>NC_092642.1:56458589-56815587 GCF_039555335.1 Amphiura filiformis
AATCACTAATGCAGTCTCGTCCATCTACAAATTGGGCTACCTACATACCGAAGATAACAATCGATTGCTAACCCATAGGATTAACTCATACTAACTCACTATGGACCAAAAAGGCCTCATTCCAATGGCATAGTTCAATAACCTCATTTAAACAATCATAGTACAAAATTTGACCTCAAGTTGCAGAATATGAGTTTTTGTACCTAAATTTTCTAAGGTCATTCAATGAATGTACAAATGTATTGGGGTTGAAGAACTGTGCACTATTAGATGAGAAGTTTTTGGATCCTAGTGACTGCAACTGGGCTATTCCAGTTGAAATCCATACACCCCCTATGTAAGACATTACCTTAATCTCCCACATAGGGTGTGTGAATTTTAAACGGGGCTACCTGAATGGGTGAATTCATATGAAATGTACACTCCCTGTGTGTGAGATTAAGGTCACGTCTTCCATCTAGGGGGTGTATAGATTTCAACCGGAATATCCCATTTTACAATATGAGCCAAATAGTCTCACTTCCAAAGCCATCGTTCATTAACCTCAATTCACAAATCATATTGACCTCAAGTTAAGGAGTATGAGTTTTTATACCCAACACACTCAAATGTCATTCCATGCATGTAGAAGCCTATTGGAGTTAATGAACTTTGTACTCACAGATGAGCATGTTTGAGATGCTATTAGTCTTGTAACAAAGCGACTAATTGATGAGTGATCTATCGCTGTTAATTAAGTAGTTGCTTGACACATTGGCGGCCAAAACCAAAGCGCTAAAGTCCATCACAGTGATGTATGCATGATGACTTTCATTCAACGATGAGATGAGAGATCGAGTAATTTGAAATTAAATCGGGCAATGACCGGATGGGACATCATAATTATACTGTAAAAACATTGTAATTTTGATGCATACTAATTTTTGAAAATCTCAAAAAAGTTTTAAACTTAAAAATATTTTTGGAATAGAAAGCATTACCACACATTAGGTTTGATTTTTAAAAAATTGTTCAGAAAATATTGTTGAAACTTTTTTAGTAATGAATTTTACAACTAACCTCTTTACATTGCTATTGCAGGCTTATTTTATTTTTGACTAATTAAGTTGTTATAATAAAAGGCGATTTCATCACGTTCAAAATAGTACAATAACCTCATCACACTTGACAAATTTCATGCTACATTAACAAACTATGATCAATCAAATGAATAATT
Source organism: Amphiura filiformis (assembly GCF_039555335.1). Lineage (NCBI taxonomy): Eukaryota > Metazoa > Echinodermata > Ophiuroidea > Amphilepidida > Amphiuridae > Amphiura > Amphiura filiformis. Next base: position 56,459,806 of record NC_092642.1, read on the forward strand.
TGCACTCTGGGTATGATGCTCCACCTCATCAAAACATAAAACATGCAAGAATACAATAGACATGATTGAAGAATGAAATTTGATAATGAACTTTGTATTTGATAATGAGTCTACTGAGGCAGCTGGGAATACATGGTATATACAAGACAGCTGAACAAAGCTGATTTACTTGAAATGAGCCCATGTTTACAGGCAAAATTCAATTTTCCTGTAAAAATTCTATTTTTTTGCAAAATTAATTTTTGTGCACAGTGATAAATCAAACAAGTTTTGAAAAATTAACTCAAATACAATTTCTTACAATATTTTACAACTAAATTTGATATTTTCACAAGTTTTAATTTCACCCATTACCAGAAAGACAGACGAAAGTTGTGAATATACAAGGGGTGTGAATAATTCATCCTAAATTATGTATGGGGGCAAAATGCATGGTCACAAGATACTGTAATTGCAAATGTAACACTCTTCTTTATGCTGTTGTACGGATGTCAAAGCTGATCATTCCAATTAGGAAAGAAAACTAGCCCCATCTATAATTTTATCTGATAGTGATTATAATTTCTAAACAAATGTGTGACTTTGTTTGCTGGGTGCTCCACACAAAGGCAGGCTGTAAACAGAGCTCTGGTATAAATGATATTCATTCATTTATTTTGATTACAAAGCGATGTAATGAATGTCCACTGTAAATTTGTAATTGATACCAGCTTTGCTATTAATGACTTATTGTGATGAATTGAATGGTAAACAATAAATACAAATTACAATGTAATCACAAATTTAACCACTGTACATTTGGTGTCACAGGAGGTACTATATGTGACCCGTACATACGAATGAGCCGTAAATGTCCTCAATTGTATTCTGAGTTACAGTGTAAAATGGGCATGAAGGTCGTATTCATAGGTACCTCAATTTGGTGCTACGTGTACCTCATTTAATGAGATACACGTAGCACCAAATTGAAATACCTATTAATATGACCTTCATGCCCATTTTACACTGTAACTCAGAATACAATTGAGGACATTTACGGCTCATTCGTGCTGTACGGTCACATATTAGGGACATGTGTGGCCTGTTGCACTGAAATTTAACACAATATTAATTAAATGAAATAAAATTTATGTGTAATTTTATTTTACCATAGAAGAAAGGGGAAATATACTTACAATCATGTCCTAATAATGATTCCAATTTTTCTTGCAATATTATTATCCAATGTATTCAAAAATACAAACAATATCGTATCCAAAGCTGCAAAAGTTTATATCCCGATCCAGTCCTAAGTTATAGCTAATTCCACATTGGGCTAGTTGCTGCATATACCGAATCAAAACAATGTTGTCAAAAGCATCATGCTGCTATTTATAGTAACACACCAAACATTAAATCCTCCATATGGGTTCATATGTTGATCCTCAAAATAGATTTACATTATAAAATCCGAAATATTCCACTATTTGCTTCCAACACACACAACAAAGTACCTCCTATCACACCATCGTCCAAACTTAAATCCTCATCGCCATACAATGCACTCCAAAGCTGAAAGGTTGAATACTACACACAAGTCGAGTACTCCTCACACCAGCGTAGCCTGGAGCCATGTAAACATGCAGTCAGCACCATTTGTGTTCTTATTGGTATACATACAATATACACTAAAAGCAGTGGACAAAATCCTGTTAACTCCCTCGCACGTGCTCACTATGCTTTTTCTCCCCTCTACCGCTAACATCCACTGTAATACCAATATATCTCATGTAAGATGGTGCAAAGATGATGTAGAAAGGATGGATTGGCCCAATGTGGCGCCAAGACCAGAGGCGTAACGTGTAAACGCACAGCGTGTGGTATCTGTGACTCCTGATTAAAAAATGACCAATATTGCCGAGCAGGGATGTATTAAGTTATTATACCAAACTTTGGGATTATCTAGTTCTAGCCCAAGTTCTGCTTGTTGGATGGAAAAGCACCCAAACTTATCTCCCCAATTTGACAAGAGTCAAGAGCTCTCCGATAATTGCACAAAAAATTATCATCAAGACATGACAAATTTGTCTTCCACTATTAGGCCAAAAAAAAAAATTGTTGTGTTGCCCTCAACCATCCGACCCTAAATCCTGAAAAATCAGGGTCGCAATTTTTTTTTTTTTTTTTTTTTTTGAATTATGATTTTTACAGATTTGTTCAAAAACTCAATGTTTTTCACTTAAAATTAATATTTTATTGAAAGACTGGTCTTTAATTGACGTCTAACAGGTATCCAGAAGTCAAAATTGACAAATGTCCCCTTATTGAAGAAGCATTATATAATATTTGAGGGGAATTTTAAAAACTAAAGGTTTACCAAAAAAAAAAAAAAAAAAAATTTGACCGTCCGACCCAAATTTCCCATTTTCCCACTTGAGGGCAACACAACAATTTTTTTTTTTTTGGCCTTATATTAGGTTCTCTGCAGCAAACAGTGCGATCAAGATATCATAAAAATAAAAATCATAATAAGTAGCCCAATTAATGGTTAGAGTGTAGAAATGGCAACACTATCCTGTGGTTTGGGTAACAAGCGAAGAATATCCCTTCTGGGTAATAACTGTCTCATCCCATCCTACACTGAAGTCAGTGCAGAGCCTGGGTTCTTTGTTAATACTACCCACATCCAGATATACATTGCCCTGCTGTGTTAATGAGATGGAAACAATTATGGCTCCATGGAGCATATAAACTCTTGGCCCACTCAAGTCATATGTAAATTTGTCAAAACATCTGCAAAATTATCTCAGAAATTATGTCCTTCCTTGACCAAATCTGGCATCAGCTGAAGATTGCATCCAAAATGAGAACTAACATGCCCAGTGGTACTATGAGCCAAAATGATCTCATCTCCAGTGGCAAAGTTCAATGACATCCATTCAACAAGCATAGTTCAAAAGTTGACCTCAAGCTTTAGAGTATGAGTTTGTGTACCCAACATACTCAAAGGTCATTATATGCATGTAGATGCCTATTGGGGTTAAAGAACTGTGTACTGACAGATGAGCATGTCAATGATTCTGTAATTGACAAGATTTGGCATACCACATCACTGCATGCAAAAGTATATCAAGATAGCTTGAAGATAGCCCCATCATGCTGTGGTATCCCTTTGGTCTGGCAGATTCATGACATAACACCCTGCTGTGAGAACAAATGATTGTGTGCCAATAATTGTCCTAGTATACAAGTTACAAGATATCACAAGATACCAGCGGCAACGATTCTACGCCCCATGTCTCTGGCATCTATATTACCCACAGCCTCCTGCCCTCTGGACAATGAATTTGAAAATTTTCAGTCCCTTAAAATTTGGAGCTCTCAACCAAGATCAAGGATCCATGGTTACAACTTGTTGGTAGTAAATTCCTATTACAAATACACAGGCAGTGAGAGCAGATACATTTTCCAGATCTATCACTAGGATCCACAACATGCTCATCTATAGCTATCTATCAGGGGCACTGTTCTTTAACCCCAAATACATTTTGTACATTTATTGAAAATGTGGGTACAAAAACTCATACTCTGCAACTTCAGGTCAAATTTTGCACTATAATTGTTTAATTGAGGTTATTGAACTATGGCATTGGGATGAGGCCATTGTGGTCCATAGTGCATGATTTTGATAAACTCAAGAGGTTAATACAAGAAGGTCCTATCTGCAATAGCTGCCTTATGCATTTAACAATTTCTGCATTCTATACTGTACCTATTTGATTCCTGGCAGCTATGGCAGATCAGGCTTTCTTGCCCTGATCACTGGAATTGTTGACTTCTCTGGAATCCTGCATTTGGGGTGATAGATAACGCTCTGGCTGGTTGTGACCTAGATTAGCTGGTTAGCTAGGTAATAAATAAATTGAACTGAGGAACTGCAATGGTTTTATTGGGGTTATAAATGCTGTGATAATATCTTTTAGATGATACATAATTGTCTACAGCTTAGGGAATTGTGTCAAAAGTTATCTACCAGGATCTGAATACGAGAACACATCAAGTTGATGTTGGCCGATTTAAAACTAGAGCGGTTACCGCACCATTATAGCTGAACCATGTGCCTTCAGCTGGGGGGAGGGAGCGGACTTCTAAGGGAGAAAGACTAATATAGGCTGAGACCATTTCATGGTTCAGCAAAAATGGAATGAATATATTCAAAACAATTTAATATGATTATTTCTTAAGGGTTCATATTTTTCTGCAGAAAATCTGAAATGAGCTAGCGTAATTTTACAAAAAGAGAGAAAAATGTTTGCATTATATTGCAGCAAGAAAACCATAACTTTTGCAGTAATATGCATCAGCAATAGCCGAAGCCCTAAAATTGTTTCCTTCATGTAGTTAGTCAGGTAAGTGCTTATCCAAGCCAAGGACATAAAGGCTCAGCTCCACAAATATTGTTAGATTCATATTTCATATAGGCCTATAGCTATCATCAGTCATTGCTGTATCTTGTTGCATGCAGTCCTAGTTCATAGATTTGGTTGGTTGTCTCATATCCCAGCTATAACTAAGGACCAAATAATCTCCAATATGTTATAGGCTTGCATGTAAAATGGAATCGCAATAATTCCAGGCAAGTCTATGGACCAGGGGAGGAATACATACCTAAGGTACATGCAACCCCCTCCCAAAAAAAAAGAAACATTTTTAGTGACAACCCGTATGCCACTAAGGCCTAAAAAAAATTGTTTGATTGGCGTAACCCGACCAACCCTAAAATTAGGCCCAACCCTAACTTTTTTTCTTTTTTTTTCAAAAAAATAATGAAATTTAAAAAAATAAATTAAAATAAAGAAACTATAAAAAAAAAAAAAAAAAAAAAAAAAGTTCCAAAGCCTTTATCAAACCTTCCCTGATCAACGAAATTTACATTTAAAAAAAATCCAGACCTACCTACCCTAAAAGTTTTTTTTATATTACGCCAATCAAACAATTATTTTTAGGCCTAACTTCCCTCCCCACACACACACACACCAGTCTAAATGAAAATAAAAGTCAGGCCTTCCTTGCTTAGATCATAGACTCTTTCTAGAGTCTATGCTTAGATATTGGACTACCAACAGAACATGCTGTAAAGGTCAGCAAAGGTGATCATGCCATGTGATATGGACAACACATGGTGTAGACAGGGAGATCAAACTGGACACCGCTAACATCAGGCGATAATTAGTTCCAACGTTAAACGCTTAATTTCATAATATAACTCCAGGGTATAAGAAGAAATTTAAGTGAAGTGTAACAAATTTGAAAAATGATCGCAAAAGAGAAATAATAATATCACAATTTTAAAGCAATTATTAAAATTATTAAATTTTTATAGAAAATATTATAGATAATTAATATCAAATATCAATTATGATCACTAACAAAGTTGATAAGATTATGCAAAAAAACCATATTATTAGAATAAAATTTGTAGAAAGGAATGCAAATAACCCTAATTATGGGTCAACATAATTATTACAAATTAAAATCACTTTCATTATATTACATCAATTGCCAATTATGAAACAATAATTTTGCCAGTTATAATTGGGTTTCTCCATTCAAACTTGATCCCACAATCTTAAATATAGGCCTACCATTTATAGTATTAATACCAATTATCTGTGTATCACTGCCAAATTATATGCCTTATGAAAAGTAACAAATACTTCCATTTGATTACATTAATTCAAAGAATATACAGAATAATTGATTTTGAAGGCTTTAATTGTCCACAACCAGAATAAAATAAAATTTACATAATTACAAATTTACAATCAGCCTATTAAAACACCTTGAAAGTTGAAAATAATAATGGTACTTTCATTTCAATGAATTCAAAATTATTGCTTTTGAAGGTTTCAATTGTCTAAATTTCACTTGAAAATCTTAAAGATAACATGGGTAAAACTCACACCATCATTTTTGCAAGGTTTTACCATCGCAAATTTTTGACTTTGACAAAAATGCACACATTTTGAGTGACCTTGTGATAATTTTCAACAAAATAAACAAAATTGATGAAGCTCAAGTTAGGTATTAATCCCCTCCTGGCAGGCCCATAACCAGGGGGACTGGGGCAGGAGCGTCGCTAGACCAATATGATTCGGGGGGTGTACAGTATGGTTTGCCGACGTAAATTTTTTGTAATTTGTTGACCCAAATTTTTTTTTTTAGCCAGGACGGCGCTTGAAATCTAAAAAGTGGGGGGGAGGGGGTAGGAGTCAAAAACAATTTCAAAATATTTTTTTAAACTAGTAACTACTATACCATTCACAGTAGGTCTATTACGTTACAACAACATAATTTCGTAACACATTAATATGTTATATCGCTCTCACAATTTGCCGACAATCACACATACCTTTGACTACATTTGCCGACAGTCACATCGTTTTGCCGACAGCAGTCAAATTTTGCCGACAAAATTGTGTATTGGGGTGTCACCCCCCCCCCCCATACCCCCCTCTAGCGGCGGCCCTGGACTGGGGCAGATGCCCTCCATCCCAAAATGCCCCAAAAGTCCCCTTTTTTGACCCAAAAAGTCCCATTTGCGGGTGTAGCGAGTGAAAAAAATTGGGTTTTTTTGTGAAAAAAGTCTACTTTTTCAAAATCCACCCCCAGTCAAAAAAGGTCTAAATTTTGAAAAAAAGTCCACTTTTTCAAAAGCAGCCCCCCAAATAAATCCTGATTAGCAGTGCCTCCTGGCATGACATCCACCATACTGCATTGTTGTTATTTACATCATGAAAAACAAACAAACTTAATTTTCATAGGCAGTTTCAGTTCAAATAAAATTCATGCATGAGCCTGAAAATGCACCCCATAATTGCGACACATCCTGTACCCACCATTTCACAAATACCCCCAATCCCCCATGAAACCTCACAAGTTCATAGCCACCATTACTGCCATCTTGAAATAACAGTTTGACAGGAGAATGTCAGAAGGGACTAGGGAACAAAAACCCTACTGTTATAATGTTCTAATTTTAACAAATTTTGCGGTTATTTCCATCATGGTTTATACAACAAACATACAAGCCTAAAATGTGGTTAAATTTGTGCTGGTGATAACATAATGTACCTAGGGGAAAGATCCTGATGCCATGGGGGACATACCCTGTATAGCAGGCACGTGTAGTGCATAATTTGGGGGATATTACATTAATTATTAGTTTTAGGTTTAATATGAATAACAGGTGAATTCCGATGGTGATTTTGTGATTTTCGGCAATCTGGTCCTAATTTCAAAGTGGTTATCTGCCACAATTATGGCATTATTTTTAGTCCACTGGGGTAGGCAAGCCTTTGTTGTGATATGGTAAACTTTTATGTTGGAATAGTATATGTCCTGATTAAACTTTGAACTGAAATAAGCTGCAGCTGCAGGATGATAATAACTTTTCTGATGAAATTTGCTTCATTTTGGTGTCAAGGAAGGGTCACTACATGATGTAGCGTACAGAAAAGTTTTTTTTTTGTTTTAAAGGGTTTTTTTTTCTTTATCGGAAGTCAATTTGTGCCAAAATTCCTTCCCACAATGCAATAGGCGTACTGCATAGGAGATGGATTAACCTCCAAACTGTATCTATCTATTGTTATGCAATGCGCCTATTGCATTCTGGGGAGAAATTTCGGCACAAATTGACTTCCGGTAGAGAAACCCTGAATCCGTGTATTGAAAGAGCTCTACAAATTTATGATATTTTTGACCTGGGATATTAGATTATTTCATTAATTCAGCAAAGACCACAATTTTGAAAAGTACTATAATTATAGCATGGTGAGCTTTTTAATGCATTTATGTAATTCAATTTTTTTGCCAAAATGTACCCCTATTTTTAGAGGTTGCATCAGGGGGTGTTGATTGCTTTGCTACCCCCAGTGAAACAACAAATTCCATGGAAATAATAAAACTTTATTTGATAGCAAAAAATTTTCAGCTAGCTTGTTGCTCCCTCCCTAATCCAAATCTATGGTGCTGCTATGTACTATCTCCCTTACCATTACGGCTTTCATCTAATAGTCTCTCTGACAGTGTTTGATTCTGATGTTCAGATTTGGCCTAAACATAGACCCTAGTTTCTACGGTTTATGGCCTGAAACACCAGAACTTTTGTTTTTACCACACTGTACAGCATGTAGTATACCTCTACTATCTTCACCTAAACACTAGGATCCATAACATGCTCATCTATCAGGGCACAGTTCTTTAACCCCAATACATTTGTACATTCATTGAATGACCTTTGAAAATTTGGGTACAAAACTCATACTCTGCAACTTGAGGTCAAATTTCACACTATGATTGTTTAATTGAGGTTATTAAACTATGCCATTAAGATGAGGCCATTGTGGTCCATAGTGAAATGTGTTTCTGCACCAAGTTTGCTCCATGGCAGCAAAAATACACAGCTATGGGATGCATAAAAGAAATCTTCCAACCTGAGTACATTCCATCACATGAGAGACACTGAGAGAGACAGTTCACAAAGTCAATCCCATTCAATGATTCATCACTTACTATCAGCCTCATTTCATTCATAAAATTAATGAAAAGAAAAGAACACAAACACTTACCTATATTGTATCCTCTATCCCTCATTACATGACTACAAGTGTCATCAATTAATTAATCAATAAAACAATCAAAGAGACAAAATCTTCCACCATCGATCCTCATTTTGACCTCTTTTATCAAATTCAAGTCCAATTTAATATAGTACAGTAGTACTACTACTAGTAGTAGCAGCACATGCTCACTTCATCTAGGGATGCGATGATGTCATCCGATCTATTACCCTCCCTAATACAAGTGACATCATAGTTATATATAGTATCTTTACTCACAACACGAGTCCAGAGTCCCGCATGCGAAGAAGACACAGGTAATTTCATTTAGGATTGATAGCATGAGTGACAGGACAAGCACACCTAAGGTGCAAGTCATCACAAGATGACATGAGCGATGAGGAACTCATCATACTGATTCACAAACTGGCATAATTTTGCTGTAATTTTTCTAATTCAAAGCAATTTTGTGAGATACTGGGATACTGTACTGTAGCATATTAATGCGGTTGTCAATAGGGGCAATTGGAGGACTTAGCCGGGACTTGGCAAGGGATGTAACTATAACATGTCAAAAAGTCATGGTCATGGTCATGACTTCATAATGTGATGCATCTCAAAAGGGCTGGCGATCTACCCGAGTTACCGGGAGAATCCAGGTTCCTATGTTATTATGATACAAGTCTGAGATATCATTTTATGATCTTTTCGTCAGTTGCCCGAGTTTAGAAAGTGGGTACTTTGCCAGGAATGTACCTGGCATGATTGTTACATGTTTGTAACAGTTTCGAAAATTATGTCCTGCTAGTCTGGGGGGCATGATTGTAGCCGATGGATGCATGATACAAATCAACAGAACTAGGGAAGACTACTTGAAAAAAAGTGCAAACATGCTGTTGCATTTTTGCAACAATGTAACAATATGATTTGTACATGTTGGATTGATTTAATTGAACAATTTTGGATCCACATCATATTATTCACTATAAAATATGGCAAAATCATGAAATGTGCACTATTGCCCTTGCAAAATAGCATAAAGATTAGAATAGCATCAAATCATACTAAGCGGTGGTTTCTAGTTCTACACAAAATCCAATATCCCGTCAGAAAATTATGTAAAATACATACCTCTTCAAGTCTCCATACATTAATCCAAAGTAAAATCCTCAAGAAACACAAATATATAAACATCTTTGCCAAGTCTCAATATGAACAGTTTCCTTAGTGGTTCAGAATACCCAGTTCCTCCACAAAGATTAGATATATTCCATGAAATACCATGAATTGGTTTCGACCTACTCAAAATGCTGTAACAGGTGAAATAGCTTGAACGTGTCTCCCACACACAGAAACTTGTGAACTTCCCAGTGTCAATATGACATGCTGAACTTGCTGTAGGTCTATCAAAATGTGCAAAAGCTTTGAAACTCAATATTCCACTTGTACTCAAATGCCTCCAATCAAGTTGATGTGATAATGTTCCTCTTCGCCAGGTCAGGGTTGTTCACAACATCACAAACAGGAAAACATCATCAAAAGCCAACCTGTCACCCCATGTATGTCCAAAACTGTTCAATGTTTTGCTCTCACATATATTTCCCAGGCCTGTGCAGCTTTCTCTGCTACCACTCCAACAACATTGCAAATTTTAAATCTTTAAATCGGGTAAGCTTTGAAAATTCACCTTTCAAATCCTACTTCTTCTTCCAGTCACACATCCAAAACCCAGCACCAGGTCAAGGTAATACACAAACATGAAATGATAAAATCCAAGTTTCTACAGAACCAGTCTGTCACAAAATGAGCAAATTCACACTGTCAATGTCCATATGCACAATACTGCACAAAAATGCTTTGAAATTTGATATTTATCCAGTCCAACCATTCAGTGTATTTTTCAGTGCAGGTCAGGGCTGTTCACAAAGTTAGAAACACAATTTTGCATAGTCAAAATTTGACAGACCATAAGTAAGTGGTACTGGTATCTGGATTGGAAGCCTAAACACAGAACTATGTATACAACAGTTTTCCACATGTATTCACTTCCACATAGCCAATCCCCATGGGCAAAATTAACTTCAATAATAGTTGCACACCAGATGCAAAATGATGTGTCCAAATTCAGCAATGCATGGCCCTGTCCTGAGTGTCCTCAAATAAGGACAAGCTGCATCATGGATCCCAATACATGCTGCATACATGTTGGTGAATGGCCAGATATGACTTTAAATACACTGGTCAAGAAAGACCACTGGCCTTAGGGTCTGATTATTCTCCAGATGACCAGCCATTGGTCAGTCAAGCAAATGATCAATCTATATTCACTGGTCAAACTTCAGTCTTGACCTTGTATCCAGTTTTGTGAAAAAACTGACTAAATGGTAGGTAAACAACAAATTTGGCAAAAAGGCAGGTGCAAACATAGGTTGTAAAGCAGTCACCTGCCTTTTGTGTAACACCAAACTCATCCCTCATGGCATGGTTCTTCTATCCAAATATACTTCTACATTCCAAGACTTTGCTTCCTGTAACCTGGGTACTAAAACTCATACTCGACAATATGAGGTCAAATATGGGCTTGAATAGTTGTATGGAGGGTCGTTGAACCATGCTGCAGGAGATGAGAGTATTTTGGTTCATAGACCGAGTCCATAAATTCAATAAGTGCATTCCAATGGAAAACCTGTTCATCATATCTGATTTGATAGCTTACTTTGATTTGTGCACAGGTACTGTTCTATTAAACAGGTGATAAAGGTGCTTAAAATCTTTGTTAAAAGTTTGTCCTAATTTGTCTTAATTGAATGTATGCTTGACAAGATTTTAAAAGGTGAGCATTTGCAGGTCAATTACCTTCAGGCAGGATCGAGGTGCGGGACTTACAAAATGTGGACCTTTTTCCAAAGAAAAGTTCACTTGATGTATTTATCAAAATTTGGATTTGAAAACATTAGTTTACAAGATGTTGTAAAATTAGTGGGTTCGCTGTTGGACAAGTTTAGAACTGTCAAGCTTTACGTCAGGAGTAGCTCTGACTTGTTCAGGACAAAGTACCTAAGAATGAGACATGTAGACCGCCATGTGTACTGATGGCTCTGAAAAGAGCCGTTCACTGAAGACTGCCCCTTGTCAACAGAGAACAAGCATATCTCGCCTATCTGCTGATTTTAAAGATTTTGGTGGCTCTGAAAAGAGCTGTTCACTGAAGATTGCCCCTTGTCTACAGAAACAAGCAGACCTCGACTATCTGCTGATTTTAAAGGTGCACTGAAGACTGCCTATGATTTCACGTCTTGTAAAAGCCTATCCCACAATGCTGTAAAATGTTGAAAACTACTTGACTTTCAAATTGACAGGTTGAACCTTCCAGCATAACAAGCTATTCTATCATTTGAACAACCTCCCCATGACCAGAGGTGGAAGAAAGATACATTTCCCTGGATGAAAAATTTCTCCCCAAGTTCATCAAGAATACTACCTACAGTACCAAATACTTTATTTGACCTCCAATGTGAAAAAAAAATTATCATTAATCATCTAAATTATCGTGTCGATTTCTGAGAACTCTGTGAACCTTCATAAACGCTGAAAAGTCTTATCACTGGCAACATCCTTTTACGGCACCCCTCAAATGCAAAACACAAAGATTTTATCATCATTCATCAACCTGTTCATATCTTCATTGTTGTCCCAATTTGATATGACAACTGGTTGAGCATTATTCATGAGGTGTGGATGGTCTAGTTGTCAAGAAAACAATCTACAAAACTTGTTACATATATAATAGGCACATATATAACAGACAGATTAACATAGGATCATCGATGTGAAACAAAAGTCCAAGATTTTATCTCCCCAATGTCCTCGATCCTTATTATCATGCTCCTTAAGAACTGCACCAGCATATTCATAAATGACATATACTAAACCACTAACACAGAGCTCTCGGTCTGTGGGTCTGTGGGTCTGTGGGTCTGTAAACCACTAAACTTACAGAGTGTGTAAACTTCTTACTTGATATCTCTGTGTAGTGGGTAAAGGTCACGGGAATGAATCTGTCTCTTGGGTTGGCAGAAAGTGCATTGGCAAAACAAAAATATGTGTAAAATATGTGTAAGGCAGTGGTATAGTGGGTAAAGGTCACGGGAATTAATCTGTCTCTTGGGTTGGCAGAAAGTACATTGGCAAAACAAAAATATGTGTAAAACATATACAAGACTTACTTCTTAGTCCAAGCAAGAGTATTTGGTCCAAGCTCCTCATTTGACAAGCATGCAAATATTTTCACTATAACACATGACTTCTCACATTAGTGAATACTGCTTTGATAACCATAAAAGAGAGCTCAGATAATACATAATATTGGGATCACATCTACTTTGATGCATCTACTTTAATTACACCAAGAGCAAGAGTTCCTGAGCGTTAACTAGAAGGTGTGATAACTAACAAGGTAAGAGATATCAAACATGATCTATTTAGGTTTGTTTGTCTGTGACTGCTGATGTGAGGCCGTAGTAGGAAATTCGTTAAGTCATCTGACCCCGCCCGGTCGTCTCTCTTACTCCCCATAGGTTGTGCATGCTTAATCACACATTATTATTATTTACTAAGTAGTCCCACGTGTATGGGGTGGGGTGGGTGGGTGTTAGATAAAAGTAGTCCTATGGGGGACGTTTTTATACTTTGTTGCACGTAGTCCTACAGGGGGCACATTTTCCTTATTATTGTTTACTGAGTAGTCCTACGTGTGTGGGGTGGGTGTGTGGGTAAAGAGATATCAAACATGATCTATTTAGGTTTGTTTGTCTGTGACGGCTGATGTGAGGCCGTAGTAGGAAGTTTATGTTCGTTAAGTCATCTGACCCGCCACCCCGAAGTCGGGGTACTCCCATAGGTTGTGCATGCTTAATCACACATTATTATTTTTTACTGAGACGTCCTCCGTGGAGGGGGAGACGTGGGCGGGTGTTAGATAAAAGTAGTCCTATGGGGGGACGTTTTTTATACTTTGTTGCACGTAGTCCTAGAGGGGGCCCATTTTCCTTATTACTGTTTAATGAGTAGTCCTACGTGTGTGGGGTGGGTGTGTGGGTGTTAGATGAAAGTAGGCCTGCGGGGGGCTTTTTATACTTTGTTGCATTTAGTCCTACAGGGGGCCCATTTTCTTATTTACCTCTTTTCTCGGAGACTAGGGTCACATTATTATAATTTCAGTTTCAATTTAGTTCATCTTATTCGACATTTCAAAACATTTTTTTTGCACCAAAAATATTTATGATATTATTTCTTTGTTTTTTATTTTTTTAAATATATTTCTTTGCATAGAGCCATGGATAAAATGTCCAACAGTCAAACAACAGCTGCTAAAAAGGGGAATACCGTAAAACGTTGACACCAGCTCAGAATGAAGCCATTAAACAGAAGGATGCTGCAGCAAAGCGTGTATCCTGGGCAGCTCAAACACCAGAACAGCATGGCGTAGCAAAACAGAAAATGGCAGCTGCAGCACGTGCATCCCGGGCGGCCCAAACACAAGAACAGCATGGCGCAGCAAAGCGGAAAAAAAGACAGCCGCAGCACATGCATCCCGGGCGGCTCAAACACCTGAACAGCATGACGCAACAAAACAGAAGGGTGCAGCAGCAAAAGCGTGCATCCCGGGCGGCTCAAACAGCAGAACAGCATGACGCAGCAAAGCGGAAAAAAGGCAGCCGCAGCACATGCATCCCGGCGGCTCAAACACCAGAACAGCATGACGCAGCAAAACAGAAGGGTGCAGCAGCAAAGCGTGCATCCCGGCGGCTCAAACAGCAGAACAGCATGGCGCAGCAAAAGCGGAAAAAAGGCAGCCGCAGCTTTTGCATCCCGGGCGGCTCAAACACCAGAACAGCATGACGCAGCAAAACAGAAGGTGCAGCAGCAAAGCGTGCATCCCGGGCGGTTCAAACAGCAGAACAGCATGACGCAGCAAAAGCGGAAAAAAGGCAGCCGCAGCACATGCATCCCGGGCGGCTCAAACACCAGAACAGCATGACGCAGCAAAACAGAATGGTGCAGCAGCAAAGCGTGCATCCCGGGCGGCTCAAACAGCAGAACAGCATGACGCAGCAAACGGAAAAAGGCAGCCGCAGCACATGCATCCCGGGCGGCTAAAACACCAGAACAGCATGGCGCAGCAAAACAGAAGGGTGCAGCAGCAAAGCGTGCATCCCGGCGGCTCAAACAGCAGAACAGCGTGAAGCAGTAAAGCAGAAGGATGCCACATACCATCGGAACAAAACCAAAGCACAAAAGCAGAAACATTGTGCTCAGGTCAACAGGAACACTTTCGATGAGCAGCATGTTGTTCCACTCAATGTTGGATCAACAACACTATGCTCATCATGCAAAGCAGTCATGTTTTCAGGGGGAACTCATAAAGGTCGCCTAGGAATAAATGCCACTTTCTCCTTATGTTGTTCCTATGGAGATATTTCCTTACCACCAATCAAGCCTCCACCAGAACCATTAGCAGATCTCTTTATCAAGACTGATTCGAATGCCAGAGATTTCAAGCAACACATCCGAAAGTACAATTCTGCTTTGGCACTTTCTTCAATTGGTGTTGATCTTGGAAGCACTTTCCAATTCAGGAATTCTGGACCATGGGTTTACAAGATTAATGGTCAGATGTACCATGCAGCAGGCCCTATCATGCCTAACAGTGGTACACCTCCAGCATTCAGTCAATTGTATGTGTACGACACAGAACATGAATTAGACAATCGACATGCGAGGAATAAGGATATGAACCGAGATACCCTCACACTTCTCCAGGACCTCATGCATACCTACAATCCATTTGTGCAGAAATATGTGCAGGTAATATTACATATTATGTATTTTCTATTTACATATTATGACTACCTACCTTAAAGGAGCATTGTCCAATCTTTTCATGTTCTGTTTTCTATATAGCTGACATTGAGGCCTACCATTCAAACAATATATATATATGTTTCCAAAGTTTGAGTTGTATTGCTCCAGCAATAGGATATTACATAGACTTCCAGTGTGGTTACCACAATTCAGCACGTTTTTGTTAACACCATGCATCTAAAGGAAACATCCCGGGCACCTGCCTGGGCATTAAATTTACTAGGTAATGAGAAAAATATTTCTTCTCATACCAAAATCTCAGTTTCGATGAAGATAAATGGTGGGATGAGGCAGTCGGTCGGGTCACACCCTTTTCATATAGATCTATGTACTTTTCATTTCTTCTTATTTTAGCATCTCTATAACATTTACTTTCCAATACATTAACCACAGGCAGCACATATCATACAGCAGCAACCTACTACAAATGTCTGCTTGGTTCTCAAAGGTACTGGCACACCAGACCCACGAAGATATAATCTCCCAACCGGCAATGACATTGCAATCGTCATCCCACAAGTCCAGCAAATGCAGCCAGGACATCACAGAGATGTAGTCCTGTACAAGACAGCAACAGACCATCCAAATGGCTTGACTACAGTGCGCATACATGAATTGCATCCCATGTATGATCCTACTGCTTATCCTTTACTCTTCATACATGGTATGTATTATGTTTCACAAGGACATTACAACACCCTTCAGAACTGTTGAGTTTTATCAAAATCCTAACATGCTCTACCTCAATTTAGCAATGAGTATCATCCCAATGCCACAATAATTTTTCATGATTTCCTTTTCTTCCAGGAGACAAAGGCTATGATATAGACACCTTTAAAAGACAGTCATCTACGGGACAAAAGAAGCTAACAACACGGAAGTACTACAGGTAATTTCCCTTTCATAGTGCACCATTGCAGCCATAGTTGTTTCAAGAAACACATACTCAGTCACTACTTTTATATTTATTATAATCACAAAAATTACCTAATGTGAATATAACCAGTAGTCTTATCCACTATAGATATTCTCACATTTTGCAGATATCGCTTTATGGAGCATGACGGTGAATTAAACATTTTGCACCAGGGTGGACGTCTATTTCAGCAATATCTAGCTGACATGTGGTGTAAAACTGAAAAAGAAACACTTTCTTTCCTACGGTACAACCAAAGCCAGCTCAGAGCAGAACTATACCAAGGTCTTGCAGATGCTGTACACAACAATAACCAACAACAGCTAGGTACACGAGTTATCCTTCCATCGACTTTCCATGGCTCACCTCGCCAAATGCATGAGCTCTACCAGGTAATATTGACTTCCATAATGTTTCACACTTATAATCTAATCAACAAATAGGATGTCATAATAAAACTAACAATAAATGACACATAACAAAATATATTTCAACTAGAATTTCGCGACTTTGAAGCAAAGCATCAGCCTCAATGCTTCCACCTTAGCATGAGTCATTTACCGAATTGGCATATTTTGCAATCAATGAACATCTGATGCGATTTGAAGACCGCCAGTTGCCACCCCTTCCCAAGTCACAACTTTCCAGTTCCGAGGAACATACTCAAAAGCGGCGGATGTACATGTTTTATAAAACTATATTACACAATTGTCACCTGCTTACATTTTTTCCAACACTTTATTCTGCAGGATGCTATGGCCTTAGTTCGATGGTTTGGAAAACCGGAGTTGTTTATTACATTCACATGCAACCCCAGATGGACTGAAATAGTGGAGAAGCTCAAACCAGGCCAAACAGCAACAGACAGACAAGACATAGTCAACCGAGTCTTCCACCTGAAACTAAAACAGTTCTTCAAAGATCTTTTACTAATGGCGTGCTCGGAAACATCAAAGCCTACTGCTGGACCCTAGAAGAGCAAAAAGCGATCGCTGAAACATATTCACCTCCTAGCCATACTTCAACAACCATTAACTCCTGAATGGGTAGAAAGCGTTGTATGGGCATTCATTCCAGATCCCGCACTATGCCCAAATTACACAAAATAGTCACCCAGTCTATGCTACATGGTCCGTGTGGAACATTCAACCCAAACTCTCCATGCATGATAAATGGACAATGTAAAGCCAAATACCCCAAAGATTTCTGCAGCACTACAACCCTATCAGAAGATGGATTTGCACTATATGCAAGACCAAATGATGGCACATTCCATGACAAAAATGGTTTCCGCTTTGACAATCGCTGGGTAGTTCCATATAACCCTTGGTTACTCCTGAAATACAATGCGCACATCAACACTGAGGTCTGTGGTAGTGTTAAAAGCGTGAAGTATCTCTACAAATACATCACTAAGGGTGCTGACATGGCATCTGTGGGCATTGAAGAGACAGAACGACCGAATACAGATGAAATCACCAACTACGTTTCATCACGGCACGTTGTTTCATTACCTCTTCCTTCTTCATATTAGCGCCTGCTTCCAATCAATAATTTATCACTTCTGCTCATCATTGCTAAACCACACAACAATGCATAATGCAGTACCAAACACCTTTCAATTATTCCTCTTATCTTTCTCTATTGTATCAATACAGGTGGATTACAGCATCAACTGCAACATGGTCTATGTTTGAGTTCCCCACACATGGCAGACACCCACCAATTGTACGTCTGGCAGTGCATGAAGAAAACCAGCAAACAGTCATCTTCAAAGAAGGCGAAGAAGACATTGCCCTGGATAGGAATACAAACACCACCCTTACAGCCTGGATGAAGTTCAATGAAGATCATCCAGAAGCAAGACAACATACATACGATCAATTCCCTGTACACTATCGTTGGGATGCGGCAAATAAAAAGGTGGCTCCCTCATAAAACATCCAACTACTGCATTGCTAGAGTCTACTCAACTAATCCTGCACAGGAGAGCGCCACTACTTACGAATGCTTTTACATCACATACCAGGAGCTACGTGCTACAATGACCTCAAGACAGTACATGGTACTACATACCCTTCAGTATAAACAAACTGCCATTGCAATGGGTCTCCTTGATGATGATGCTGAATGGGAACGATGTCTGAATGAAAGCGTCCTCCAAGATATGCCATGCAAAATTCGCCGCTTATTTGCAATAATTCTGGTATACTGTGCACCAGCCAATCCTGCACATTTGTGGAATACTTTCAACGAGCACATGAGTGATGACCTCGCACGCCCTCATCTTACTCCTTCACAAATTACAAATCAGGTACTATGGTCACTGGATACATTGTTAAAAGGCATGAACAGTTTCCTGCAAGACTTCCCCGACATTCCCCCCGGACTACACTCAGCGTGCCCAACTTCAGCTGCCAATAATTCAACAAGAATTATACAATACAACTGTGCAAGGAGATTTTGTAACCCAACATTTTCCACAACTCAACGAGCAACAACAAAGTATTTTCCAAACAGTCATGTCTGCTGTTGCAGGAACATCAGAGCAGAAGATAGTCATGATTAATGCACCCGGTGGATATGGAAAAACCTTCTTGCTGGCTACAATCTTAGCCGCTGTCAGAGCACAGGGCCAAATCGCATTAGCCGTGGCGCCAACAGGATTAGCAGCTGAAAACTTGGAGGGGGGTCGAACAGCGCACAGTCGGTTCAAAATCCCGATCCCAATTACTGACACATCTATGTGTCGTATTCCAGCACAAAGTCACCTCGCAGCTCTAATTGCTTGGGACTAAAGTCATCGTTTGGGATGAAATAATGGCTACTCATCGCCATGCTGTGGAATGCGTTGATCGTACTATGCAAGACTTGCGCAACAGTGAACAACCCTTTGGTGGATGTATTGCACTTTTGGAGGAGACACACGTCAAATCCTACCAGTTGTTCGCCATGGAAGTGAGGCAGCCATTATGGATAGCTCCATCAAGCGGAGCCCATTGTGGGCACATTGCACTCAACTACCATTAACAATCAACATGCGTGTAAACTCAGATGAAGTGGAATTCTCCAATTTCCTCCTTCAAATAGGAAATGGGCAACATGACACAGTCGATCCCACCAATCCACAGATCATGGAAATACCGGCTGAATTCATTGAACCAAACCTCGCATCACTAATTAACAAGATCTTTCCTAATCTTCAGGATGGCTACCAAGATCCATATTTTATGGCACACCGCTCCATTCTCACTCCACTAAATGAACATATGGACAAAATCAATACTTCCTCGTCCAATCCTTTCCAGGAACACCTCACACATACTTAAGTGCTGACAAAGTACAGGAAGACAATGGCAATCTTGCAATTCCACTAGAATACTTGAATTCCTTAACTCCTTCTGGAATGCCTCCACACCAGCTAATACTCAAACTCAACATGGTTGTTATGCTATTACGCAACCTCCAAGCTGGACCATCAGAAGGCTTACGTAATGGCACTAGACTCCTCATCAAGTCACTTGGAAACCATATGATTGAAGCAGAAATTCTCACTGGAACTAGCACAGGCACCACTGTCTTTCTTCCCAGAATTCCATTCCACCTACGTGACTCGGACTTCCCTTTCACCATGATCCGTAAACAGTTCCCCATTCGTCCCTGCTTCAGCATGACCATCAACAAAGCCCAGGGCCAAACCTTGGATAAAGTTGGCATTTACCTCCCAAATCCAGTATTTACACATGGACAACTGTATGTGGGATTTAGCAGAGTCTTGCTAAAACATGCACTTGCTGTTTGCATCGATCACCAGCAGCTCACTCAAATGGCAAGCGTAAACAACAATCATTGCACCTCAAATATCGTCTTCCATTCCATCCTGTAATCAAGGTAAACTTTTATATTAATCTCCCCATGCCATATGTGTTATATCAAACTTACATTCATGGTATTTATAGGTTAATACTTTTATCTCGCTACATGAATAACATATTTATGTTGTAATTCTTAACTTACATCTTTAACTCATGACCAGGAAACATTTTGGAACATTTTGCAGGGGTCGTGTCAAAGGTCAACTGGGGTCCACCTCCCCTACTTAATTTGCTATTAATTAATTAGTCTATCAGTAGACTATCACCGCGATGTGGCTCTAGTATACTATAATCGTAGAAACGGTCTAGTTGTCAAGAACACAGCCTGAAAAACTTCCTACCACCGGCAATTTACTTTTAATACATACCTTAGATTGGTATCCACTTTGAAACAAAAGAAACTAAAAAAGGTCCAAGATGTTATCACTTCAACCTGATTCTTGCTTTTCGTTCCAAATTATGAGAATTCCTTGAGAATATTCATGATGTATGTCCAATGAAAAGGTCCAGTTTGCAACACAGAGACTTTCTACCACAGGTGATCCTGTTTTAACATACCCTATATTGGTATCAAAGTGAAAGATTTTATCTGATCAACCTGCTTTTATGATATCTTCCTTATCATCCAAATTTATGAGAACTCCTTTAGAATATTCATGATGTATATGAACATTGAATTGGTTTGTCCCTGTACTGGCTGATCACTTCCCTGGGCTGATGCTGAACCTATATAACAGAGCCTTTAGGGAACGAAACGAAGAAAGTTGCCATATTTACACAGAGCACTGTGTAATCAGACTTCACTTTTTATTTCAAATCACCTGCTGTCCACTTTACAGGATAAATTATACACTGTAAAATCATGGAAGTTAGAAATAATTTGACAAACGACTTTCAACAAAATCTTGTCCATCAATCAGTGGTGTAGCCAGGGTGCAAGGGCAGCTTCCCTCTGTGAGAATGTGAGAAGTCTCCCCCCCCCCACAGTTATGGGTAACTGGCCATCCTGATATTTAAGACTTTAGGCTTTTGTTGGTACTTTTAAGCCCATTTTGACCATTTTTGTCAAAGTTTGTCCCCCTCGAAAGTTGCTTTGCCCTCTTTGCTGCCCCCCCCTCTGAAAAAGTCCTGGCTACCCCACTGATCTCAATACATCTGCACCAAGGAGTAGATTTGAGAAGACAATAGAGCAAGCGCCCTCTTTCAGAAGTACCCTCATTCAGAAGTTTCTGATATACAGAATTAGACATGATTTCCAGATTCTCAAAGCTGAAAATGTACCCTATTTCATAGATTGCAGCACCTTGAAGGAAACCCTGCCAGAGCAGTTCTTTTGGGGTGAACCAAACCTGCCTGGTTATCAAATTAATCAGTGACAAGATTATCTCTGAATTTAACAGGTGCTAATTGATGCAATAACATTAAAATATCAATTAGAACCTAGCAAATTCAGAGATAGCCTTGTCACTGACTAATTTGATAACTAGGCAGGTTTGGTTTACCCCAGAAGAACTGCTCTGGCAGGGCTTCCTCTTTAAATATTTTCCTATAACAGAAGGCAGTGCAGAGTACCATTTGCACCAGTCAACCATACTTGTATATATAATAGAAAGCATCATATCTTTCCTTGAAAAGCTGGTTAATCAAAATTATCAACTCGCAAAAATCTGCACCAATTAACAAAGAAAATAAAACACACTTACCTATAGATTTCAAAGGTGAATATGGAAGATCCGCAGCAGATGCAACATGGAAGAAAAAAACAGACAAAAACGGAGACTTGGTTAGTTTGTGAATCAATATAATACAACTAGACATAAGAACGATGTTTAACTCAGAATTATGAAATGCATAACTACGCGGAATGCAACTGTGTTGATTCTGTACATGAATTGTATAAATGAATATTATTATACTATCTTTTATAAATTTTATCTTTTATAAATTTTATCTGATTTTTCTTACACCTGCAATCGGCGCAGCAAAGACATGAATTTGCATTACCATCATTGCCATGCAATGCCTTTGGTTAACACTCCTTTTTTTTTAAAAAGAAATTATGTAATTCATTCTGGTGGCCTAGTTCTTCAAAGAATAATATAATAATTTTGAATTTATTATCTTTCATACTGCTCCTTCAAGACGAATGAGTTGATATAGAATCATATTAGTAACAGTCTCGATACATTGTATATTCAAAACACATGTGTATGATACCAGGGACTGCCTTTTGAGGAGAGCAAGAGCAATCACTCTCTACTGCTCTCCTTGAATCTGATATAGGAGTAGTTTTTAGCTCTCCTTAATTGACCATTCTCTCCTTACATTCTATTGAAAATGCTCTAAAAATCTCTCCTTGAAGGCTTCAGAAGAGCTATTTAATGCTCTCCTGCAAATTCCAAAAGACAGTTGTAGTCCCGGATTATATGTTTGGGCTCCAAACTCCTTACCTTGGTAAGCCTTATTTTCCCCAAATCAGCCCAAAATCAAGCTGCAGGCTGTTCAAACTTCCAGGAGAAAGAACATACTCTTCAAGTGGCTATTTCCTCTTCAACCTGGACAGCTGAAAAACCTGGACCTATCCACAACACCCTCTTATTATAAACATTGGGCATTGAGTAAATATTGGCTCAAATAAGCTATATCAATGAATAACAATAAGTCTGAAAAAGTATTGAGGGTCATGTGGCTTTATGGAGCTCTTATGGTGTTATTATTGAATAATGTAAGTTGTTATGTTGGGATTTAGAAGTGTCTGATATTTAATCAGGCCAGTGGATATGTGAAAATATTGAGATTAAATATTTGGATTTGAGGAATGATGTAAATCTTTGTGCTTTTCTGGTGGTAAATGCCCCGGGTAAATGTTTATCATATATCTAACTGCCCGGCCATCCCCGGGCAGTAGATAACATCTGGATGTGGAGTCCAAACAAATTTTATCCCTGCAGTGCATCCGGGCATGTGCAGGGCCTTGTTCAGGGAGTTGACCAAGTCCAATGAGCCGGGAATTTGGAGGACATGAGTCAAGGCAAAAGGCGGGGGGTATGGAAATTGCCTGGCTAGCAGAGGGGTGGGGTTGGATTTATCACAAAAGTATTGCCCCATTGGTCGGGGGGCTTGAACAGGAGTTGGCCGGCGAGTTAAGCATTTGAAAGATACAGCCCGGCACAAGTCCTGGACCTCACTTGACAAGTGCATAATAGTCGATTGTTCTTTATCTTTATACTGTAAGGCTATACTTTAAATTAAACAGGAACATTCACTGATTTCACAGAATATAGTTTTGGAACCTTTTATACAACTTACAAGTCAAACATATCCTGAAGAGTTATCACTGGACATGACTAAGATCACTTATCACTGATGACAGCTCTAGTGTACTACTTCAGCTATAACACTTCAATTTCAAAATCATAATTGATTATACAATACTATAGGTTTCACCAAACACACAAACATCAAATTTACCCCGGGAAATTTACATTTATTCAATTCTTGAATCAAGATTCTATAATGCTATATCTTTTAGACAATCAATTCCAAGTCTAATCCCATTTACTACCAAACCCTTGCAAAAGCAGCTCCAAATTACTTCAACAAAATGCCACTGTTTGCAAGTCCTATTAATATTCATGATATTTAACCACTAAAATTAACATTGTTATGTCAAACTCTCAGGACAGCCCACAAAACAAAAGGTATTAGGTTAACAAATTGGACCAATCAATCTGATGGCCAATGATTGGCAGGTCCTGAAACAATAAGGGCTCGTGCCATTATGCTTTGTTAGGTTATACACCTTTTGTCTAAGAAAATTTCATTTGTTTTGTCAGACTTTGTACACCTGTCCTTACAGTACATTATGATGTTTAGGCATACTATGACCTCAAGGGTGTAGACCTACTTTCTGTTTATATTAAAATAGGCCTGCACTTTTTGTTTCAGACAAAACTAAACATTCCTTTTATAGTTGAAGCACCTGTGTCCAAGACTAGCACATTGTGCTGGACTCTGATACCTGTATGATGATGATCTAATCTAAGATTTTCCAACAATTGCTTCACTGGCTATTCAAGGGGGCATCTCGGTTTGAGAATGAGCTAATTTAATTATGCAAATGAGAGGGCAGGTAGACAATACACTTTGACAAAGTTTCAAGGCAAAAGTATGCAAAATAAAAGTACCTTGAACATTTATGCATTGATTTTTAGCAAAATATTGGTAAAAATTACATATGAGCCTTTTCAGTCATTTTAGTTCATTAACTTTACTAATTATTGATAAAAACTAAAAGATACAAAGAAAATATAAATTGATATATTTTGAAAACCATATGTCCAATTTGCTTCAAACAAAAGGCATAATGATAAGTGTGCTTTACTCTACTCAATTAATCTCTACTCAATTAATCTGTTTGAAATATGTATAGAGCACTTCCAAAAATGCCTCAGATACCACCTTAAATAGGCTTCTTTGAACCACTTTATAGAAAGAATGAACCCTCACATAGCACACAAATTGGGGTTTAAAAGTCCAAAATTAACACCTGGTGCTGCAAAAATAATAATCCCTGCTACTGCTATTCATATACAAATATTATAGATAACCCACAAACAAACAAAGATTGACCTTAAACCTACATTTTGTAGTCTGTCTAATACACTTGCACTTGACTTCAAATACTAGGATTAAGGATATCTGAACGCCTGATCACTACTGACCGCAATGACGTATGAAGCCAAACCTCACTAGGATCCACAACATGCTCATCTACCAGGGGGGTTCTTAAACCCCAATACATTTGTACATTCATTGAATGACCTTTGAAGATTTGGGTACAAAAACTCATAATCTGCAACTTGAGGTCAAATTTTGCACTATCCACTATGATTATGTAATTGAGGTTATTGGACTATGCCATTGGGATGAGGCTCTTGTGGTCCATAGTGCCGGACTCATAATGGCAATCTAAAGATGCTCATAATGATGTACTTTAGAAGTGACGTTATCTGGTACAACCCTCTTGTCTCAGAACACCTGTATAGCGTGTAACATTTTATCAACGCATTATACATGACAGAATAGTGTTTTGTTGATTAAGAAGTGTTGCATTATAACCATGACTAGGCAATTAGATTTGTGGAATGTCTGTAGCATGTGCCCCCCCCTCCCCCAATCGATTGCAAAATTTAGAAAATCCCACAGGAAAATTGCCAAAAAATGGCTTGTGCCCCCAATCAGACCCGGTGCCCCAAGCCGTAGCCAGGGGGTGTGACGCACTCCCCCAAATTTGCAAAAGTATACAAAAAGTCCCAAAATTTAAGAATTTGCTAGCGTAGCTTTTTACAGCTTTTCACAAAATTGCCCCCCCCTGGAAAAAAGTCCACTTTTCCAAAATCAGCACCCCACACAAAAATCCTGGCTACGGGCCTCCCCCAATCATGGCGGTTACCCCCCCCCTCCAATATGATGAACCACGCTATGCCACTGGTCTGTAGAAAATTTAAAACTGGTTATGTGTGAGTGTTTTAATGCTGCACTCTCTTTTGATATCTACAGCCAAAATCTATAAAATATTTAAATATATTCATTGGTAAAATCAAAACTGGTGTTTCTCTTCTTTTTGCTAGGAAACAGCCAAAATTACAACATTTTTTATTGTCAAAAATATATGTTTCAAACATACTGTTTAGACAAGAAGAAAGAAATATCTCATGTGTAAAGGTTTACAAATCCCCATTTTTTTTTATAATAAAGTTTAACACAGTGCAACAAGTTAAACTCAATTTACCCTTGCTGAGAAATGGACCAATCCATGTTATTGTTTACCGGGTCAGATGTCAATCATTGTCATGCAGATAAATTTGTATTGTTTGGCTCGACCGGGAACCAATGGGATTTGCCGCCTTCAAGGGTTTCGAGGCGTGATTAGGTGGTTTTATTCACTGTTGGTTTTGTATTGGACACGACAACAACAAAAATCTTCCCACCCACCGCGCCCTGTGTGGACATGTGAGAAGGAAGTAAAATATAATTATGTGTGACAGTAATGAGATAATGACCTGTATAAATACAGATATATTTTATGGTAGTGTGTTAAATAATAGCTAATTAAAGCATTTAACTGTCTGTAAGTTTAAAAGAAAAATCAAGAATTATGCTCCCTGTAGATAAGGAGGGAGGAATAAAGAGTTGACGCCGATCATTAAAATTACATGTGACTTGCAATTAATTTCCTTTCTCAGATCTTCATATTTACAATGTACACTGTTTAATTAGATCATGTGTTCAATATGTTGCTACATAAAATTTATATAATTGTTCTGTATCAAACTTTTTAGAATTATAGTTCAAGAGGGAAAGTAAGTTGTCAAAACTATATATATGTACAGGAATTGACAATCGTATTGTTACATGCAGGCACAGGTCCGGTGTCATCAAAAACAGTAAAGTAGTCTTTTATAAGGTCAAAGACTTCACACAGTAAGCAAAAGAAAATAATGCTGGGTTTTGAATTATCTTTTCTGTATTTATTTATTATGATATATGTATATGTCATAGAATGCTAACATTAAGACTTGATCCCTTGTAACTTCAGGTAGACCACCTGTTGAAGAGTCTCAGGAATTCCACTTGGGAGCGTGGGATCTGTATGCACCAGTACCATAATTTATTGTTGAGTTTCCAGCCATGATATTTGATGAATAATCCACGGGTTCGGGGTCAAACGCTCAGAATTTAGCCTCGGTGGCGGCCACCAGAGTGCAAGTTTGGATCACATTTGGTTTTGCTAAAACGAGATTTTCTGCGCCTTTGGTCGTTGTTTCGCTAGAGTCTTGGGTTGGGTAATTAAGCTCGATTAGAGAATCTCCTATTATATATTTGGCAATTATAATGGCTGAGATTTTCTGCGCCTTTGGTCGTTGTTTCGCTAGAGTCTTGGGTTGGGTAATTAAGCTCGATTAGAGAATCTCCTATTATATATTTGGCAATTATACGGCTGAGAATTTGTTTGTTTGTTTGTTTGTTTATTTGTTGTAGGTACTGGTGCGGGTCTTAAACAAAAGTCAATAAATGGTTGTCGTGTCTGATTGCCAACATGCATGCAAATTTTGCGTCCGGGTGTTTTCAATTTCTCTGTCTTGGGGTAATCAGATATTAAATGTTCTTGTGGCTTTTAGCCAAAACAATACATCCTGCATTTTGCATAGCTCTTTTGACTAAAAAATATTGCATCACATAGCACATTGGGTTTGGGGAAAGGTCGCTGAGAAATACTGAGGTTTTTACCTTCATTATAGGCCATTAAGGATGCACCAGAGTGGGGACTGGTTTTTGAAAAATAAGAATAATAATAACTTCCCCCACCACTAAAAATGTTTTTAAAAAATCTCCACCAACACTTTAAAGACACTTTCCCGCCTGTGTGTACAATAATGCATGAAAATTCAAAAATAACTCCTGTGCAATACCTAGTGTAAAAGAAATCTTTACGCCAAAAACTAAACCGAAAACCCCTACCTCAACTTCCAGCCCCCACCCAGAAATCAATGGGGCATCCCTTAGCATGAATGTATTATTTTTGCACAATCAGAAAATGATTGGACTTGATCACTTGATTCCTGGAGGAACAAAGGAATCAACATGACAATGCCCTCTATTGGTATACCAATTCCCTTCTCAGTATTGTCTCACATGCATAGAGGGCGCTGTGACTATTTCAATCCAGAGCAAGACATACCCATCACATACAAGCTTGCAAGTACACTTGATGTTTGTTTCAGAGGGACATAGTCTCCAAACAAGGATTAATTTATACCAAATTCTCTTTTACAAATTTGCCTGAAAATAGTAAATCTGCCCACTTGATAAGAATTAGCAGCATTCCTCTTATCTGAGCATGTTTTCTTCCGTTTTTAATTGAATACATGCTTGGGCAGCGGGAGAATAGCAGCCCATAGTCACATAGTTTACAATGCAGAAAAACCTTTAAAAAAAGATAAAATGTTCAACTGTATTTCACCTAATTAAAGCATGCTGAGAATGCTATAAATTAATAACACTCTGAATATCACTGGAGTCTTACTAAATTTACTGAATATTGTGCACATAAAACCAGCGGAGTAGCCAGGGGGGCACCTTTTCACACTGTGAGAAGGTGCCCCCTCTTAGTAATTATTAGCCCATTTTTTACCATTTCGTCAAAGTTTTCCCCCCCTGAAAATTTGCCTTGTCCCCCCCCCCCTGAAAAAGTCCTGGCTACGCCACTGCATCAAACACCAAGTTGAATCAATTCTAATTAAATACTACTTCATCACCATCTGAGGTTCAACATGCAGTTCTTTTGGAACAATGCTTTGCCGCTGGCGAATAAAAACACTTCATGAATAATAATATTGCTGAATATTCTGATCCTAAACATCCAGAAACACTAAATTTACTTAAATTCTACTTTAAAACAAAATTACATCAATTTTCTTTTGGACCAATGCTTTGTCGTGGGAGGAAAAAATCCCCAACCCTCAATGAATAATATTATAAAATTTCTCATCCTACACCAACTGATATCCACAATCACTGGATATTTAACTATCATTGATCCAACACAAGATGGCGCTAGACCATAATTATCATAGCAGTCATCAATGCGGTCATTCATAATAGATCTGCCGCAAATTCACCATCACCGTGATCACATTATGCACAAATAAATGCCAGCAGCCTTCATACAAATTGATTCATGTTTATCACACAGAGTAAAATGGCTCTTGCTTTAGGGTGAGTCCATGTCTGACAAAGTCAAATACTGCCCTCTATTGGTTGTACTGATTATGCACTGACTTCTGAACAGTTATTGTCAAACATGGAATCTGTTAACCCAAGCAAAACAAAAGTTGTAATATTTTCTCGTGGGAAGATCAGAAGAAACCATTATTCCACTATGGTAATGAGGACCTAATTTGTGTGATGATTATAATCAATCAGACTTCACCTAACTTTTTGACTCACTGGTTTTACCAATATTACTCTAGGGAAGCGAAATTTGGGGTGTGGAAAATATTAACCAAATTGAGATATCTTATCGAAATTTTCTCAGAAGGCTTCTCAGTGTAAATAAGAAAACTGTGGTGAAACTGGTAAATATAAACTGCAAAGCATAATTGATTTAAAAAAATTAACTTCTGGAGTAGACTTGTAAACTGGTAAAAAGAGAAAATATTTATTCATATTTTAATATACATTATGAAAAGAACGATAATATGCATCAATGTGGTTGGATGAATAAAATCAAATTCATTCTTAATCAAAATGGTTTTGGGCACATATGGTTGGATCAGGGTAATCATACTTCAACTTGGCTTAAAGAGGAAGCCCCGCCAGAGCACTTCTTCCAAACCGGCCTAGCTAGGCCGGTTTGGTTCATAGAATGCAAGCTTATCAGTGATTGGTTCATATCGGCAAGTGACGTCACAATGGACCAATCATAGAAATCGTTAGTAAAATTACATTAACGTTTCTTTGGGCGACTTTTAAAATAGTATTTCATGAATAATCGGCAGCTTTTCCATTCATGTTCGCAGAAAAAACAAATTGGGCGAATTTTTGCATGGTTTTTTCAGCAGGTTTTGCCTTACGACTTGGCAACCACGGCGCACACGGCCGAAACAAGAAGTTCGTTAAAAAAGAGAGAGATGCTCTTTGCCAATGTTCAAGAGCTTAGAGGGGGGCCCTACCCCCCCCCCCCAATCTCTCAACGGATTTTCATTGATCTCAGGGGGGTCGGATTTTGGTCTCAAATCTGCGG
Source organism: Amphiura filiformis (assembly GCF_039555335.1). NCBI lineage: Eukaryota > Metazoa > Echinodermata > Ophiuroidea > Amphilepidida > Amphiuridae > Amphiura > Amphiura filiformis. The sequence continues at coordinate 56,489,929 of NC_092642.1, forward strand.
ATTCCGCGGAAAAATCACATGCCTGCTATCCTTAAGCCTACAGACCAAGAGAAAAGTTAGATTAACTTACCCAACAAACTCCAAATTGGGAAAAAGCATTCTTAAAAAACAAAACCTAACCTCTTTCTGTTGAGATCATGAAAATTTACAGGTCTGTCCTAGCTGAAACACCAAAGCATTGTTCCAAAAGAACATCATGTTGAACCTCAGATGGTGATGAAGTAGTATTTAATTTACAGGTCTGTCCTAGCTGAAACGCAAGCGTGAAGTGATGATCACTTTCATCCTTATGAAACGCCTGAATAACCAATCAATCAATGCGATATTGTTATACAATCGCTGAACAACCTCTTTGTCCAACAGCTGATAGCTTCGTAAGGAAAAACATAAACTTTTAAAATCAACAAACAATACAGAGCTCAAAACTTAATGCAAATTCATCAAAATTATTATTAAAAAGTTCACGATTCATCTCAGTTATCTTTCATCCCTCTGTGCATATTTTTGTATGGTTTAATATATTGGTACTATTATATACCTGTGTGCTTTAAGGGGGTATTACACCCCAGCCCAATTTTGTGCCTATTTTCGCATTTTTCTCACAAATTAAAGCGCATTGGGGACAGGTAAGATATGTATATTACAGGGGCAAGGACTACAACTACTGCACTGGAAATTTTATTTCAGCACAGAAAACAGTTGTGGAGTTACAGTCAAAAATGAGGGAAAACCAATATTTGATCAATAAATCTTGCTTGCTTTGAGTTGCTGAATTTTCAGTACAGTAGATGTAGTCCTTGCCCAGGGTTGCCAAAAGATTTCAGCCCGAATCACAGGTCAAATAATCGAAAAGTCGCCCAATTTTTCTCTTTACCATTGGTTTCTATGGGGCATGAAACTATCAGAAGTCGCGGGAGCCAATGTTGAAAAGTCGCCCAAATATTTTCTTAACCATTGGTTTCTATGGGACAGGAAATTGTCCAAAGTCGCGGGAAAAATATTCAAAAGTCGCCCAATTGGGCTACCAAATGGCAGGTTTGGCAACCCTGTCCTTGCCCCTATAATATACATTACTTGTCACCAATGTGCTATAATTTTTGAGAAAAATGCAAAATAGGCACAAAATTGGTCAGGGGTGTAGTACCCCCTTAATATTTTATTTGACCTTGTACATAAAATTGTATTTATTTTTGTTCAGAAATCTTAAAATAGCTCTTAGCATTTTCTTTCATAGAAAACATCCAAACATTGTTTAAGACATCAAAATGTATTACTTCTAAGAAAATATCTGTTCTCATTGACGGCACACTATTTGGCGCCATTACGCCCTCTGTTGTTTATGTACTGTTGTATTCATCTTTCATACGGACGTCATACCATATAATACCAGACAGAATGAGCACTATAATTTAACATCAGACACAATATTCTGAGCTGTAAAGAAAACTGGTATGTATATATTCATGCTCCAAGGTCTTTTACAGTACATATTAGTACCACATTCACATGCAAAGAAGCAACTTCAAAGTAAGGGGTGCCCTCTCAAATCTTAATTTGGGTGCTAACACCATCTTTTCATCCATTGATGGAACATGCAGAAAACTGATAAGGAGACTAGGTTAGTTGGTGAAGAAAAAATAATACCAATTACACAAAATGTTAGAAATTCTGAATGCGAGATTTGGCCAAATATGGGGGGACCCAATAAATATGTATTTTTAAACTTCCTAACATCACAACCACTTAGACATACACATCGGCAGTGTGAGAATCCATACCAGAAGTATAAATTGGAAATCTGCCACAATTACACAATAGTTGTGACTGTTGTTCAATTTCAGATTTCCACTTTCACTTCCTACTAGATTTATAATTTTATATGGGTTTACAACACTGATAACAAAACTCTGAAAGCTGTAATAATACTAGTATTGTGATTTCTAACTCCAAGTTTCCAAAATCACTGGGCTTTTGGGGGATGGGGACATATCATAATTTATTTTTTGGTGGGTCTTTGGGAGATGATGGCATACCGGTACTAGAATTACGCAGTTCGTAATTAAGATGGCCCCCACACAAAGGAGCACACAAATGAGCAACTGAAATTTTCAAAATCAAGAGTTGTCAACACTCTGTTTTTGGTCAAATTCAGGGGTATTTTGGAGCTGTGCAGTCCAAAAACAGGGGTCATTTCCGGGGAACATACCCATATGATATAGCAATATAAAATATGGGGCAGGTTCTTTCAGGATAAAATATAATTATCAAAAGCTTTAGGGGTCACAATAAGTGAATATGTGATATAATATGAACCATGAAGGTCCCATATTATAATATATCAGTAATTTTCTAACCCTACTCTTGAATCCTTGGGGTGCTAACCAAAAGAGGTTTACAGCAAATAAAAATCTCACTATACAGTTTGCTATAATAGTAGAGGTGATGTGTGTAGATATTAGCTTCACATAAAGTCATTTATAATGATTAAAATATACTGTGTAAATATTGCTAATGGCATTGCGAAAAGGTCACTTTTTGAAATGCTCGGTAATTCAACGTTGTTTTAATCAAATTTATGCCATTGGCCATGTTGATACAAAAGAGTGTATCGTATCTTTATCATATAGGGTACCCATCACACAAAAACCAAAGAAAATTCAATTTTCTTAAACAATTTTTTCATCATATTTATATTAATTTGTGTTGGTGCATGTGGGTGGGTGGGATAGGGATGTGTACATGACATTTCACATTTAAACCATGGACCACTCTGCAAGGGGGACTGTCCTCAGTTTTGGAGGTCTGCAAATGACCACATGTATAATGCATTTGAGAGATACGCCCTCTATTGTGCATTAAAATATACCGTCCGCAGTTGCTGAGTAAAATTGCATCCCATACACATGCACACAAAAATGGCAAAAAACATCCACAGTTTGTTGATTGAATGTGGTTTCAGCCGTCCACATTTGCATAGTCCTAAACTGTGTCTACCCATAGCGGGGTGTGGGGTGTGTGTGCAGGGGTGTATATGCATGCAAAGAAATGCTCATACAAAACATCACCTCACGTGATATCAGTTTTAAGGTTAGTATTAGGGTTATATGATATATAAACTTTTATCTTAACCCTAACCATGATTCACTATCTGCATAAGAATATTAGCTCTCCCCTTGTCTCCAACAGAGAAAAACCATTCAAGCGAAAACCATGACAGCCAGACCACTGACATCTACACACATCTGTAACCAAAGTCAAATTAAGGTCATTGACATCGCATGTAAATAAACACATTACATTATTCCCACCAAGCCATACTCAAAATCTAATTGAAATATACTGAAAAACTACCATAGGCTACATCGCGTGAACTAACACAGTGCCACGCTGCTACATAGGCACAAAGATATCACTTTCGCTATCACCCGAATAGCGGGAAATGTATACTTGCTTTCTGAAACTCTGTATTAACATTTTAAAAGAAACTGAAAAAAGGGGAACTGCATCTAGGGAAACAGGAAGGGAATAGAAGGTGATGGTTCCTCATAGAAGCGAGTGACTGACAGGAGAGGAAGGGGGTAAAAGAAAAGAGGATGTGTGAATAAGAGCTAAAGCAGTAAGAGGAAGATGGGAAGAGAAAGAACAAAAATAGACAAAAGATATTGTGATAAAGAGAGATGGATAATAAAGCTTAGAAAGAAAGAGACAGGAGAGAAAGAAAGCAAGAGAGATGAAAAGATAGAAAGTGGGAGAGAAATAGAGAGAGAGATAAGAGAGACAAGAGCAGTGGCGGCACCAGACATTTTTTTAGTTGGGAGCATAAGGGGGGAAAATGAATTTCAAGGGGGTCTAAACTCATGAAATTTCTGCAAAATTGCTTTGAAAATTTATACATTTTTGGTATTTTTTGTGGGAGAAACTAGTGGGCATTTCCCCATGCCACCTGGTGCCGTCACTGGGGAAGGGAGAGATAGAGAGAGGAAGAGAGACAAGAGACAACAGAGGGGAGAGAGAGAGAGAGAGGGTGCAACACATACATAAAGCAATATTGAAACATATTGAGGCAGACAAAAATATTAGTTAGAAAATTAAAAGCTTAAAGGGGCATTTCGTGATCCACAGCCTCATCCCCCCACTTTTCCCAAAAAAAGTTGAGATTTTTACACCACTGGATACCTCTGGCTACATAATGTTTATGTACCAAATATTTCTTGCAGATTAATTAGTTTAGCAAAAATATCGCCAAATTTGAATTTCGTTCTGGTGCACCAGAACGAAATTACAACACATTGTCTATGGAGCAGTGTAATACACATAATCATGCATAACTCACAAAGCAAAATCGTTTCGTGGATATCTACTGAAAAATGTCATAAAAAGAGGATGCTAGGATCACGAAATCCTCCTTTAAAAGATAAATTTGCAGTTAAAATATACTCAGACACCCATTTTACATGCATCAGTTTCAAAAACATGGCGGATATGGCTACTCCTTACATCAACATTACATTGATTATTCAGCATAGAAGGCTGACACACACACGCATTATACATTCTTGCAACAGTATCAAGTGAAAATTGAGCTCTGAGGCCGAGATTAAAGTTGCTCCAAGCACTGCATACTACCTAGCTGTCAAGGCACTATCACCTTGCCCTTTATGTTTGTTTGCACTAAAGAGGGGCAAATCGGGGACAACTGTTTCGGATCTTGAGACGGCAATGATAAAAGAGTGTCTCGATGAATTGTTACGAGACTCGGGGCATGAGCTGACGAGTTCAAATATACAAAAGACACACAGGAATGTCTCGAGAGAAAAGAATATATATATTTAGGTAAATTGATTATTCACCCTACCCCCTTTCCTGTAAAATAATGAACAATGCAGCAGTCTAATCTCTCCATTTTGACACTACCCAAAAGGCTGCCATAAGTACCCCTATCAACCTACAAGAAATCGTCACAACCCACAGCCGGGTAAAATTATTCAATTTAGTGTCTTAGTAACTCGCCATTTTGACACTACACCAAAGGATGCCATAAGTACCCCTATCAGCCTACAAGAAATCATCACAACCCACAGCCGGGTAAAATTATTCAATGTTTTGTCTTAGTAACTCTCCATTTTGACACTACACCAAAGGCTGCCATAAGTACCCCTGTCAACCTACAAGAAATCATCACAACCCACAGCCAGGTAAAATTATTGTTCTTAGAAGGCAAACATCATAATATCAATGTATATATTTATCAAAATTTCAGGCTCAAGCTAGGATCCACAACATGCTCATCTATCAAGGCATATTACCCACAATACATTTGCACAAACTCATACACTATGATTATGTAATTGAGGTTACTGAACTATGGCATTGGGATGAGGCCATTGTGGTCCATAGTGATAGAATCCTTATCATACTCATAGGTGCTAAATGATTTTAAGGGGAAGGGGTATCCATATGATGAGGCTAAATTATTGGAGTCCCCATGGCCCACACACACCAAATTATTGGGAGCACTGACATTTATGTATGCAGTACCCTCAACAACCTACAAGAACCCATCACAACCCATCTAGGCTAACTTAAATTATCAGGTATTTCATTCATAAATCAATACACAAGGAGAGCATGCTAGTCTCAATAAGCTACATATCCTATCTGCGACTGCTATACCTTGTTTAGGACTTCCAAAAGAAGTACCTGCATGTGCATTGTGCAACCATCCCCTGTTTCAAAATAGCCCACCAAAGTCATGCAGGTAACTCTGAGGTCGTGCATTGAATTGGTTTGAATGAGGAATACTACGGGAACCAGCGCCGTTTGTTAGAAGTCACACATGAGTAAAGTGTCACACATGTGTAAGTGGATTTGTTTATAGTGCACAGTAATCCTGAGCTTCAGTATTCCCAAATTTTAACGCAGAGGATTGATAGTATACAGAGGCATCAACTTAATTACAATCCCATTACATTACCAACCTATCCTTGTTTCCACAGTTGCCAAATTCATCAGTAATTGAATCAAAATTTCATTCTCGCACATACGCTACCCGGGATTCAACATACATCTCATTATTGCGTTATTCCAGTTGAAATGCATACACCCCCTGTGAAAGACACAACCTTAATATCCCACACAGGGGGTGTAGATTTCAAATGGAGACACCCATTCAGATAGCCCCATTTGAAATTCACACCCCCTGTGTGGAAGATTAAGATCATGTCTTCCATAAGGGGTGTATGGATTTCAACTGTAACAGCCGATTACACTTACCCATTCACCAGACTAGCAAGGCTGCTAGTAGAACCCATGTCACTAACGCACTGCAAACGAAACAACTTCAAACTACACATTGTGATTGTAAAATGTTCCCGACAGACTCCTAATTGGAAGAAATTAATCTTATCATGAAAAGAAACCGCAGGTAACGACTCCCTGTGTTACACGCATAAAGTAGGTGTAAGACTGTCAAGCACACATATCACTGAATCCTATTGAGGTTTAGATCAATTCCAAATCATTCCAATCCACAAAATGGTGTAAAAATAGCAATTTACACAAATGATAAATCCCAAAGTTGTTCAGATGAGAATTTGTTCCATAAAATTTTCCACCAATCTGCTGAAAAAATAAAGTTTTCAATTCATCACAGGTATAGGACGATAACCTCACTCCATGTGCAACATAACATAATTCAATTCCACAAACAAAAGACTTCCTATGCCAGAAAACAAAACCCTCCTGGATACCAGGTGCACACCTCCAAGTAACGCAACCACCTTCTTCGTTTGGTCACTTCCAAATAATAGCACCTGGACGCGCGAGAGAGAGAAGAGGACACACACTTTCCTCAAAGCACAATTTTTATCTACATTTACTGTTCACGTATCACCCAGATATGATTCAAACGCGTCCTTGATTTGAAGAAGATTCTCAAATTTCAAACTGGGATTGCCCGAGAATCCTATGCCTCAGTGACTCAAGTGGCGTAGCATTACAGCGATGCAGCTTCAGCCTTAACTCCTCGAAACCTGACATCGTTCAATTTGCATAAAAACTGGGTTGCTTATAAATTTTTATCAGTTAAACAACTCGGATGTCAATTTTTTTCTCAGTATTTTTATTTTGAAGGCTTATTGCAAGTTTTTTGAGAGGTTATTACGAACCGAATCATATTCATTTTGAACAAGATTAGTTTATGAATAATCAAGGGGGTAATTTGACATGTTTATTTCTCTTTAGCAATAAGCAATTCAAATCCACTTCTAACCAAAATTAAAAGATAAACTGAAGCACTCAAGAATATACTTTAACCCCCTGAAAACTAAAGTCTTTCTTACAATGTTTCTGATTGGTTAATCACACAATACATTAATCTGGGTGACCAATTAAAATACAGCTTCCAAACCTCAATCCTCTTCAGCCTTACCACCGTTTTCTTATCACACTTCTGATTGGTTCAAAAAATCCTAACATTCTTTTTGCAACCAATCAGGAGGTAGTACTCACAGGGTTAAATAAACCCTTATTGCTTGAGAATATTCATCTAAAACTGAAGCTAATTTGACAACTCACATTTACGTGTAGAAAGATTCATCATGCTAATTGTAGGTTAACAAAATATGGAATAAATCTTCATTTTTTAAACCAAAATGCACATTTATTGTTGTTCCATTTCAATAGTTCAATCCTTTAACCTTATTACAATATTTTCTTAACAACCCCATGCAGCTTTAGGCTGGGAAGAACATTGACTCCAAGGTATTGCCAATCATCATCCCAAGGTACGAAAGGCACCCAAATTTTAACTTAATCTTGTTCAACAGTTCATGAGAAGAATTTCTAAGAGAAGAATTTCCCAGAATAATTGGATCTTATCATTAAACCAGCAGGTTATATAGAGCGAAACATTTCTTGAACCATATTCTCCAATAACATACCACAATCATCATTATCGATTTGTAAAAAATCATAAAAACAGCCCAATTTGGCTCAAAAACCACCACACATGCAACAGGATCCATCCCACCACCTCGACCTAGTTTTCAATACCACTGGGATTCGTAATGAACCTCTAACTATATCTGTCATTAATGTCCACGCATTCGCTTATCAATATCTACCTGTCATGAAAAACATACAAACGTGATCGCTGGAATGATCAGTTACTGTATCAATACCAATGTGCGTATTTTCTCCAACATCAGATAGTGGGATGCATACGTAATGGTCTTTGCAACAGAAATTTTTAGTTACTTACAGCAATGTAGCACCCTATATAACACACTGTTCTATTTCTAGAGGAACTTTGTGATGTGACATAAAATTTCTATTAGACGAAATAAGAGAATAATTTTGAGAGAGAGAGAGGAAGGGGGTTGAAGTTAATGTTAGCAAATTTCATCACAAGTAAGAAACCAATTATGCATTTTCTCTCATTTTCTCTCACAAAACGGAGCTCTTTTGATCAAATTATAAGAAACCGGGAAAGAAGGAAAAGGGGGTAAGAGCTGGTAAGGATGCCTGTTTTGTCATAAACATCAATACCCCAATTAACCTATCTACATCACAATGAAAGATACCATCACAACCCAATCAACATACAGACCTATTAAGTTTATTTTTTTTACACAAAAGCTGATTAAGGATGATGCAATAATTATGAGGAGTTTTTATTAGGACTAAAGTGTGTGAAAAACATCAGTATCCTAATCAACAAGATGAGAGATAACCGTCAGAACCTAAATCAGCACAAATGAATGATCATGGATAAGCTGTGAATGATCTTAAAAGTCAGTCTTTAAAACAAAATAAAAATCTAATCTAGATGATGTAATGTGGTATCAAAGTGTGATAAACATCAGTACCCTTATCAATCTATATTACAATGAAAATAACCGTCACAACCCAATCGACATAAGCATAAATGAATGATAAGCTAGAAAGTCAGTTTTTAAAAACAAAATAAAAAACTAATCAAGTTGATGTAATAATGTGGTATCAAAGTGTGATAAACATCAGTACCCTGATCAACCTACAAGATGAAAGATAACCGTCACAACCCAATCACCTAAGTGAATGTACTCAATGATCAATGTTAATTATAACCTATAGATCTAACAAATTTCACTTTAAAAAGTGCTTATAACTAATCAAGAAGAAGATGCCAATAATTTGTGATATTTGGGAAGTATGATCTGAAAAATACTACAAAGTATGGGAGAAACATACTGAGGTGGAGCAAGTACTGATGACTGGATGGGGGAGTAAGTTGAAAATTGTAACAAAGTGCAAGACCTGTATGATGCATATGAGGACACCAACATCACATCCTCATCAGCAGATAAATGGTTCTGAAGATGAAGATGAGTGAGTGACTAACCCCCGAAAGCTAGGCGTGTTTTCAGAAAACAGCTTGGCAGCCAGTTGGTTCCCTCCATGCATCATTCCATTGGGAGCTATCTGATTAATTCCTGGACATGCTCTTGGCAAACCTGAGAGTTTCTCATCACTGAGCTACACCTAGCACTTTGCATGCAATTAAGGACTTCCCTTAGTGCTCTAGTCAACCAATTTGAGACTTTTCTTTTAACTGATCTTAGTAACCACTAAACCAATACTAGGCTTGTTTGCACTCATTTTTATGCATTTTACATGTAGATTTCAAATATGGTAATAATATTTTGATAAATTTAAGTTTTGTAAACTTTTATAATTTTTTGCTGCTTGCAATCGATTCTTAAAGGGTTAGCCTCAAAAACCAGGTAACTATGCTATTGGTTGAAACCCGTCTTATCCAGACTGGCACAGTTGAAAACAATATTTGAACAATTCCCATTTATGACGAATATGGACGCTGCATAATTACGTAGATGACCATAAATGGCACAGATCTGGCGATGAGCCAACCAATCAAATTGCGGGGTTGCTCAACTATTTCAGGTGCTCCCACAGACTTTATTTGAACAAAACAGATGGCTTTTATCATCCGAATTGGTGTATTCACCAGTAAGAATACCGTGCATAATTAGATTGATGCCCATATATGGGACAGAATTAGTAACAACCCAAATGGGTTATTCAGCTAAGGTTTCTCAGATCTCAGGTAGGCTTTATTTAAACAAAAAAGACCGCTTTTTCACACACAAAAAAAGCATGCTTCCATCATCAAACTTGGTATTAAGCAAATAGTAAGACTGTGGTATCAACTGAAGAGGGTTACAATTCATTTCATTCAATATAATAGCACCCATATGAGGAGTCCTAGATTCTGTGTATGTATGACTCAAACATCCTGGTTTTTGATTTCAACTATTTCACAACGCACCCGTGATTTAAGTAATAGAAATCGGATGAACTCGATCTTGAATTCTTTCTTTTTTAAGTTTCAATATTTTATGAGGCAATTATGATCCAATATTATCTAATCATTGAGGATTTCTAAAATTTCAATGCATGTATAGAATATTTATGAGATGATATCGATTCCATTCTTGTTTAAACATGTAATTTTTTCGGGTCAAATTGGGGAAGTTTAATAAAAAATTGAGATCTGAGAGTTTGGTTGGTGATTGACAGCAGGTGACAGGTAACAATTCCAAATACATTTTAAAGAAGCAAAGTTGCTAAGTAAAGTTGGTTTTAGCTATCACTTTTCTTTGAAATAAGACACAATCTTCAATTTATCATGATTATATGATGCATATCCAATAAAAATAATTTACATCATAAAATTTTAATTTTTTTTCTTCAAAATATTTCATTATATCCATATTTTTTCAGCAGGTGGGAATTTATCAATTCCAAATACTTGGGTGAAGCAACTTCGATTTTATGCTATCAATTTTCTTTTTAAATAACATACCATCTTGAATTATATTTCTAGAAATCCTATAAAAATATATCATAAATTATGAAAATGTTTCCAGGCTTTATATCATTTTCATCATATCTAATTGTTTTAAATGTTGAACCCATATCCCATTTCACCTACAAAACTATTGAGAATAAAGGGTATGGCCACTGAATAGACATAAACCTGTACAGTTGGACAGACCTTTCAAGTAGGGTCGGTGGATCACATAAGCCGTGTTCAGACATAGGGTAGTTAACTCGAGAAAAGGGGTATTTACCTCGAGTAAAGTGCCCAGTCGGGGCAAGCTCGTGATAAAGGTCGAGTTTGTGCACGTCTGGACAGGAGTCGGGGCAGTTTATCCCGACCTTAACCCGACCGATTTACCTCTGAAAAACGTCAGAGGTAAATCCTTAACCTGACCTGAGCAGTCGAGGTAGATGCACGTGTGGATCGCACCAGAGGTAACAGTCGAGGTAAACAATGACCTTTTCGCCAGATTTAACCGCCCTGGTTGCTCCCGTCACATCCTAACCAGTTCAAGCATCATGATTATTGCGATAAGCTTTTGCTGTGTATCATTTGCAACACCAATTTGCCGATGAAGCAACAGGAAAAACAATAGCAATTTTACATCCATTTTAATACTCGCACAACATTTGTTTACAATCAGATTCAGATTTATTTTTAGAATCATGGCGAATTGAATTAGCCCAGCGGGTCAACGTAAGTGGCAGTACAACTTCCGGAAATTATACCCAGGTACAAAATAGCTCAAAATGGTCGCGGTAAATTTACGTCGCCGGGTCGAGCTAAAAGGTCGGGGTAAAGTAAGTGTGGACAATCAGTCGAGTTAATGAAAATATTTGTGGTATTTTATCACGGGTTGTAAAAAATTTAACTCGAATAATTATTCAGGTCTGAACGTGCCTATAGTTGTTATGTTGTTCTGTAAAAATTTGCTTTTTTTTTTACTACCTTCACTAATTTTTTTCCAGTTAAAATCATCCCACTTTTATTTTGCCAAAAAAGCAACCCAGCTGATTTTACGTACACACAGTAAAAAAATTAAAAATCCTAAGAATGCAAAATATTAGTTGGTCAAGTTTCTCCTAGATTGAGAATACAGACTCTAGACTGGTCAAGCCTGTAAAACAGGTTTTTTTTTTTTTTGCCTTATGATAATTTAGCATGAGGCTATGCTTCTCCTAGATTGAGAATACCGACTCTGGACTCTATACCGATTACTGAGATCATATATCAGTCAATAATCTACCTGATGTCTCATTTGATTAATATCATTTGATTCATTTCTATGATAATCATATACCTTTAATAGCTTGAAGGGACATCCTGCTAATATACGGTTGGAATTTATCTTTTTGATAATATTCACCAATGCCGATCATCTGACAAGTTTACCTTTAAAGGGACAATCAGTGATTGGAAACCATGATTATGAGCTGTGGATAGCCAACAAGTACAACTTATTTGCAATGTTTCATGAAATAACAAAGATCTGTTATGATCAAATTAGACTATTCCGGTTGAAATCCACACCCCTATGGAAGACATGACCTTAATCTCCCACATGGGGAGTGTGAATTTCAAATTGGGCTACCTGAATGGGTAACTCCATTTGAAATCTACACCCCCTGTGTGGGAGATTAAGGTAGGTCATGTCTTCCATAGGGGGTGTATGGATTTAAACTGGAATAGTCATTTTCTGTATGAAAAGATAAGGACATTTCATTCATTCCACTACAGTTTTCAAATAGAAAGCTCATGGTTAAAAGTTACACATTTCTAACTTTATAAGCATCAGATACTATTTTGTTGCTATCTACTGAAGATAGCTAGAGACACCCCCATGTGGGAGATTAAATTAAGGTCATGCCTTCCACAGGGGTTGTGTGTAAATAGCCCAATAACCTATATTGTTTGTTTTTCATTTGATGGAGTAGTTACTCCAATTAATTTTCTACAAAAATATCCCTTTAAAAGATTCCATCCAAAATTCATCTATATCTGTAATGCAAAGGTAATTGCCCTTGCCTGCAATGAACTCAGTGAATTCAACAATTGTCAAATAACATTTAAAACCTATCAATCAAATACAATTGTACAATACTGCACAATAATAGATACATTATTGTACAATTAGGTACAACAATAGATTGTTTAACTGATACAGAATTTGAGTTTGATGCATCAATGCAATTTATATTCCATAGCTTGAACCTTCTGCAGAGGGTGTGTGGAACAGAGATCAATGGACTAGCCCAGTTAGTCATTAAGCTATTCCGTTTAAAATCCACACTGCCCCTGTAGAAGATTGGACTATTCCATTCAAAATCCACACTACCCCTGTGGAACTACCCTGTGGAAGATTCTGGAAATATCTTCTACAGGGGGGAGTATGAATTTCAAATGGAATGACCACATTAAGCAGCTCCATTTGAAACTCATCCTGTGAAAGATTCATGTTAAATCTTTTTCAGTGGGTGTATGAAATTCAAATGGAATTGCCTAATGTGTTCATTCCATTTGAAACTCATCCTCCCTCTGTGAAAGATTCAGGTTGAATCTTTCTCAGAGGGTGTATGAAATTCAAATGGAATTGCCTAATGTGTTCATTCCATTTGAAATTCACACTACCCCTGTGGAAGATATTTCCAGGGGTAGTGTGGATTTTAAATGGAATAGCACAATTAGTCATTTGCACAGCAAAATCTTGCTCACCTCTGACCTGGTTTACTTTCTTACATATCAAAATTTTTCCTGATATATTTTGAACAAAACATCTAATTCAATACAACCATTTCCATTCAATATTTTGAAAATATTACAAATTGACCTGATAGCTATTGTTCTAAACAAACTATACACACTAATACTGTTGATTTGTACACGTAAGACTTTGCTTACTGACCCCCGACTTGACTTATTTCTTTGCCTATCAAAATTACAATCCATTTATATATTTGCATTAAAGTCTAGCATTCAAATCTAAATGGATTTAATCCGCAATAAAAATTTACCAAGTACAAAGTGTGTGTTATTGATACTATTGACATAAGCTGGAGAGATGTGAAGGGACCTGAAAGTACCGACAAAATAAGATTTAAACCAACACAGTCATGGCAAAGACTGCAGTGGCAGTGGGAGTAAATCCCAAATGCAAAAGTTTAAAGAAAATTGCAAACAAAAGTTCTGAATCAGAATTCCATTTTTTTAGAAAAGTTGTTTAAAAGTTGTGGTGTTAATAATTCTTACTTCATGTACCGGTACTATGTTTGAAAAACTTCATGTCATCAAAATGCAGATTTTGGTATCAGGTGAAAGTTCATATTTTTCTCATAACCCCAGAGAACTTTTAGGCCTGAAATATATTTTGCTTTGGCGGTGTGAACAAAACACAGTAGTTTGGTAATTACCACTCCTGAAGTGTACTGTTCTATATGTGCTACTGTGATATATATTTTATTGCTTCTAGAATCGCTTTTGAATCGCATAAGAATGTTTTGCGTGATGGGCCTCAATGTGAGGTAAAAAACATAATGTGTTACAATCTGACCACCACCCTGTAAGTGACATCTTCATTTGTTGAAATGATGAACCGTTTTATTCATAGAACTGTTTCTGAACACCTTCACAAAAGTCTATAAATAAGCACATGTGGCTACAAGTAATCCTAACATTTCTAACTTTCTATGCACCAATGCAATCTATGTTTCTTGCTATCTGCTGAAGATAGCTAGACAGAAGGAAGAAAGTTCATATCTGCTAGAGCTTGTAGTTCCAAGTAATCCTAACAATTCCAAGCTTGTGCACTAATATAGGCCTAATCTGTATTTTGTTGCTATCTACTGAAGATTATAGCCAGTGACACCAAGAATAGGAAGTTAGTTCATATCAGCCACTTACTGTGGTTACAAGCAATCTTTAAAAATTCCTAGCTCATGAACTAAGATAATCTGTGTTTGTTGCTATCTACTGAAGATAGCTACACATAAAAGAAGCAAATTCATTTGTGACCAAATTTTGACTTTATGAACCCAACAAAAGGTTTGTGGTTCAGATCAATATTTAAGATACTGCTGGTACTTCTATTGATAAATTGCACAGAAATGTAGACAATAATATTTTGTTTTAGTTGTAAAGGTTTTTAGGAATTCATCTTTCATGCAAATGGGCTTTGGGACTGGTGGGGATACCAGTTGCATCCTCAAATAATTAGAGGTTAATAACTGCGCATCGGTTATTTGGAGGACATTGTGAAAAATCTAAACATTTTGCCTTTGGAACCGAGGAATATCACGAGGGCGCAGCCCGAGGATATTCCGAGGTCCAAAGCAAAATGTTTAGATTTTTCACAATGCCCGATATATAACCGATGCAAAGTTATTAACCTCATTCATAACCGTCACTTTGATCTTTTAACTTTACAAAATAAGACAAAATTTTCCTTAAAAGTTTGTAAAAATAAATTTTTTTTACATCTTCCCTTTCCCAAAATCGATCAGGCTAAAACAAAGCGACCAATAACAAAAGTGTGCATCTGTGCAAATATGGTAGCGCCATAATCCAAATCGGCAGCCAGCCAGCGCGCAGTTCGTTGGACGCACTGTCTACGGGCGCACGCAGAAGTCAATTGTAATGCGACATTGGAACAATTACGCATTTTGCGGTCAATTGTGAGATATTAATGACCTCGATTTGCGTTAAGCGTTTTCACAAATAATAAAATATGATTGGATCGCACGCATCGCGTTTATTAATGAGGTTATGAATACATAATAAATGACAGATAGAATACTCCTATTGTGAAATGATACAACTTAAGGTGGTGTTCCTCAAGGTTTCATTTGAGGACCATTAGATTAAATAGCTCTAAAACGACACTTACCTGTAAGATGAAGTCAGTCAAAGGTGGATGAAAACAGCACATGAAAAAGAAAAAAGAAGAGAAAAATATTGTTATGTAATTGTACAAGAGTTTAAAGGAGTAAACATGGTGAGATCATCCATTTCCATATGTTTTAGCAGGTGACATTTTTGCCACCAAACCACACATCTCTTTTCTGTATCAAAGTTATAGGTCCTGAATGAAGAAAAGGAAATGTACAAACAAATATCCATTGATATCATAAATCGCAAAAAGGAATTTTGCACTAATATTTATAGCAGATGGTAAGAATTTGCAATTATTGTTATCTACTGAAGATAGCACATAGATAAATTATTGATAATAATTTTTATTTCCGTTATAAAGGGTTCCAAGTGCCCCCAAGACTTTATAGAATAAATCTGAAAGTTTTTTTACAAAATTCAAAAATTATAAATTATGTTATTGGTGGCACATTTTGTTTGACATAACTTGTCAAATTTACAATGTCACATATCGTTGCATTTGGCCGATTAAAATGGCCCATTATGTAAAAATATGCAGTTTTGAAAGTTACACTGCAGTCCACTCAAACTCTCGAAAAACCTTCACATTTTGAATAAATTCTACAGAGCCTTTTGGCAGTAATATTTCAAATATTTTCAACAATATGTATCAAATTGAGCGTGTGTTCCTAATTGGATTATGTGATGACTACATGATGCCTCAAGGATGGGACATAGAGATCATACAAACGTATATCTAGTTTCAAATAATGATGCTTGTGGCCATGTATTATGCTCAGTCTGGAATACTATGACAACTCTCTTATTTAAATAAAGAATTATCAGAACTATAAAAATTTTTAAAGTTTGAATAATGTGGGTAAAATAAGACATGTAATGAAAAAGATATAGTTCGGAAAACAGGAATATCTTATCATTTTATTACAGGAAAATGGAAATGCTTTTTCATTTTATTACATTTTATTTTGCTAGTATTTAGATGCTCTTGTTGCTGATTACTGAAAAGCTTGATCACCATCATCATTTCATCCCGATGGAAGGAACAAAAGAAAAAGAAAGACAGGCAGACAAACAAAAAGAAAGCAAATTCAGATTCAAAAAGCAAAAGAAAATGAAAATGAAAGGGACAGAAAAATGGAATGAAAAGGAATAAGAAAGAAAAAAGAACACAAGAACAAAAGATGGGACAAATGACTCAAAGAACAAAAGAGAAAGGAAGAAAAAGAATAGAAAGAGTACACAAACTAAAACAAATAAAAAGAAGGAAAGAAAAAAATACAATGGAACAAATTTGATACAGATTACCAACAATTTCAGCCTGCCTCTGTGACTATAAACTCACCAAACTTTCATTAATTTAACGATGATCTACATTTTTTGCCACCATATCATTTAAATAATTGATGTCCTACATAAAACTGTCTTTATCCCCCAGGCTCACACACTTGAGCAACTCCAACTCTACCATTATCATTTTAACAAAACTCCTGGTTCATTGAACTCATTAAGGGGATTAAAGGATTGAAAAATTCATTACTTGTGCAAATAAACCATCCCCATCATGGTATAATGGTGTAAAGTTGAATGACTAATAAGACATTATAGAAATTTTACAATGAGGAATAACCCCAATTTCTATAATGTCTTATAGAAATTTACAATAAGGTATTAAAATAGCCTATGATATGTTGCATAATTGACAAAAGACATGAAATTTGATACCGTTGTTTCTAGTTAGTTTCTTAACCCCATGAGAACTACCTGCCGATTGGCCAAAAAGAAGTTTTCATTATCAATTGGACCAATCAGCAACATAGTTAGAATAATTTCACCATGCAAAAAAATTGGGGTGAATTATTTGCAAAGCTCCATTCTGATTGGTGATTAAAATAAAATATCATGTAATTGACCAATCAGAGGCAATGTTAGATCGGCAGGTAGTGCTCAGGGGGTTAAAATAGCCTATGATATGTTGCATAATTGACAAAAGACATGAAATTTGATACCTGGTTGGTGTCTTATTATTGGAGTAATGTTCAATTTTACAATTTGTGATGGCTTAAATTCTTAGTGAGTCATTTTTGGTGAATCCAAATCATACTCTTGTGTCACAATGCTGTTTTTTTACATAATCCACACCTACATTTTTCATGTATGTGCTTCTCTTATACATGTAAATGTGCCACTTAAAGGTAAATGTTAGATAACTTTAAAGTGAAGTCGGATCAGACATGAGCATGACCCAGAGGTGTTTGCACTCAAATATTGAGACAAATAAAGCTGACACACAAGAGGTATGGTATGGTTTCTAAAAAGCAAATCCCAAGGCTTGATATATTTGGGGAAGCAGAATTTCTCTAAAGATGCCAAATTTGCTGGGAACACATGTCCTGTTTTTCAGGGGTATTATGTGGTCATTTGCAGGTCTTTTATACAAATGCACATACCCACAGTGGCAAACATAGCAGTATATATCCTATGATCCTATGATCATAATGCACTTTCAAAACAGGTGTTTAATTATGGACAAAGTAAATGGAAATGTCACAGATAATCAAAGGCACATCATACCCCTACCTACAGTCCGTATTTACAGATGAGAGACATGTCAGTGAATGACAATGTCATATGTACTAATGAAGCAGGTGAAATTCAACCATTGATAAAAAGAAAGTCAGGTACTAAATGTCATCAAGGATAGATACACCACCTGTCATGGCAAGTCTACAACTTGTGTTGTCTCGCCGTCACTGACCCATTTGATGTATATAACCGCATCATTTTTCAATTATCCATTTCAATTTGCTTAATTACGTGAAGCAGACGAACCTAAAGCTGCACAAAGAGGAAGTTTGTTTTATAAATCTGAAGAATCGGTTTCTGCCATTTCCAAATGCTGATATTTCCTTATTGTATGATTTCATAAGCAATAAGTAGACTTGAAACAAATGAGGCAATTTGGGGGCCCAGCAGCCGAGGTCGACAACAATTCCCTGTCCTTACCATGCAGGATATTCAATGTAAAGATACATGTAAGACCATGTCTCAGTATGCCGATGTAAAGTCTGGTCTCAGTTGGATAGTAAAACGTCAAGGGGGTCAACAGTTTGGAACCACCTCTGGGTATGCAAGTTCCTCGGGTTAGATAGGAAAAGTTGTAGGTCCTCGTTTGTAGGTCTTTAAATGGGTGTGTGTGTGGGGGGGTGTATATGCGTACTTGTGTATGAATTGGCTTTGTATACCATGACACCAAACACCAAATTATGTGACATTGTGCATAAAGTTGTGAACCACTTGCTTATCTTAAAAACCTCAAAATGAAATACCAAATACAATGTTGCTATCTTCATAAGATAGCATAGTACTGCCTACCCTCATCATCTTAAACCTCAAAATACTTTGCCAAATACAATGTTGCTATCTTCATAAGATAGCCTATAGTACTGCCCACCATCATCATCATAAACCCCAAAATAATTTGCCAAATACAATGTTGCTATCTTCATAAGATAACATAGCACTGACCACCCTCATCATCATGTAATCGGTCTCTCTGTAACCAAAACCAGTTTTGTTTTCTAAACCTTTGCTATAACCAGCCATTTCATGTCCATGCATCTCACCAAGTCTTGTATCATTATACCACTTGCTTATCTTAAAAATCTCAAAATGCAATACCAAATACAATGTTGCTATCTTCATAAGATAACATAGTACTACCCACCCTCATCATCATGTAATCAGTCTCTCTGTAACCAAAACCTGTTTTGTTTTTTAAACCTTTGCTATAACCAGCCATTTCATGTCCAGGCATCTCACCAAGTCTTGTATCATTATACCAAAAGACCTGTGCATTGATACAGCTCATCAGCTAATGTATGGCAAGATGACTTTCCTCTGCAATAAGCTATTCCATTTAAAATCCACACTACCCCTGTGGAAGATTTTGGAAATATGTTCCACAGAGGGAGTATGAATTTCAAATGGAATTAGCACATGGGCTGCTCCATTTGAAACTCACATTCCCTCTGTGGAAGATTCAGATTGAATCTTTCTCAAAGGGTGTATGTAATTCAAATGGAGCTGCTTAATGTGCTAATTCCATTTAAAATTCATACTCCCTCTGTGGAACAGTGTTTCCAAAATCTTCCACAGGGGTAGTGTGGATTTCAAATGGAATAGCCCAATGGATGGTATATTGATGAGAATAAGATGGATGGATATTGGGGGAAAACAAATATCCGTCAGCCATTTGCGCATCTGAATCTACTGCTTGCTATTCTGAAGTGAATACTACAGTACACTGTGTGGTGTTTGTTTTTTCGTTGCCCAGGTTAAAGCAATATTATAACATTTGCTGAGGAGGGCACTCTCAATATTTTTCAAAATTGTGTTTTTTTACTCAATTGTAATGTTCCTCATTAAACTAACATACCCTGCAAAAAGGTGGTGTAGTTTTGTCAAAATCTGAGATTTTGAATAAAATGCAGGAACCATCATTTAACTATTATGAGGGAAATATTAGTCGAACCTGTACACGATGTTCATAACACAGTATGTACATGGCGCAAGGGAAGGTCCAAACACATCAAAGGCCCGTGCCATAGCACAACAGATGGAGTGATACAATTTTCTTTGCTTTACCTCATTTGTTTGACTCAAAATTAATAGGGGACATATTTGACAGTAAAAGCTAACATTTTATGGAAAGAAATACTAATCTATTTATATTATGGAAATGTTACAATATGGCTTGGAAAATGAAACTACCGGATTTGTTCAGATTTTAGTGAAAGTCGTTCATTAACAACTCAACAAAAAAGCCAATACTGGGAGCTTAGGTTTGAAAATTACAACAACAAGAACAAATTGTCAATAAAGCTTCAGCTTACGTTCACTAAAATTCATACAAGTGCATGCCAGTCACACATTATGCAAAGTTCTGCGCCCAACTGTGAGCACGATATTCTACATCAACACACCATGTTATGAGTCTCATTTTTTGCCAATTTTAAGCCAAACAAAATATAGGAGCTTATAGGCAAGGTGAAATTTTGTTAATTTGGCCATCATGACCTATAATTTAAAATCAAGTGAACCAGGTAAACACAAAATCAAGATATTTGTCATCTCATATCATCTGAAATGTAATCTTCATAACCAGTTATTGACTTGTCTATCACAAATATCCAGGAAACCCAAGATGGCCATTAATCACCCCACAACTTTTCAGGATCACGACTTAAACCTAGCCAAAGCTAATTACTGTAATAGTCCTTGTCCCATCAAGTGTAGTCGAGTAGAGTCACTTCATAATGATTTCAACCAAACCATTTAGACCCATCTATCATACAATCCTACGATAACCCTCACTCCGTGCATCGCCATCCAACTCACCACACATAACAAATTTTACCATTTTCAGTAAATTTCAGAATGCAACATTTTCGTAACCATTTGTGAAGTCTACATGAAAAATGCATTCAAATAAGTACAAACAAGCCTAGTATTGGTTCAGTGGTTCTTAAGATAAAGCTTGCCATTCCGGTATAAAATTTTGAGCCAAATGACTTGGTAAAAAAAAAAAAAGTCCATCAAGTATTATGATGTCATGAATGACCCTCTACAACTGAATGAATCATCAGGATATGAAATCCAGAAGAATACGTAGAAGAAAGGGGAAAAAAATCAGATTAAAGTCGAGGAAGATTTAGTTCACAGAAATTGTGAAATTTATCCCAAATCACACACCTCCATCTAAATTGCAATGCTACCATTGATGAAATCCATACCAGTTATAAACCAATAACCGTGGTAACTCATCATCTTTAACTCCTTTCTACTCTCAATGCTGAAGTACTCACTACCAGGTGTCTAATCTGGCACCCGGGGGTACTCGGTACAAAATAATGACCATACGGGGACATGCCGCACACATGGGTAGCATTTTCTTCCTTCCCTTTTCTAGGCCAATTTTGGTATCTGGTCCTTTTTGCATTTTAAAAAAATAGCCAAAACCTTGATAATTTTCCCAAACTTTGTGGAAAAGTTGTAAAAAACAAGACAATTTGTGTTTAATTTGGCTGAAAATTATGACTTTTGGTATATTGATGGGTTCAAATTTCTTGCAAAATTGGTATATTAATGGGTCCACTTTCAAAATCTCAGCTGCACATCAATACCAAAACCAAACTTGAGTCCGGATCTGGTACCCAAAGATGTTAACTTGGCAGGACAAATCACTGTTTGCAATGTAATCCAACAACGTTATGCACACCTGGATCCCAATAAACTGCAGTTTCATCCTCCAACATCTTCGCCGCCTCCTCCTTGCATCACCTTGACAACCTCCTCCATCAAGTACATGATACCAGGACAAATTGTTAACACTGTGAACCAACAGTCTCATCTACAGTTGCAGAGTTTCTTGACCTCCATTCAACAATCATAGATCAAATTTGACCTTCCAGTTGTGGAGGATGAGTTTTTGTACCCAACACATGGAAAGGTTCTTCTATGCATGAAGAAGCCTATTGGGCTTAAAGAACAGTGTCCGGGCACATTGACTGCTCAGTGCCAGAAGTGAGTAAGTGCAATAGCTGCCCTGTGAACATTTCACAATTTACACACACTATATCTAAGGTCAGATACATATGGCAGCTATTGCACTTACCCACTTCTAGCACTCAGCAGTCGATACAAGCATGTTGTTAAGCTACCGTAATCATGGAAGTTTATGTACGGTCAGTCACTTTGCCACTTTACAGAGATGACTTAGACTCCGAACATCTTTTCTTGGGGCATCTATTCTTTCATCGCTACCTGATTACGAATAGTAATCGGTGGTTGGATCAAAGTATTTCATTGTTATAATTGGTGTGTGTCACACAACCACCTGAACTCACTTTGGTGACCATAATGGCCTCAAAACTGGATTGACGAATTCTATACTAGTTTCGTGTTTCGCACCCATCTTTTCTATGATTGTACCATAGACCCTGGAAATATTTCTAGGGTCTATGATTGTACATACACTAGGCTCCACAACATGCTCATCTATCAGGGGCACAGTTCTTAAACCCCGATACATTTGTACATTCATTGAATGACCTTTGAAGATTTGGGTACAAAACTCATACTCTGCAACTTGAGGTCAAATTTTGCACTATGATTATGTAATTGAGGTTATTGGACTATGTCATTGGGATGAGGCTATTGTGGTCCATAGTGATATGATCTGCAGGTTTTGATAATGAATGGTATTCCTTTCAGACTCACCTGAACTTGCATCCTGGTATTATAATACAACTGGTTATTCCACCTATTGGGCTAATCCATTTAAAGTCCACACTACCCCTGTGGAAGATTTTGAAAATATCTTCCACAGGGGGAGTATGAATCTCAAATGGAATTTAATGATCCCATAGTGTCCTGAATGTTAATGTTTGGAAATGGGCTATTCCAGTTGAAATCCATACACCCCCTACAGAAGACACTATAATATGACTGTATAATCATCAAGTGTACCATTGGGCTATTACAGTTTAAATCCATACCCCCTTTAATATGACTGTATCTACTCAATCAACAAACCCCATCTTCACAATCAAGTGTAGGCTGTTCCAGTTGAAATCCACACACTCCCTATGGAAGACATCTCTCACACAGGGAGTGTGAATTTCAAATAAGGTTACCTGAATAAGTGATTCCATTTGAAATCTACTCTCCCCCCCCCCTTATTTGGGAGATTAAGGCCATGTCTTCCATAGCGGGTGTGTGGATTTCAAAATGAATACTCCATTACTTGAAACATTAATATTCCGCCAAAAGCAAACACCTTGAAACTATTCCCAATCCTAAATTCATGAAATTTCCTGAAACTTTCATGGTTAATTCATCAAAATGTATCACAAATTCTCCCCAAAACTCTATCCCCTTCATAAAATAACCCAAATATCACTGAAGAGGTATAGAATGAAAGCCTAAGGTGCTATTAGCCAAATATTACGAGAGAGAAAAAGTCAGGAAGAAGCTGATGTGAAATAAGACTGTTATGAATCATCTTGGTGTTTAATGATGCAGGGCTAGCCACGCTAGAGATGTGATAAAGTGTGAAGAGTCAGTTAACTTCAAATGGGTTCTGTTACCATCCCTATAGAGAGACATGACTAAAGGGTGTGTTCACAGTTTTCATTTGCTGCCAACAACGATTCTAACAAGTTGTGGGTGCGAATGTCAGGTATTTTGAAATGGTTCCGTATGTTCTAGCTATTGTGAGGAATTCCAATTAGTATAACCTGTTAGTATGCATTTTTTTCCAAAATGTTTGGTGAACATAATTCATTAGTTGGGCAGGAAAAACCTCCAATGTGTCATTGGCCCCTGAAATGTTTAAAGCAAAACCTGATATGTTACCTGTTAACAGTTTTGTTTTAAACATGTTCAGGGCCACAAGTACAAGGTTTTTGCTGACCAACAATCATATCTTAACAGCATTTATTGGAAGAATTGGACATTGAAAAATTAGTTCATATATATTATTATTTTGTGTATTATGAAATGTTTTGAATATTTTGACTATCTCCACCTTATTTTAAGTCTGGAAAATAAAATAAGGGGAAAAACCTGCATTCCGCATTTGATTTTAAAATCTTTGCAAGTTCTGAGATATAGTAATCTTAATTATGCCTTATGATGAATTTGGAGGTTATTCAGGGTTCAAATATAAATTTTAAAAGGTGAAATTTTGGGAAGTTCCATAATATTTTCACTCAAGATCAAGAAAGTAATTCTTGTCCTAACGAATATGGACTTTTTTTGGCATATTTTAGCATACATCCAAACAAAAGATAACCGTTACCCTGTAGATCCTTAGCTTGGGTTCAGAGAAGATATGTTACACTTCCCACAATGTATTTTTTAGTAGGCCTATGAGTTTTCTGTGCTTGTAGGCAATGCAGTTCAACATGGGTCTTCAGTAATAAAAACTATCTCAATGAACAGAGCACAGTCATCTTAATCTTGAAAAGTGTACGGTACTCTATTGACTAACACCCCTTGTTTAGCCGGTCTGGACTTTAGGACTGTCATTTGGTTCTGCAAAGGATTCTGGGAAGGGTAAGATGTCCTCTCTGGCTTGGGTCATAGTACACATTGAATAGTTCTTTCTGTTCCGACACAAAATTCACAGTTTATATTTCTCGCATACAATACGCCATATTGAGCATCGTTGCATCAGATTCTACTTTACCTGACATTTCAAACGTATCGGATAACAGTTCATTATCTATGTGCAATGGTGCAATCGATCTTTTGAATTTCAATATTGTAACATGAACAATTTTGTATTAGAATGTGTACTTCTCACTCACACATACTGACTTGTCAAGTTGTCATTGTAAAAGATACCAGAATTATCAGTCTCAAGTCTCATGAAACGGGTAAAATTACCTTTTAAAGTGGTGTTTAAACAGTCGTCCGTGTGGAGACACACTTGGGTCCTGATGGGACCAAGCTGTGACCCAATTGACAGCCTCATCCTTCATTGTTCTTCATCTTAACTCATTACTTTTCTCATTACTCCAGTAAAATTTAACATCCGAGATGTTTTGTTTAGACGGTGTAAACAAAAATGTGGTGAATTGTGGTTACCACAACCGGAAGTGTACCATTCTATGCAGCATTGTTATACATGTTTTTGCTTCTCGTATCAAAACCACTCGAGCAATACAACTCAAAATTTGGAAACATATTATTTTAATGGTAGGCCTCAATGTAAGACGGAACATGAACAAATCAGACTATGCCCCTTTAATTCTAAGAGTAAAGGATTTTTAATATTTAGTACTGCACAGAATTTGAGAACTATAGCATCAACATTCAAAAAATTGCAGACTGTAATTATTTGTATCCAACACTTTCAAAGGTCATTCTTTTTGTGCACAAGAATATGTAGGTTAAAGAACTGTGTACTGATAGATGAGGATACCTGAGATATAAATGAATGTGACTTAATTACCCAACATGTCACACTCATCCTGTCAATCACCCATCTCTCCTAATTAAGAATTAACAAGGCTGATAAATAGTTCCTTTTCACAGGAATTCTTAACGATTTATAATTATATCACTGCACATGGTAGTTAATAGCCTCAATCCCCACGAAAGATGAATGATAATAGTAATGACAATTTGATGCTTAATGTTTAACCCACTGCTAGATGTAGCCTACAAAATGTGAAATTTGAGGCTACAAAATTTGTACAAAATTTGCCTTTTTCCTAAAACCATGACTACATAATATGACTGAATCCATTACTTGTTTATTCAAAATCACTGCTGAAAATGTAGGGAAAATATTGAGTTTCTTTAGAAAATCTTTGATTTTCATCAAACATTGTTTCACTAATAAGCCCAATCGCCATTCTAACTTCCGGTTTTTGAGAGCAGTTTTAGGACACTTTGACCTCTGACATATCGGGAAAATTTACGTAATTATTATTAATTTTCTTATTATTGTCACAATTTTGATCATTAAAAATACCAAATAATTAATTTATAAAACACTAATATTTTTTATATTTGTTTTAAATATTGTAAAACATTTTTAGATTTTTTTTTTTGTACGTATAAAAACCCAATATTTCTGAATTTTCTGAAAGGTCAAAGGACAAAGTGTCCTAAAACTGCAAAAACTGTCCTACAATGCATTGCAAACTTCCAATGCCGATTGGGCTTATTGTCTGCAATCCCCAACTGTCCACAACGTGTTAATCACATTTGACTGAAGGCATGTTCAGACTGAGACAGTCATAGAATTCTTGAGGATCAGCATACTCAAGAATTGTAAGTCAATCTTCAACTGCGTATCCACGCAACTCCTTTGAAGACCGGAATCCACAATTTTGGAATATTACAGCTGGAAGCTTACTGTGACCTATCTAGTGGTATGCGGAATTGAACAATATTAATTATTATTAAACAAAGGTCATAGGTTAAGCCAAGCACTCCAATAGCAATCGAGATCCACTCGAGGATTACTCGGGGAAATCGCAAAATCCGCTAAATTTCTTGGGGATAAATTTGGGGACAAACTTAGGGATTGGAATCCTCAAGACAGTTCACACGGTGGATTTCCCCAAGTTTTTGCTCGAGGAACGCGTTGCTTTAAGCAGAAAGCAATCTGTGTGAACATGCCTTGAGAAGTAAACCTAGCCTAATTTTGTCAAGATTCATACCGTTCAATCAAGAGTAAATTGTTCTATTTCTTAAATGTCACACAACACACCGTTGTTTACTGTTAACAGTTCTACAGTTAACCCCATGAGAACTACCTGCCGATTGGCCAAAAAGAAGTTTTCATTTTCGACTGGATCAATCAGCAACATTGTTAGAATAATTTCACCACACAAAAAAATGGGGTGAATTATTTGCAAAGCTCCATTCTGATTGGTGATTAAAGTGAAGATATCATATAGTTGACCAATCAAAGGCAATGTTAGATCAGCAGGTAGTGCTCAGGCAGAGGATGAATTACGATGAAAAACATCAGATTTCTTTTACTATAAATATATGGTTCAAATATTTTAAGTGTAAAAATTATGGTTGTTCAAACATTTTGAGTCAAAAATCCATTTGCTGAGGTACTGTAGTAAACACAATTCAACACAATTTTACATATACTAGCGAAATCAGAAGCTGGTTCTAAACTGGGTTAAACCATGCGATAAACAGAATGTCATGTCCGCAGTCTTGTTAACTTGTTAATTATTCACCAATTTCTTGATTTCATCCCTGGATTTTATCCTTCGAGTAGGATTCAACCAGGGATGTGATCTACTCTCACATCCCCGATTCAACCTAGGACTCAACTTGTCAATTTATAGATCACACTTGAAGGGTCACTTGCCTAATTAATTGACATCTTGCCAACCTTACATGACACCCTTGAAATCAAGCTCATTCCTCAGGACAAAGTCCTGTAACCCCTATATCTTTGTATATTCATAGAATGACCTTTCATTGTCTTGCGGAACAAAAACTCATACTCAACAACTTGAGGTCAAATGTTAAGCAATGAGGGTTACTGAACTATGCCACTGAGATGAGATTATTCTAGCTGATAGTATTGACAGTATGAAAAACATGTTCATCTGTTAGGCCACAGTTCTTTCAACCCATATACTTATGCATCCATAAAATGACCTTTTGATGTGTTGGGTACAAAAAACTCATAGTCAACATTTTGAGGTCAACTTTTACATTATGATTGTTAAATGGTTATTATGGAACTATGCCGTTGGAAATGAGACAATTTTGTCTTGGCTGTGACTTTATAGTCACCTCATTGATTGAGCCAAGTGTAATTTAATTTCTTCATTCATTCAAAGAACCTCTGCATAAGAAACAGTTACCAGTTACCAGTGAATGGATAATTTGATCCACAGATCGGGATGTGCCCTAGATTCTTTTACAATGGTACGTACATTCAGGGTTGCCAAGCCCACCATATGGTAGTCCAATCTGGGAGACCAATTGGGTGACTTTTGAAGATTCTTTAGAAGAGTCTTTTGTTGAAGAGTCTTCTGAAGATTTTTTTTGAAGATTCTATTGAAGATTTGTTTAAAGATTCTTTTGATGATTCTATTGAAGATTTTTTGAAGACTTTTCCCACAACTTTTGAAGATTTTCCCCCATGACTTTTATATGAACATTTCCTGTCCCATAGAAACCAATGGTTAACTAAAAAGTTGGGCTACTTTTCACCATTGGCTCCCGCAACTTCCAGTAGTCCTGTCCCAATAGTCAAAGGAAGATTGGCTGACTTTTCGATGATTTGCGCCATGACTAGCGCTGAACATTTTTGGCAACCCTGCAGGCACTAGGTGTTAGTTGAGATGGAAGTGGCAAGATGGTGCTCCACATATTATGTCACATCTATATGAACTTCTGTCTAAAGTCACAGACAGGTGAATTGAAGAAGGATGTCAATGTGCCAGACTGGTGTATTTATAGCAAAGACCTATTATCAAGTAGTTAGTAGTTAGTTATTTAAACCAGTCAGTTATTTAAACCATGTAGGAGGAGGAGGAGTGCACATTGGTATGAAGCAAAACAACTTGCAGTTTGTTTTGAGTTCGTGTGCAGCATCTGTAACTTTTTCCCCTCAGCTGGTAATTCTCAAAAGTTAACAGCCCACCTACAAAATTACTATACCATTTTTCACCCTGATGTGGAAGTGGCGTCAATGTGTTTAAGCAGCCGTTCCGGGCACGCATTTATAAAATGCGGTGTCTCTATGTGGGTGTGGGTGTAGGCCAGCGCTTTGAGCTAGTGCTACTGATTTGAATTTGCGCTCAATAAACGCGCACTGATGTCGCTACCACATCAGATGGAAAATGGTATAACAGGGACATTTCCACTACACAAAATGACCTAAAATGTTGCCTGCCAGAAGAGTATGTGTATATAGTTACCTTTGACATTTTAAACATTTTACATTCATGTTTGGTAAGAACTGGTTGACAGTTCCACTGATAGTCAGTGGTGTAGCGTGGGTCATCCAATGGGGGTGGGGGGCACTGACCATGATTGGGGGGCATCGGGTCTGATTGGGGGCACAAGGCATTTTTTGGCAATTTTCCTATGGGATTTTCTAAATATTGCACAATCGATTGGAGGGGGGCACATGCCCCCTGTGCCCCTATGATACTACGCCACTGCTGATAGTGATGCCCTCAAATTGGAGTGCAATTGATTATTGCCAGGGATGATTTAGGGTTTGCATGTATGGTTATATCCAATACTGAACCAGCGCTATGTTTGGTCTAGGCCTATATAAAGTTAGTTTTTTTGTAACATTTTCAACATTAATGAAACACCTTGGATGAGAACAGATCAATACATTTGTTGCAGTCTCGCTTATATTTCGGACACTCAGGTAAATTGTCTCGTTCAAGTGATGGATAGCTGTCTGAGTTACACCAGAGTGTTGCAATAGTAGGCATGTTTCGTCTGAAATCACTCACACTCTAGGTTTCGTATGTCTGTGACCAACCAACAGATCCTAGCTCTTGTCGCTATAATTAAAGACAGAGATCGCGTCTGATGTCACTGTCAATTACGATCCTTGATTGGTTTACACAGGTTAGGGGCTGTGCAATAATTATGAGCCCTGGGGAGGGTAAAATTGGAGGGGGGCAAGAAATTTTTGGCGAGACGGAAGGGGGGGGGGGAGGCATTTTTGGGGTGGCGAGGGGGGGGGGCAAGCGATTTTTGGCACACATTCACGGGCACCTTTTTAATAAAATGCTTTAAAAGGCTTAGGAAAAGTGCGGAAACGCTTAAATATGCAAATTTTTCTGCTCGCTGCGCTCGCAACATACATCTAGACCATTTAAAGTTTGGAATTTGGGATCCCAAAAATTTTGCATGTTCAAGGGGGGGGGGCAAAGAATTTTTGGCGGGCCGAGAGGGGGGGGCAAGCGATTTTTGGCGGGCCGAGAGGGGGCAAGCGATTTTTGGCGAGCCGTTCGAAATTTTACCCCGGGGCTGATAATTATTGCACAGCCCCTTAATCAGCGCGTAAAAGGAAGACCGATCTATCTGGTGCTGATCGGAGAAAAGGAATAGCAGCAAATGGCGAAAAAGTTCGTACTATTACAAGGCAAAAAGCAGCTTTTCTAGGGATTGTGGACATGGTGCCTTCACCAAAGAAAGTTTCTTACTATAACGCCCTAACTTTTGAGATGGTTTGCATGTCGAAAGGTGCAAAATCAACAATAAGGCGCCCGGTTATAAATCCGCGTTCAGCAAGTCATCATCACGACACTTGTAAACAAACCGTGCTCGAGTTTGATTGACAGCTGACGTCAGACGCGATAAATTGTCTTTATCTTTGTCTTTCATTATAATTAAAGGAATATTTAGCGGTGTTCTGTACAAAATATTTTGTCTTCCTGCACTACGAAATGATCAACAATTTTTAAATATATGCCGATTTGATCACAATATGTCATGCCTATTGCATAAAACATGTAAATATCTTACTCTGAAAGCATCTTTGATGTCTACTGTACTGCTAGTGCCATAGCATGCCGAATTTGACAGCCTTGGCGTGCGATTAGGACATACTTTTATTTTATCATCATTTTGATATCTGATTTTGTCTGTATCAGATTGACTTCACATATGCCATTTGTCCCCTTCAGTAACACATCTATGCTTGTTTCAAAAAGGCAAAAATTTGAATTTTAATGATTTTAGGGTGTTCTGGTTTGGCAGATATTGATGAATAGGCCTTTAACCCTAACGCCCCAGGCCTATCTTGGCAAGGGGGAAGGAAAGAAAGAAGGAAGAAACAAAGAAGAGAAAAAAGGAAGAGAAAACCGGTGCGGTTTTGAACCAGCGACCACTCGGATGCCAGACACATGTACTGCCAACCTTGCTACAGGGGTCTACATTGGCCGGCCAAGCTTTCCCTGACCATTTTATGGCTTTTTGAATGATGATGCAATCACATCACGTGAGATACACACCCCTGCAGATGCTTTGTGAATTGAGCTTTTTTGATGTTTGGTTCGGTTAGGGTTAAAGCAGCAATTTAAAACTATATCTTGTCTCATATCAGATGGCAGAGTTCATTTGTCTGAATTTGGCCTCATGTCTCAAATTTTGACCTCAAATTAAGGAGTATGAGTTTTTATACCCAATCCACAGGCAAAGGTCATTCTATGAATATACAAACATATTTGGTTTGAGAACTTTGATCTGCTGGATGAGTATGCAGTATGCTTGAGAATTTACTGTGTATGACATACAAAAAGCAATGTGACTCTATAGAGCAAGATTTTGTTCACACAAACACTAAAAAAAGATGGGTTTGTTAACACGATACAGGTGAAATAAATAGCAAGCCAATTATTTCCTCTGATCTTACTTGACCCTTTTTCTAGACAATCTAGAATATCTTTGATGCAACAAATCCTTGCGTCGCCAATTAAAGCAGCAAGTGACACAGATAAAGGCAAGCGTTATCGATGTGATTACACATCATTGCTCTAGTTGAAGTGGACATTTTCCTGCAACATTAATTGATCCACTTTTCACACTTCTTTTTAACCCTGTGGACACTACTGGATTTCTTACATTGCATCTGATTGGTTAATCACATGATAGAATCATCTGAGTGACCAATCAAAATAGAGCTTGCAGATCTTTTAGCACTTTTAACCTCAATCCCCTCAGAGATGCCAGTGATTTGAAAAAAAAAAGAATTCTGAAAATAATACAAACAATTGCGAGCCATAGTGAGCATGACAACTGTGCAGCACCTCACGATGGGGGTTCCCTTTTAGAAACAAAATTATAATTATTTGGTGATATTTTGCCCAATTTGTTTTTTAATCAACCACAAATGATTGTAGCACCTGGCTCTGGATGTCCTGAGACTATTACCATATCTCTGATTGGCTCAATACATGATATATCCCTCTTTGTGACCAATCAGAATAGTCCTTAGAGGCAGATAATTTGGCCCATAGTGCTATTGGGAGAACACTTTAGTTGATTTTGTTCCTAACTTAATACAATGTAGCAAGAAAAGCCTTACTTGCTAAACAAAATATTATTCTCATAATGCTTATCATTTGGTCCTGATCAGAATCCTAAAAGTAACATAATCAACCCAGCTTAAAACATCAAATCATTCTGGAATAACTTTATCCCCTTTATCAAGAAGAAAGTACTGCAGTCATTGGGCTATTCCATTTAAAATCCACACTACCCCTGTGGAAGATTTTGGAAATATCTTCCACAGGGGAGTATGAATTTCAAATGGAATGAACACATTAGACAGCTAGCTCTATTTGAAACTCACCTTGACCCTCTGTGGAAGATTCAAGTTGAATTTTTCTCAGAGGGTGTATAAAATTCAAATGGAACTGCCGAATGTGTTCATTTCATTTGAAATTCATACTCCCCCTGTGGAAGATATTTCCAGAATCTTCCACCAGGGTAGTGTAGATTTTAAACGGAAAAGCCAATTCCTGCCTCCAGTTATCCATCATAATACAGTGTATCCAACATATCACCTCCATCTAAAGAGAACCCTCCATCTGTGGAAAATTCAAGTTGAATCTTTCTCAGAGGGTGTATGAAATTCAAATTGAACTGCCTAATGTGTTCATTCCATTTGAAATTCATACTCCCCCTGTGGAAGATATTTCCAGAATCTTCCACCAGGGTAGTGTAGATTTCAATGGAAAAGCCCATTCCTGCCTCCAGTTAACCATCATAACACAGTGTATCCCACACTTCAGCTCCATCTAAAGAGGTTGTATCAGGTCATATGAATCAATAGTCATCCTTGGATGCCATCACAAATTGCATCTTATATTTTATAACTTTGGTATCACGTCAACCTGTGCAGATCTCAACATATATAAGATGAATAGCAGTAGAAGGTACTGTTATTGTAATCAAATTGCTTTTATCTATTTTCAACTTGTGTATTACACA
Source organism: Amphiura filiformis (assembly GCF_039555335.1). NCBI lineage: Eukaryota > Metazoa > Echinodermata > Ophiuroidea > Amphilepidida > Amphiuridae > Amphiura > Amphiura filiformis. The sequence continues at coordinate 56,523,212 of NC_092642.1, forward strand.
AATACTTTTTACCTGTGAAAGTCAAGAAGACGTATTGTAATTCAAATATCATCACTTGAGCTGGTACCAGGTTTTATACGGCTAATAATTCACATATAATTCATTTTATTATTGCAGTAAATCCTCTGGGGTGTCTATTCATAAAAACAACATCTCGTTCAAACATTACTCGTCAAACAAGCAGCAGGTTATCCACGCTCAATTTAATATTACGCACGTATGTGTCAACTCCCCTCAATTCCTACATCGTATGACATCATTTACCTCTAAAAAATGTCTTTTTCATTAAAAAAAACAAAAATCGAACATAACATATTCCCTAAAGATCAAATGCTAAATTAACAAATATTGACCCATCCATATTCCGTAAACTTCTGGAATTATCACCAAACGAAGCAATTTGATGATTTCTGATTGCCTGACAGGTGATGTATTCTTCACCGTGTGTATTTTACATAGCATCATTCTCCCTAGAGGTGACGCCATAAAATTGGTCATCCTCTACCCTCCGGTGCTGGTGATTCTTCGCTCAATCCCCCGAGGGCGCAACTTCAATATTACCGGACGCGTAATTTTGACGGTATGTCTCGTATACAAAGGTGTAATGAGATCACTGACATTCAGAACGTAAATGGAAACTCCTATCCCATGAGTCGGTAAGTATGACTATGGACCACAATGGCTTCATCCCAATGGCATAGTCCAATAACCTCAATTAAACAATCATAGTGCAAAATTTGACCTCAAGTTGCAGAGTATGAGTTTCAGTACCCAAATTTTCAAAGGTCATTCAATGAATGTACAAATGTATTGGGGTTAAAGAACTATGCCCCTGATAGATGAGCATGTTGTGGATCTTAGTGTATGAAGGATAGAATTTACCCATCTCGAGTCTGTCTAGTGGGTGTCCTTAGAGAGGTGAATCCCGAGCCGCGACTCTCGAGGGTCAAAGCAATGGTTTCAGGCAGGTAAGCACGAGGGAATGGGAACACAAGATGAGATGAAAAGTTGAAATCTCGAGAGTATGAGCTTTCCATTGACGGCTATGTAAATGGAGTTACCCTGGGTAAAGTACGCGTATGTAAGGAAATTCATAACACGTCATTCACAATTTTTATATTTTTTTACGGTGCATGCTTCATTGATGTAAATACATTGGATGCTTAGTTGCTTACATATTCTGTGCAGCGGCACTTCATGTAGATCTCCTTTACTTTAAAATAAAATTAAATTCACATTTTCTTCTAGAAACACCTCAAGTAATAGCATAGTAAAAGCATTTATAATTTGATAAAAAGATCCTTAAAAGTTTTTTTTTTACTTCAAAGTACCACTTACTAGTCTTGTTTGTACGTATTGAATCCATTTTCAGTTATAAATACATGGTACCAAAATAATTACAATTCTGATTTGATTTTCAAATTTTGTAACGTCTGAGTTGTCCAATGGATTCATTATCCAAGCTAAGAAAGTGGGTTACCTAACTGGCTTAATCTATAGATGGCATGTACTAGCTTATCTCAACATATGACAAATTCTGAAGATTTGATGCATTATGCATGATATGTGACCTCAAATTAGGTTACCAAATTTGAACCAAATTTCACAATTCACAATTTTAACCCGAGAGAGTCAATGCTTTTAACTTGGTCATGAGCGATCATTTTGTTTACACATAAGTCGTTAATTTGGCAAAAAGCTTTAATACTGCAAGTAAAACGTCCATATGAAGCCCTGAATTGTAATATGTAAATTTTGCACCATTTTGCGGCTAGGTAGATTTACTTAAGGCACTTAAGTATTATGATTTTTTTTCACTGATTTTCTAACTTGCCTATATATGCACATATTCTTGTAATATTTTAAAAGACTTTACGACAATAACAAATGAAGAAATAAGAAAAGCTCAAAACAAAATAGAAATGTTACTGCACCAGGCTAATTGCTGTTTGAGGAGAGCTAGAGTGATTGCTCCCCATCACTCCCCTCAAATAAAGCTGAGGAGAGCTGCCTTTGGTGTAACAATAGTTACCACATATATACAGTACAGTAAAATGCTCTGCTAGTGCTCTCCTGTAGCACTCAAGGAGAGCGATTAAAAGCTCCCTTGCAAATTTCAAACAGCAAAGCCTGCTGCACGGTATCATGTATCTTGCAAAGTCCTATTTTATCCTTTGAAAATGAATCCGTCCACTAATCTGCAACACTTGAGTGTGGACCCCTACCTGAAAATTTTTGAATACTTCCAGTTTTACCAGTACACAAAAAACAATATTCCACTTATACACTTACCGATGCCATTTTAAGATATCCATTCTCTCCAAACCTTGTAATTTAATATCCATATAAAATTCCTACAACACCCTGTCTTCCATTTTCTTCATTAAACACTGTGCTCTAAGACAATCTTATATTCCAACACTTTCACATATCATATTTTCCCTCCAAAACAGCTCAAAATTTTGCTCCAATATTGGTCCATATGGTTTGGGACAGTCTTCTAGTCAGGTAGTATAAATATTTGATAGCCATCTGTAGACCATAGGATACAAATGACACATGCATCCTGAGACGCAATCAAGCATGGATGAATTTGACACCGGAGTTTTTGCAATTACCAGGTCAGTATCGTGATCACTTCATTCATCATGTTCATATATGATCTAACTTCAACCTGTTCAGTGTGTAATGGTAGGCTATCATCCTTATGAATGAAATTCATGTTAGAAACTAACCTAGGGAGGAGATTAATAACCCAAATCTGCATTAAAATTTGGAATGCATTGTGGGATAGTTTTTACTGTTTATGGACACTCTGAACTCTGACCTATCAGGGAAATTATTTTTTGTGCTCACAAAATATTGTTTACAATGTTTTACTAGAATTTTAGAAATGAAAAAAAAAAAACCATGGCTATCTCACAAATTATTTATTTAAAATGTTTTAATGATAACATTATTACAATAATAAATGAATGAATAATAATTAAAGCAATTTCCCCAATATGTTAAAAATGTCCCCAAAACTGCCAAAACGTCCCACAACGTTTTAGGAATTTGTAATGCTGATGTCGCTTATTATTTTTAAAGGGAATAAAATAAGTTTCAAAACCGTACTCCATTTCTAAGGGTGATTTTTAAATAGGTGAATTTTGCTCTTGTAGGGGACGATGTTTTCCAGACATGGATCCATCCCATCCTTATATTATTATCTGGGGATTTGTTCTGCAAAACAGACCAATTTGGGCAGTCACAACACCAGTTAGGTGCTGCGGGGACCCAAAAATGGCCGAACAAATCCTGACCATGACCTGGCTCGTTGGATTCGTCTATACTTAAAAAATAATGAGAAAAAGCATAGGTAATATAATATGTTATGTTTCCTTGTAAAACATTCAACTTGGAATGCTTCGATTCACTTCAACTTGGAGCGCTTCAATTCACTCCAATTTGGAGTGCTTTGATTCACTCCAACTGCAAGAGACTGTACATACTCACGTTTGAAATTTAGTAATCCTTCTTGTTACAATTCGGATTTCATTTGACCAAGATCTGCGATGAATCACAGTCACTGGCATTCCATGGGTTCTTATTCGCAACCGAACTTTGCATTTTCCAAGAGGAAAAGCCATCTTAGACAGTTGGAAGTATATGAACTCCTATGTCCCTGCTGTGCAATTACTATCAATGTGGATAGCGTACTGAGAGTCTACAATGTAACTGCATACAGGCTACAAAGTTCCAGTATCGATGAGGAAAAGTAAGGAAAAGTAATCCAAAATAGATGGAAGTATTTAATCTCCTAAGTCCTTGCTGCAAAATACCATACTACAGTAGTTCGAGCACTAAACATTTCACGATGTTGACTCACACAAGATTTGTCCAAAGTCTAAGCTTATAATTCCACCTGCACAAAGTTATCCTCAACTCAAGTCTTACATCAATACTGCGACAAAGTTGATACAAATATCTTTGCAACTAAAAGTTTTTAGTTACCGACTTCTTACACCTGATACAGTCTTCGTCTAGCTCCAGCTACAACCTCTGAGAAAATGATCCTCCAACCCTGTCCAGATTTCGTGACATATTTCATTCACTTTCTAAAAATACGATTTGCTTGGGAAAAAATGATCCAAACCGCTGTTGGCTATGTATTCTGTATGATCAGCTGTGTGAAGTATCAACCTATCTAATGTCACTTGCTGTGTCTGTATTCTCTTTACATGGCTAATGCTGGGTTATATGGTGTGCAGTTTCAAGATATAAGGAAGTTTGTACCATGGTAAGAATTTAGATTTTTTACTTATTCGTTAATGTTATAATTTGATCAAAAGTGTCCTACACAGTTGTGATGAGGAATGGGCTATTCCATTTAAAATCCACACTACCCCTGTGGAAGATTTTGGAAATATCTTCCACAGAGGGAGTATGAGTTTCAAATAGAATAGACAATTGGGTAACTTCCATTTGAAATACTAACTCCAATTGAGGAAACTATAGGTAAATGCATAATACAGGGGGAGTATGGGTTTCAAAATGATTAACCCTGACTAACTACATTTGAAAAACAAACTCCCCCTGTGGAAGATATTTCCAAAATCTTCCACAGGGGTAGTGTGGATTTTAAATGGAATAGCCCATTATCAGTGATGAGAATATCAAGGTTGATGCATGATTCATAAGAATCATTTCAATTTTGAAGCAAAAAAATATTGTTAAAATTTTTTGGAAAGAATGATTCTTCCTAGTCTCCTACACAGCCGGTTTGCGTCGGTCCTAACAAACATGTATGTTCGTGATAGCTACATAGTCTGGCCTGAGACTAGATTCTTCCTTAATAACTAGGCTGTGTTTTTTGTTTGTTTTGCTGCCTTGTTAATTTTTTTATTTCTCGGGGCCATAGGAAGGGTCCAAAAATGTGGCCAAACTGCCAAAATACCAAATATATGCCCGAATTGAAATAATGATATAAAGGAAAGCATAACAGATTTCTCATAAAGTGGCCCATGGCCTCCCCACTTGCTGCAGCTCTGTTATTTCTGTAATTTGAATGCACATTTACACTTGTTATTTTATGTTTTACAGAACATCAATACCACCATGTAAGCATGGATGCCACAGGCCCCTTGAGAACCCCTGATGTATACATTTATCTTGCTTATTATCTTTGTAATTATTTGTTTTTAAGATGAAAAAAACTTGTATATTGTATCATAACTCAAATATTCTATATTAAACAACATGAAACAATCAACAAACAAAAGAGAAAACAAACATATACAGAGTATATAGTAAAAATAACCTTTCAAATATTTGTTACCAAATGAAGAGTTCGGATGCAAAAGCCGATAAATGCCATTTATTTTTGCGTTATGGCCACCAACACCTGCCCTATATTGTATTTTCAAATATTTGTTACCAAATGAAGAGTTCGGATGCAAAAGCCGATAGACGCCATTTATTTTTGCGTTATGGCCACTAACACCTGCCCTATAATGCTAGCTTTTAAATGACACCCTACTTTAAAAAATCCAATGCATATGTTCAAAAATAGCGCATATTTTCTTATTACATTCTCTATATTTAACGAGTTATATTTGCCTGGATATCATCTCAAATCAAGAAAAATAGATATATCGGTTTTCAAATAATCCCTGACTGGAAGCTATAGATCAGAAACAAAATGAATCAAATTTACTGATTCTACAAACATTATTTTCATTTAATTTTCCTTTCTTATATTCCAATGTTTGAACCCCCTGAGCACTACCTGCCGATCTAACATCGACTCTGATTGGTCAATTACATGATATTTTCACTTTAATCACCAATCAGAATGGTGCTTTGTAAATAATTCACCCCCCCCCCCCATTTTTTTGTGTGATGAAATTATTCTAACAATGTTGCTGATTGGGCCAATTGAAAATGAAAACTTCTTTTTGGCCAATCGGCAGGTAGTTCTCATGGGGTTAAAAACCGGTGTAGTATCGTAGCTTTCATCCTGTTGCCATGTACTCTCTATAATACACCTGCAGCATTATGATAAATCACCTACTATAATAAAACAAATGACATAGTCATTTGCTATCTACTGATGATAGCAGTCTTGCCAATCGTTGATAAAGTTGCCATATTTTATAACAAAAAAGCACCCAATTTTATTACATTGTTTTTATGTGTAGATTGTTTTCCAAATATTTGGCTTGGTTAAGAAAAGACATACATTTCTTACTTAAATACTGATTGATTGGGAAAATCCACCATCAGGGTTTAAAATACTTCGAGTAGGGTCGGTCTGTGGGGATTTGTTTCCCTTTTTTTAATTTTTTTTTCTGGAGGCTTAAAATTATAAAATGTCACATAAAACTGTAATATCTAGGAAAAAATTTTAAAGATATTTTGCAAACATATTTTCTAAAAAAATTTTAGCCAACATTAATAAATATAGGTCCCAAACAGCTGATTTTACCGGATTTGAGCAAAATTCTCAAAAAAATTCTTAAAAACTGCTAAATCTGGGTCAGTCGGCCCATAAAACAGGGTTTTTTTTTTCATCGTCTATGGCATATTTTATTTTCTAGAACTGGTCTTCATGATGGGCAGGGTAAGGTGTATAAACAGACAAGAATTGCAATTGGTCTTCAACTGGGTTATTCTGTTTCAAATTCAATCCCCCTGGTAAATTTCACTGCCATATCAATTTCAGTTTTACCTTACACTTAATCCAGCTGGAATTTGTTCCTAGTTTAATGTAAATGAAATTCCAGCTGAAAATTGCTGAAATTTATCAAAACCAGTTCAATTTTGTCATTCCTCCTGCAAATTTATCAAAATGAGCCCAATTATGTGATAAAGCAACCCACCTGGCAACACTTGTTTGATAACACCATTATGCACTTGGGAGAGCGTCCAGGACAAATATACAGAATATCCAATTTCTATTTCTGTTTTTTCCCTCTATCATGCTACTCTCATTATGAGTGCAGCTTTTCCATATTATTTTGAATGAAAATTTATCTTGAATTTTAAATCGATGGTACTTGGGATAGGCAACAATATGGAGTACTGCAAGCATGACAGGAGATGTAATTTGCAACAAGAGCACCAATGGTGCTGTAGCTCATTTTCCCTAATTAAATATGCAAATTAGTTAATTAATATGCTTAACATTTGAGTATTTTTTGTTTATATCAATTACTTTGTACCAAGTTTTAAATTTCTATGATCTTCACACAAAAACCGATTACACCTGTCTCACCTTAATAAAGCAGGACCAAATTTTTACGAGCTGCATAGTCAATAAGATAACAATAATGTTAATTGGACCACTAAGTACTTATCTTGGAGACAAACAACTGGGTGAGAAGGAAAACAAGAAACAATTGAGGGTTTAGGACCATACACTGCAAACCCAAAGTGCCTATATTTCAGCAGATCCTCTAAAATTGGTTTGGCAGTAACAATGAGGGATTAATTCATAAATATAGGCACAAATTTAGACCACTATTTGGGGAGTATACAATCCAGAAGATCAGACCTCAAATGTAGTCTGATAAATAGACTCAAAAATAGACACTATAAGCCCAAAACAGCATAGGGTGCATTTTACACATGGGTGGTTCTGGAATAAGAAGCAAAGATGGGTAACATTATGGGCTCTTATTATAAGCAAAGGAGCAATTTCCAGTTCAGTGAATTGCTAGCAAACAATAAGCATGGATTTCAATGGTGATGTTATTAATTGTATTATTTGAGCAGTAATTTTACATATAGTTGTACAACAATCAACATTGAATATTAAATAGTTAGTGATCTTCAGAAAAAGTGTATAACAAACCAATTGGGAGGGAGCTAGCAGACCATGAATGTGTCTATAATAATTGTTTCTATAAGTAATTTTGTCCAGTATCAGTTTAACAAAGGCTAATACTCTATTCATATCTAATCTCCAATACTAGAAGTTTTGCTGAATTTAGACCTTCTGGGTTTGCAGTGATAGCTGCTCCATAGACATTTGGGTAATTTCTGCATTCTATATTGAACACATTTTACACCTGGCAGCTATTGCAGATAGGGTTTTCTTGCCCTAAACCCCTAATGTGTACTTTATCTCTTATATACAAAATTGTAAAAACACATCTAGGTAGGGTTTATGCAATAGCTGTCAAGTGCTTTATTTTTAAGATTATGTATAGGGTAGCTATTGCAGATACGACCTTCTCGATATAATTACTTTCACAACATGTTTGCCTGACCTAATTAAGTGTATTTAATTAGCTCTCAGTTTATTTGCTCAGTATTTTATGACTGCTAAGCCTTTAAAGTTGTTTACTGGTCCCCCCAAAACCTCCCAATTGGAAAAATTACACATTATTAGCACATAGCAGCACCATTGAGTTATTAGTTAGCCTTGGTGCAATATCTATGGACTTGCAAAATGTATGGCAAGCAACACTGAAAAGCAAACATTGAAGCCTCACGGAAGCAACAAAATTCAACATCTCTTTTACAAAATCGCTAGATCAAGGAGTTTGAACACTGTTTGTAATATGATCAGCACCACAAACAGTCTGCAAAGGAGACTATTCTATGAAATTTGGTAAAAATTTTTGTGACAAAATGCTCCAAAAATCACACTTTCCATCCGAATTTTCCTTGCTAAATAAGTAACAATCATGAACGATCATGCAAAGATCGCTCCCTCAAATTACCAGATCCATTGCTCAAACGATGTAGCAAGAGAAAGTAAAAAACATACAGAAATCCGGACTATGCCTAAAGTTCATTGCTTACTTAATGAGCTAATAAACCAGTTGATCGCAGAGGAAGCTTCATAAATCAGCAAATCAGTTCTATATCACATAGAAAAGCCAGTTGCTTCATTTTCAGCTTTTCTTGTGAGTTATTCAAAGGCTCTGGAACAAGGGAGGGGGGGCTAGTGGGGCTCTGCCCTTTTACGCTGCACATTTTATGACTCCTAGGACAACCCCCCCCCCCCCTTGGGCACACCCTCTCCCTGAAAAGGTCATCAACAGAATGTTGTGTCTTCCACAACCACTGCTAGTATATAGCAAAGAAGTTCGCTCCATTAGAAATTTTTATTTATTTCCAGCTTTTTCTAATCTATACCCATTAGGTTTTTTTTCAGTAAATTTGACTAACATATGCTAAAATTTGATCAAATTTTACGCACACAAATTTCAACCCGTCATTTGCATGAAACGCACATAAACACGATGATGCGCAAAATTAAACTCACATCTACTTGACCCTGTCTTATCCAATATTGAAATCCTATGGGAGTTATGTTTGAATTGAAAAATAAGACACTCTCAACATATTCAAACTGAAACCAAATATTTGCTATCAACTACTGAAAGCACGGTTCTATGTAAATGACTTGGTAAGGATCTGTGAAAATGAGGTCGCTGATCATCATGGAAACTGTAGCAACAGCTGCAATTTGCCCAATTTATGTTTTGTGACATACATAGAGCATAAGGATGTGTATATAATTATGTTTGGTACTGAACTGTTTGTTTGAACGTCTTCTGATATCTACTCAAGTTAGCAATTATATTTATAATCTAAAATTTGTTAATCTGCTATCTACTCTTGATAGCAAAAATAATCTAATAACTGCTATGCTATCTACTCAAGATAGCAATTATAACCATAAATCTGTTAATCTATCTACTCCTGATAGCAAACGTAACTTTATAGCTGCTATCTACTCAATATAGCAATTATAAACATGTTAATCTGCTATCTACTCTTGATAGCATAAGTAACCATATAGCTGTTATCTACTCAAGATAGCAATTAGGCCTCTTACTTTATATCTGTCAATCTGCTATCTGCTCCTGATAGCAAAATAAACTTTTAGCTGCTATCTACTCAAGATAGCAGTTATAACCTTAAATCTGTTGATCTGCTATCTACTCCTGATAGCAAAAACAACCTTATATAGTGGCTATCTACTCAAGATAGCAATTATAACCTTAAATCTGTTATATGCTACCTACTCCTGATAGCAAAATAAAATTTTATATCTGCTATCTACTCAAGATAGCAATTATAACTTTAATTCTGTTATTTTGCTATCTACTCCTGATAGCAAAAGTAACCTTATAGCTACTCTGCCATCTACTCAAGATAGCAATAATTATAAAATCAAATCTGTTCATCCTGATAGCAAAAACAACCTTATACACCAATCCGAGAAGCGTTTACTGTATTTGGCCCTCTATTGACGGCAACACAGATGTACCAGAGCGGAGATTTAATTAAGTAATTCAATACTCATGATTGTGTATTGAATATCACTGTTGTGTACAATTCCGGTACAATTCTGTATAGCACACAATAAATAATGGATAGAACCCCCGACCTCGGGACACCGCAGTTTTACATCGGGGACACCGCAGTAATGGCGAAGTCGGATAGGTGTATAGCTGCTCTGCTATCTACTCAAGATAGCAATTATAACCTTAAATCTGTTAATTTGCTATCTATTCCTGATAGCAAAAATAACCTTATAGCTGCTACCTACTCAAGGTAGCAATTATAACTTTAAATATGTCAATCTGCTATCTACTCCTGATAGCTGCTCTGCTATCTACTCAAAGTAATTACAACCTTAAATCTGTTATTTTGCTATCTACTACTGATAGCAAAAGTAACCATATAGCCATTATCTTATCTACTCAAGATAACAATCTGTAAAATTTGCTATCTACTCAAGATAGCATAACCTTAAATCTTCAAATCTACTATCTACTCCTGATTGAAAAAGCAACCTTACATTTGTTATCTACTGTAGATAGCAAAATCTAAAAAATTATACTCCAGATAGCAATTAAAACTGCTATAGTCTATACATCTACCTTGTACCTTCAGACAGCGGCACTAGCTTTGAAGTTCAGCATGTTCTACATTAGCTTAGTGTTACTTGGAGCGTGTATATTCTTTTATATGCACAATCAAAGTGGCAAGAAACAATGCCAAGCCAATGCAGCACACACTGAACTTCAAAGTTAGTGCCGCTGACTGGAGGTAGATAATATCTATTATATAGACTATAGTAACATACCAATAATATACACTCTACAGTGTGATATCTTATGAGGAAACGCTGAACTTGAACCTGTGTATCTATAAATAAAAAGTTCACCTTGGATTTGTTATCTACACGAAACAACTTTAATAACCATTTTACATGAGAAACAATTGAATTCCGCTACTGAAACCACAACTACTATCTATCTTCAATATTGGGCTATTCCAGTTGAAATCCATACACCCCTATGGAGGACATGACCGTAATCTTCCACACAGGGGGTGTAGATTTCAAATGAAGCCACTTATTCAGGTAACCCCATTTGAAATTCACACACCCCCCTGCATGAGAGATTAAGGTTATGTCTTCCATAGGGGGTGTATGGATTTCAACTGGAATAGCCCATCACACTGATCAGTTATATCTCCAACAAGCACTATGGACCACAATGGCCTCATCCTAATGGCACAGTTCAATAACCTCAATTAAATAATCATAGTGAAAAATTTGATCTCAAGTTGCGGAGTATGAGTTTTTGTACCCAAATTTTCAAAAGACGTTCAATGAATGTACAGATGTATTGGGGTTAAAGAACTGTGCCCTGATAGATGAGCATGTTGTGGATCCTAGTGAAGGCAATACATTTACAAGCTAATGCCATGTAAGCTATACAAATCAATTAACACTGACATGCGATTAACACCAAAGATCTTTAAATTTAGATGAAGTGGAGTGGAAATTGAGAAAGCAGAGGACGATGAGAGAAAGAGAAAGGATGAGGCTAAATATAAAGAGAGAGGTCAATGCTGTTTCTTAATGCTGATGCTTTGTAATTGATTTTCCAAGTGTGATGTTGAAAGGTCATAAAATCATATGAAGAGCTTGTAAATATTGACAGGGTTCAATTTACTTTGAAAAATGTACGTAGCAATTTTTAGCGAAAATATTATTTAGGCAACGTTCTTATAATATTAGCATATGTTTACATTGTAAAAATTTGCTATACAAGCTGAAATTTGTGTAGCAGGTTGTCCAAAATGGGGAGCATTTTGCTCCACGACACCAGTTAAATCGAACCCTGAATATTGATCTGGAGTCTTGATAGTATAATTTTACATATTTTTGTAAATCATTCTCTATTTTTGTTAGATTTTTTTTAAATACAGTACCTCTCCCAATTACAAATGTAACTCCTTACATAAATAAAGAGAGAAAGTGCTTTATAACATTATAAACCCAAAATAATTTTTTTTTGCATGCATATTTCATTATTTCAAGCAATACAAAAACAGTGAAAATCCCAGGAATATTCAGTATAAAATGGCACATGACCCAGTTGTTTTTCACTTAAATGTCAATAATTTTGTTTCAGAAAGAACATGTTCAAGTTGTGCCAACATTCACTAAAGCTACCACACATTTTCCCAAAATTTTGTATCTTTTTGTATCATTTGATCTTTGTCTAACTTGAGGACCTGTGCACATTTCCAAAGGTCATGTGTCATCTTATAGTGGACATACTTTTTTATAGTAATGTGTAAGAGTCTTGATAGTATAATTTGACATTGCTTGTGTAAATCATTCTCTATTTTGGTACCTCTCCCAATTACAATGTATCTCTTTACATAAATGAAGAGAGAAAGCTCTTTATAACAATATAAATAAAAAATTAAAAAAATATTTCATTATTTCAAGCAACACAAAAACAGTAAATATCCAAGGAATTTAGTAATCTATAAGTGGTACTTCTCGCTAGGGTTTTATTTTTTCTCAAGTTATTTTTTGTGAATATAACAACATGCGAATGACATATTGTCATATGATAAAATTTGCAAGGCATAAATTTTGCGAAAATATCAACAAGTCAAAACTCTTCCGTGCTGGAAATCACGAAAAAATAATTAATTATACAGTATCAATATGTTGTATTTGTTGAATTTCAGTGAGTATGATGTAACTGGTAAATTGTTCAAATTAATGGCATGTAAAACCTGTAATTGATTTTACCAACCAAGAGCTAAAATTCCCTTCATTGCAATGGATATAAATAGCAAAAGCATTTAGATAGTGACATCTGTGAAATAACTGCCTAATTGAATCAATTAAACCTGCTTAACATATGTACGCTAGCATAAGCCACGTAAAGAAATCAAACGTATACAATATAGTCAGGATACACACCCAGTAATGCTTTCCATCATATAATAAATGCCTTGCCTTTGCTGCTGATTTATGAATGAACTGGCCTGACATATACTATAGAGGGGGTAGTTTCTACCAATCATCAGCGTGTGTTTTGGCTGTGGTTTTGGCTACTCAATTACAGTATTAGAAGTCAAGGGCGTAAACCACCAAATAACTTCTCCATTGAAAAGCACGCAAAAATCAACTTTTTCAAACGGCGTTTTCTACCAGGCGTGACAATATTTGTCACTTTTTTACGTCATCCCTGTATTAATTAAGGACTGAAATTTTATTTAAGCTTCAATTTTGGGGAACTTTATAGAATCAGTTTTTTATTAAAAAATGTTGAAAAGCGATGCCGCTATTTCAACACCAAAACTAGCATTAAAACTTGTTCCGTTAGCAGTAATTCGGACAGGGCCTACTTTTCTTGTGAAATCGATTTGTATAATTTCATATCTATTTTAGTCATTAATAGGCTAGCATCTTTCATTTAAATCAGAACATGTCAACCTCCCGAAGAACATGGTCCCTAAGTACACCACGTTGTCTCCAGTAGCCATATACGTTTAACCGGAACTCATCACCATTGCACCTTTCGCGCAGTGATTTAGTGTAATACGCCCTCAATGTCATATCAAGATTGCAGTAAATTATTGCTGCTTGCCATGATAGCTCAAATTGTACAATTTTTGTGACTTAAAATTATCTCTTTATTTTCAAGTTTCCACACTCAGTGACAATGGAATTCTATACAATGTAGCTGAACACATTCCTGTATTATCCATTCCTTAAAGCCTTAATGTACGATCTTTTTAAATTTTTAGATTTTTCTTTTTTTCTTCTAAAATGATAATATACAATCATTATGAAAGTTCCCAATACATTTGGACTTGAAAAACATTGGGAATTTGCAAAGAAACAACATCATAATCTCCACCTCTATCACTCGAAACATCTCGCACTATTTGGATTAGGACAGCGAGTGCGGCCTCAGAGTTAGTCTCCTACGCGGCCAGTTTGGTTACGCTCCCTCCACCAAGCTAGTTTTGTACGAGACTACGGTTTGCGATCATGGCCGACATAAAGACATAATAAAAAATTATGACTTTATGTCGGACCAGCAGAAAATCATCCCGTATTACTACAAATAGGACGAATTTGACAGTTTGCTCATAGATTTAAGTTAGAACATATGTAAGTATTACAAATATGCCAAAAATCGGTTTTGAAAAAAATAAAGGTAAATTCTGAAAAAAGATCGTACATTATGACTTTAAATAGTGATTTGAATTTCATTCCACTGACTGTCAAATTTGCCCATTGCACGGTTCCACCATATGTGAGGAGGGCCTCGATCTGGCAGCATACATGAATGGGATTTGAACCAGTCATATAACATTGTGTTAAGTTACATAATTCTTCCTTTCATGTCTTTTGCCAGTTAGTTTGAGAATATTCTCCTTGCATATGGTGGAACACGTAATAGGCTTTATAGTTTGTAGGGGGATAGTTCATTGGTAGAACACCAGTACTGTCACCTTCAGAATCATTTTTACCCGTTTATAGATAAGCACTCCTGGTACATCGCTCTGTGAAGGTTACTTAGAAGGGACAAATAAATTCACATTATGTAGTATATAATTATCTATCTAGATTAGTGTGCTATGAGGTCTCTGGACTTTGACCAGTCTTTGGCAGGTTAATGTTTAGTTTTCAAGGTAGATCCTTCCATGGAACTTTGTAGGCATTACACAATCAACAAGAATAGGCTTTAAAAAGACAATCATCGCTAAGGCAGTTGAAATGTGAAGCTCTAGTGGATGGTAGGAAGTCATGAAGGTCATTCAAAAACTGACTGAAGATCTGGCCCTCTTCACTAACAAAAATTAAAGCTTATGTGGGGTTAAGCTTCACAAGCATTAAGTGCCACAGTCATTGCAACAGTCAACCTGTGGTGACAAGTAAACATACTGGACTAGTGTAAACCTATAAAGAGTGTGATGGAGGAATAGTTCATTGGTACAACACCAGCGCTGTCACCTTTGAAGCATATTTTGATAGGTTTCACTCTATTCATGTTCACCACTTCAATCCTTGTAACTATTTCATTTCCTATATAATGCACACATTAGCCTAGTGGAACAGAGCATAACATAATTATTTTCATAGTCCCTCAGGATTTTCATCTACAAATTAAAAAATAAGTATCACCTTAAAATTATCATATCGTTAGCATAAACACACTATACCATGTCCAACACTTAAGATTTATGCAAACAATACCAAGTTTTGACAACTTAAAGACAATTTTCATTTAAACTACCCTCATCAAGTTACACTCCCGCACTGTCCAACGCCTGCTTGAGTTTTGATTACGTGCGCTCTCCAAGATCAAATTTCAAATGAAACTGTGTTATGATTGGACTAGTAATGGAAGCATCGTGTCCCCTGTGGTTTTATGGGACAGTGTCCAGGAAGGCGATAATGCAAACAGAACACAGTATATGAGCGTTTAAGTTAATGAGGATGAAATGACAGGGGAATTAGTTGATCCCTGGATGATATAAGACACTTCATGTGAGGATGGGCGATAAGTTGGACAGCCACGCCCATTATTGTCAATATTGGTACATATGGGATTATAATGACAACAACTATAGGGTATGGCTATGTTACTGTAAGGTTTGTACAAGAGCAGTTCTTCTGGGGTGAACCAAACCTGCCTGGTTATCAAATTAATCAGCGATAAGTTTATCTCTGAATTTGTAAGGTGGCAATTAGTGCAATAACATCATTTAGCACCTGTGAAATTCAGAGATAACATTGTCATTTGTCACTAATTAATTTGATAACCAGGCAGGTTTGGTTCACCCCAGAAGAACCGCTCTGGCAGGGCTACCTCTTTAACAGGTTAATTGAATCTCCAACCAAGAACAAGATCAAGGTGTTCGTCAGGTCGGTGATTCAATCTAACAATAATGTGAGTATCTGGTTGTCAAGATTTTTTAAATCACAATTTGAACCTTGTACCAGATGAATGAAAATATAAACTTTACAATTTACTACAATTGCCCAAATGAAATCAATCAAAGCAAACAAGGGAAACGGAAATGAAACAAATTTATAGCATCAAAGTTTCACCAATTGGCAAAAGCTGCAAAATGAAGCAAATTGCATCATGATCCTGGCGTTCTTTTCGTGAAAACAAACCAAAAAGGCGGCAGTGTCCGATGGGTTTGTTTCATGATTTATAAGCAGAACAAAAAAGGTGCGAAAGCAACTAACACAGCTAACAGACAAAAGTCATGCATGACAACACTGACAGACAGACATACACACATTACACTGTGGTAAACAGTATGTGCCCAGAATTTTACATTGTACTGGCGACATTAATATGATTTATCCTTCGATTTAGTAACTGAAAGGTGCAGGTTTTTTACACTTCATTATTTTTTACAACGGTCACACTTAAACTACTGCATGTTTTTGACCTTTTAGTACCTTCCCCTAATAAACACCCTTCCCCAGAGATGCCAACATTAACATCCAGAAAATAGGGAGGATTCAAATAAAAAATAGGGAGGTTTTCAAAATTACATGCAACTTCAATGGCACATAACTTGTCAGAAATAGGCAGGTTACCAAATTTGGGCGCCAAAATGGACAAAAATGTTTCCAAAAATAAGGGAGCCTCCCTCTTAAATAGGGAGGGTTGGCATCTCTGCCTTCCCTAATAAACACCCTTCAATAATAAACACCAATAAGCGCCCCCTACAGTTTTTGACTGACAGTCGTGTGTCCCCTTTATCAATGCACCTGAACAGGTAAACTCCATCAAATGTCTGAATAAAAAAGTACCTTCTAAACCTTACAGTTTACGATTATGGCGATTTTGAATTCAGATGCACCGTAGAAGTGACGTAATAATCGGATTAACTACCATTGCAATAGATGAATACAATATTTGAATAGGTCGCCCTGCACTACAACGCACACCGACATTGCCTGGCTAATAATTACTTGGCACAGCATAGATACTAAAATCAATACCCGGGATCGATACATGTGAATGTGCTATGCACGATTTGATATTCAGAGTAAAATCTTTGGATACCGGGATAGAAAATGATGAATATCTCCCATAATTGATTTAGTCTAAAGAAACCAGATTTGGTTCCTTGAAACTTGAACTCAAAACCTGACAAAAATTCTGATTTTATATGTGCTGAACTATAGCACAGTGTATATGCCAATCGTGGAGGTAGTCTAAAAGCAGATGACCTATGGCGTATACCATGCTCACTCACACACACAGCGAGGTCAGTCACCGGCTATTGTCAGTAGCCTTAGTCAGATGTCCTTCGCCCATTATGCATCTCAAAACTATTAAACAGGTCGGAACAAAATGGCCATGCGTGGCGGTGGATTCAACCTACCATGGCGATTTCTGCCATGAAGATATCGGGGCGATGACACTGTGCAACATTCATTCGGTACCTATGCATTGAACCATATCATGCTGATCACTCGCACCTGTAAAATTAGTATCTTTGAAAAGAGCGGTATTGCGTGCAATCTACAGGTGATGAGTGCAACCTGCTAGTAGTGCATAGTCAAAATTGTATTCATCTATTGCTATTGTAGTTAACCTGATTTGTTTTGTCACTTCGACAGCGAATTTTGAATGCCTGTAAATTCCCATTTGATTTAAGTGCCCAGGGTGCTAGTTAGGTCCAATATAGAACCTTTAAATGGCACATCTAATGTTAATCAAATTAACAACATTATACACATGTAATGATTGGTAAAAGTGAACAAATTTTATCTAACAAAACCCGACTTCTTTCACATAAATCTTTTCAATTTCAACTCTGCAATCATCGCACTGCCAAGAAGAATCATGCAAACTACACCACTTTATCTTCATCACTGTATTTTCTGTTATCTTGTTTTTCACAAATGTCATGAACCCTTCACATTCAGGATTATCCCTTTCACACATGTATCTAGGCCCGGTATCTAGGCACATTTGAAAAGCTTTTCATTATCTTACGATGCCATCATCTAGGACTCTTGCCATTTTACTCTGACCACATTTGCTGTATTAACTCGATTTGCAGCTTGGATTTATTGAAAAATACATGCATATTTCTTCCAGAATTTGGAAACAAAAAAATACAAGTTATTGTATAGGCCTACATGGTATAGTGACTCCAGATCACGTTTATCCTAAGAGGTACAATTTGTTCTTCTTTTTGATTGCAATTTATTGAGTTTAAACCCGGGGGAGGGGTGGTATTCAAGTGTGGTGTGGGTAGGGATGTATGGCTGAAATTTGAAAGTCGACCCATCCATATACCAATTTTCCAAGAAAATTGAACCATCGCTATGGGCGTCATTCCGGGGATGTGTCCCCCTCCTTTTGGCAAAATGACCCATATTTTGTTCTTTTCAGCCACCTTTTAACAATTTTGGTCAGTTGCCCCCCCCCCACATTTGCACTAATGACCATCGCTATATCAAAAGCCAACATTTTTGGCCATTTTTAATGCAAATTGTCAAAGTTTTCAAATACTTTTCCAAAATTTTGGGCAAATTTTGACAATTGCGACTACAGCTAGGCAAACTTGAAAAACTGGCTCATTCATTTACCCAAGATGGCCTAGAAAATGGCAATTGATATACGGTATACTAAATGACTGAAAATGGAACCCATCCATGTTTGAGGGTGAGAGGTAGAGAGCAGGTTGTAATTTAAGGCTCTCAGATATACACGAGGGAGGAGGCTACGCATCGTACTCCCCCATCACTGGAACCTAGGAACACTCAAACATTACAAAAGCGCATTAGATCAAATAAGTGATGTTTTAAAACCGCTGAAGGCGTGTGGGATGGCTGAGCGCAGTGAGCCATATTTTTACCATTTTTAGCATCTAACTACAAACATTGAACATTTCTGCTCTAAGACTGCTCTACTCTAGATTATCTGTTTATACACAAATTTGACAAAACACTACACAAACATAAACAAATTATAACATCACATTACAACATACCTGTAAGACTGTTGCCCTCCTGCCCTGTTAATGGCAAAAAATGACAGTAGAAAAAAATGAAATAAAATGGTCAAACATTAGAAGATACTAGTATGTAGAAATTGGATCTTAACCCTCCGAAAATGGACCTCTCTGTCTTTTTTGAACATTTTGACTATAAAAATTGAACCGTATGGGAATTTTTGGGGCATATTTTAACACACATTCACGAAAAAGTGGCCCTTTTAGTGGAGGTGCACTGGCTACAGGCATACCACTTCACTTACATTTCTTTCAGAAGCCAGAAGTTTTTTTTCCGGGAGGGGATAGGTGAACGAAGTGATTTTTTGGGGGGGGGTTCAAAATCAATATTTATTTATTTTCCACAAAATTGCTACAAATATTGTAAAAAAAAGAAATTTGGATTATATACGGAAGCACTATGACTGGGGGTATTTTCCCTATCCCCATCTTTAGTTGGAAATTCTCATCTTCCCATTGCATCATAATGAATCAGAAATAAAATTTTAATCAAAAGTATCTTTAATTCCCTTGCAACTATCTTGCAACACCTTTGTACAGATGATTTACCAGATCCCCTACGGATCATTTACCATGTACCCATGTGATATTATGTCAAAATTTAAAACTTGAGGAATTGACATAATATCTGGGTTGATGGATCATTGTGATGTTAACCTACACTATGAGCTATAATCATCTCATTTCAGTGGCACAGTTCCATGACCTCCCTTCACCATAAATAGCTCACAATTTGACCTCAAGTTATTAGGCATGAGTTTTTGTACATAACATACAAAAAAGTCATTCCATGCATGTAGAGGCTTAGGAGGGTAAGGAACTGTGCCTGGAATATGAGGATGTGTGATATTCTAATGCTACACATGGCTCCCTGATCTAAATCAATCTGGACCAGATTTTCCAGGATGAATCAACAAGGACATGCATTAACCCCTTGAGCACTACCTGCCCGTCTAACATTGCCTCTGATTGGCCAATTACGTGATATCTTCACTTTAATCACCAATCAGAATGGAGCTTTGCAAATAATTCACCCCAATTTTTTTGGGTGGTGAAATTATTTGCGCCTTGAGCGCCATTGATTTGGTGGAGATGTGCGCATTAGAAATTCACATTATTATTATTATTATTATTCTAACAATGTTGCTGATTGGTCAAATTGATAATGAAAACTTGTTTTTGACCAATAGGCAGGTAGTTCTCATAGGGTTAAGAATTATATTTTGATGGAGTGTGCTATCAAGCTTCAAACCACTACCCCATTTCTAATGTTCATTTTTACTTTAAAAACAGCTGATTTTGCTCTTTTAGGGTAACTTTTTTCATTTCATGTTATTAACATTATACCTGTTTGATCCAGATTTGGTAATCTACATTGATTCACATTTCAATGTATTGTGTAGACAGCCCCAAACCAGTGATAGAACATGATGGATGTGTGAACATCCAATACTCTAGCAACCTGGAGCCAGATAGTCCTATGGTTCACATTATTTTTGTACCCATTTCCCATTTTGCTGCTTATCCATGTTTGTACAGATTACAGAATCTTTCTTAAAAAAATAAAAATCAGATTTTTTACTTTTCTTGACTATTTTTTAAAAGTTTGAAAAAATGCATTTTGATTAGTTTGATGAGCTCGTAATCGGCGGGCCTTGTGACATCGCGGATTAATATCAATATACGTTATTTCGAGAATTGTCTTGTGACATCTCGCAAGAAGTATCATAAATTATTAATTAAAAGTCATATAATTTTGTCTACTTTCTTTAACCAGACTATCTCACTTTTAACGTGGGTCTACTTCTCGGCATGGAGGTAAAAGCCTAACAATTCCCGCCAATTACGAGCTGATCAAACTATAAGTTGAGTAGTTCAGTTTGTCTTTGCATTTTTGCCATTTATGGGAGACACATTTTTATGTTTTATGTTTCAATTTTTTGACTGTTTTTTTCTTCACTTTTTAATTATTGAATTAAAATTTACTCCTAAGACTTGTAAAATAGCTTACAATGTGTGCATTTACCTATGCTTTCATAATAATTCAATTTCACCCAGAATGTCACTTACAACATTCTCGCACTGACCTGACGACTGTAAAAATTTACCAGATTCAAAGTTATAAAATGCAACCATAAAAATTCTGATGCGAAAAAAAAAGTAACTTCACCTTTTTTAAACAAGATATTAGCAATATGACGCTTCAGCACTGCATCAAATTCCTAATGAAGAGAGTAATTCTATATGGGCAATTTCCTATTGAAGTCATTTTCAAAAATGTCAGATTTGGGACCTTTAATCACTGATACTTGAGCTTTGTATCTATAGGTACACAATTTCAAAGCACTATATTTGGAATATATGTGATGCAATCAAGCAAAATCAGTCGGAACTCAGAAATATTAAATTTTCAGTTTCTTACAGGATAGTACAAAGCATTTACAAAGCTGCATTTTCCAGAAAACCTCATTAAAATTGAACAACCAGTTCCAAAGATATGAGCAATTAAAGAGTTTCCAAAACAACAGAAAACAAAAGGAAATGTTATCTTTGTTTGGCTATTATCTCAAAATCAATATTTCCGAGTTCCGACTGATTTTGCTTGATCGCATCACATACTTTGTGATAAATAGCATTGTTGACCAAATGAAATTCTTTGACATTTTAATAAATGATTCAGAGTTCTTGCCTTTTTCCCACAAATGATAAGGATAATCTCTCGCATTTAATGCGCTAAATTGTTGTTTCATTTCCGTTTATATTAACATTGCAGTAGATAGTGTTTATGATAATTATCTAGTAAAAATTTAGATTTTTCACATAAACTAGTTTTAAGTGTTTAACATTGGAAGTTAGCAATGGTGTCAGAATTTTGCACCTTTGTTAGTATATTGCCATAGATATGTGCTAATATAGCCTGCTAGTAATCAAAAAGCTTTATATTAAAGACAAAATGAGACATTTTACACAAATCTCTACTTTAGTAGAGATATTATCTATTTGAATGGGTCTTCAGCTTTTTCAATATCGCTGTTTTCCTTGTTTTTTTGCCAATTTCCATTTCATAAATAATTTTAATGACTTTTCCTTCACTTTTAATGAATTTATACACAATTTTGTTTTTTACACTTCTGCTGGGATCACTAAATGGGCCTTGAAATGTCAGAATGGGCAATTAGCTATGATCAGAAGTTATTACAAAATGTTGTATGAGAACATCCAATTTCATATTCATATTTCACTGAGGATGTGTGCATGCATACTGTACTCTTTTATTTCTTAAAAACCTCTGACATTTACAGAACATGCTGCATCAACTTTAATATACTAGGATCTCAAAGATGACAATCTCTAGGACACAGTTCCTTAACCCCAATATGCTTCTACACTCAATGAATGACCTTTACACACACTAGGATCTCAAACATGACAATCTCTAGGACACAGTTCCTTAACCCCAATATGCTTCTACACTCAAAGAATGACCTTTACACACACTAGGATCTCAAACATGACAATCTCTAGGACACAGTTCCTTAACCCCAATATGCTTCTACACTCAAAGAATGGCCTTTACACACACTAGGATCTCAAACATGACAATCTCTAGGACACAGTTCCTTAACCCCAATATGCTTCTACACTCAAAGAATGACCTTTACACACACTAGGATCTCAAACATGACAATCTCTAGGACACAGTTCCTTAACCCCAATATGTTTCTACACTTTGGATGTGTTGGGTACAAACTCATGTTCCATAACATGAGGTCAAATTTGAGCATTGCTTGTTTGATGTGGTTCAATGAGCTATGCCATTGGGTATGATATCGGTATGGCTCATGATGAATTAATCCGAGTGAAAACAACTAATATTCATGATGGTATTGAAATTAAAAATAATGTCTTGTCCTATGAGAGCTGAAGCTACATCCGGCTTGTCACTGTATGCCAAGAAAGATGTAAGCATGAAATAGAAAAAAAAGCTGCCTTGAGAAAGTTTTTAACCACCCAACCATTGGGTGTCGATGAACTTGACTCAAAGCAGCTTTTCACATTCCTATGGAGCTTTTCATCGAATGAAAACGTACAGGCTTGAAAAAAAGCTGCCTTGTGAACATTTCAAAATCCTAACCATTGGATGTATGTACATGACTCTTTAGGCAGCTATCAAACCGAATGGAGTATAGAAAAGCTGATGGCAAGATTTATCATGCTCAATTAAATCACTTGGAAAAGATCAGGGGAGTTGAAGCAAGATTAAAAAGATTTGTGAAGAAAATAAAAATTGTTTCCAATATTTAGTTTCTAATCTTATGAATGCTAAGGTGTAGATAAAATACACATGATTTTATCTTGTGAATCTCGGGGACTGATTGACAATTACGCCTGGGAGATGAGGAATTTGCAATATTTTGAGGAACAAATTTTGTGTACCTTTCTCTAGCATTCACTCACATGTCCCCACCCCCTGAATTTCTCAAGTATCTTTTCATTAAGATTTGAGTGTTGCTCTTTTTTACCTGGAACATTTAGTGGTTCTCTTTTTTCTGGAGGAAGAAATTATGTTGCCCCCTGAATACCCCATTCCCCAACCCCTTGGCTCATATTTTTTTGGTCCTTCTCAATAATCTGAAATCAAGATTTCATCTTTATTGAAATCAATAATCGGCTATTCCAGTTGAAATCCATACACCCCCTATGAAAAACATGACCGCAATCTTTCACACAGGGAGTGAAGATATTGAATGGAGTACCTCATTCAGGTAACCCCCATTTTGAAAGTTACACTCCCTGTGTGGAAGATTAAGGTCATGTCTTCCATATGGGGTGTATTGATTTCAACAGGAACAGCCCAGTTAACATGCCCATAGCTAAGTAAAACCAATTTCAAGTTATGATACAAATTGGTAAAATGCAACACAATTGGTCTGATTGATTATTTCATAATTATCATCAATTTAAAATAACTTCTCTTTTTATATTACTTTGCGTACTCTGCTACCGGCAAAATGTATCGAGTATCAAAAGTTTCTTGTAAAACATAACCGTGTGCAATGTACATCCAATCTTGAGTCTATATGAACAACAGCCTATTCACATAATGGGCTATTCCATTTAAAATTCACACTACCCCTGTGGAAGATTTAGCTAAAGTCTTCCACAGAGGGAGTATCAATTTTGAATAGAATAGACAATTGGGTAACTTCCATTTGAAATACTCACTCCAGTTGTGGAAGATATAGGTAAAGCCATAATACAGGGGAGTATGGGTTTCAAAATGATTAACTGTAACCAATTACATTTGAAAACATACTCCCCACAGGGGTAGTGTGGATTTTAAATGGAATAGCCCAATGATTTCATCCCACACAATCCACACATCTTGATGATGACGATTATTGACTAATTAATTAAAACACTTATTCATTAGTTTAACCCTTACACCCCCGAATACTACAAAACACTACATGGTATATCCACTGCGAATACATGCATCCCATGTGATACGATGATGCAATCCAGTGCTGTACGGTGCGACCATTTTAGGCGCATTGGCGACTAGATTTTGCTGATGGCGACTAAATATTCAATCCCTGGCGCCAATGGCGACCAACTGCAGAAGCTTTTAATCGCCAAAAACAAAACATGTATGTAATGTAGCATTCAAGAGTACGAATGTATGCTATGAATATGCATTTATCATGATGTCTCAATGGGGACTTCCTGGAAAACATATAGGCCTACACTGTACATGCTGCATATGAAGTATGTAGCGTTCAATGGAAATGGGAATATGTAGATCAGAGTACAGCAGCTACATGTATGAACATTCAATGCATGTGGCTGTTCAGTTGGCACCTCAGATTTTTTACCTGGGAGCAAAATTTGGGCGCCTAAATTTATAAAGTTAGGAGCCATTGGCTCCTCAATCAGTTTTTGCACCGTACAGCACTGATGCAATCACCCAAAGTGATATATACATGTAGGCACAGTTTCGTTGGGAACACTGGTGCTAACCGGTCGCTGACATAGTGCTTGGCAAGTGATGAGGGGTCTTGGACGACAACTTCTTTGTTCATCTTCTCTATTTTAGTGACGATTCCTTCCATTGCCAAAAAGCACTTTGGGCGTGATGCACCACTTTCTAATTCTAGTAGAGGCACCACTATTCATGAGAGTGGAGCGCCTATAATGGGTGGGGTCCCCGGTGAGGTTTAAGGGGCAGCTTATGGATTTTAGACATTCTGACTGGCCCAGATACACTTTTTCAACTGATAGTGCAATAAACTGAGATTTCATTTTATTTCCTAACTCTGCATAGCCACTATGAATGATATTAATCCATCCCATATTCTTTACAAAAATGCAAAAATCATTGAGTGATTTTTTTGATGATTTTCTGATTTAGTGCATCAATGATAGTATCTTTAAATATCCATTTACTAGACCATATTAAATTCCAACTTCACACATTTAGCATAAAATTCAGATGGTAGTCATCATCACATTGCTCTTTAGTGTTTACTTTTGTGCATCTCTCATACGGAGCTCATCTCCTCTCCCTGAAAACGGATACTTTGATAGATAATTACCAACACCGATATTTGTCTTCACGATTTAGTTAATGTTTTCTTACGATTTGGCAATTCCAGTTGAAATCCATACACCCTTATGAAAGACATGACCTCAAACTCTCATACAGAGGGTGTAGATTTGAAATGGAATCACCCATTCAGTTAACCCCATTTGAAATTCACACTCCCTGTGTGGAAGATTAAGGTCCTGCTTTCCATAGGGGGTGTATGGATTTCAATTGTAATGGACCATTATTCTATACTTCACTTTAGATGGGTAACAGCTTTCTATCATATATATATAGAACAAATCTGCATGTCATATGTAGCCTACATACATGTAATTACACTACATGTACATCATATAGTCGCAACAAATTGCCGGAGTGAAGAAAAAAAAATGCCCCACCACAGACTGTATAGCACAGGATTTTTGCAAAGTTTTATTTTCATACATTTTCAGTGTGAATTTTGAAACTACAAATTTTAGGATCCTGAAATTTTGTTATTTGATCCATACACTAGGATCCACAACAAGCTCACCCATCAGTGCGCAGTTCTTTAACCCCAATACATTTGCACATTCATTGAATGACTTTTGAAAATTTTGGTACAAAAACTCATAATCTGCAACTGGAGGTCGAAATTTACACTATGATTGTTTAATCGAGGTCATTGAACAATGCAATTGGGATGAGGCCATCATGGTCCGTAGTGATATGGCAAATACGATGAGAGTGCAATGTGCACGGTATAAATCTGAATTGTATTGTAAACACTCATAAAATTGAGAAAAATTTGCACCGCAAAAATATCTTGATAATACTATACAGCAAAACCTGCATGCGCCCTCTGGATAATCTCCTAAACACCCTGTCGCCACAGTTATCACGTATATTTAGCACCCTGAGGATGCTGCACGATGTCCAGCAAGAGAAGTCACAGCAACACACACATCATGAGATTTTTGAAATCTTAAAGACTTGTTATGGTTAGCGAGAACTTCAGGATGCACTTTTAGGATATGAAAATACTAATTAGGGGCTGTGCAATAATTATGAACCCTGGTTGGAGGGTAAAATTGGGGGGGGGGGGAAGAAATCTTTGGCAAGCCGAGAGGGGAGGCAAGCAATTTTTGGCACACATTCATAGCCCTACCACAGGGCCGTTTTTTTAGACACTATATACTCCATGGCACCATCGTGAGAACTGAAAAACCCAGTGACAGCTCACACCCCAGGGTGAGCAGTCACTGGGTTTAGCAGTTCTCATGATTTTGCATTTTGACCAAACCCAATAAAGGCTGATGTGATTCCCCTTTTGCGACCTGAGCAACGAAACAAACAAAATGGCCCGAACTGATTGGCTGAAAAAACACGACCCAAACAAAGGTTGCTACACGAGAGGCCATCACAACAAAGTGATGATTTCACGAGACCTGACCTTTAACCCAAGGTCAACATTGGACGCTAGCATTTCTCTGCAGGGATAAATCGGATTCTTCATGATGGGCTCATTCAGAATCGTTATTATATTATAGTTTGTTGAAAAAAAGGAGCCCTGTGGTAGGGCTATATATACCCCTGTATGATGTCATATGCACACAGCTTGGATTTTGACTGGATTATCTTAACACTTGAGATATTGTGCTTGTGTGAACATGGTTATGGTCACTGGAGGATTTACATCCGGATTTGCATGTATACTTGCATACTTGAATTCAAGTTCATTTCTATCCATTGCATTCAATTGTTTCTTATACACTATGGACCACAAAAGCCTCATCCCAATTGCATAATTCAATAACCTCAATTACACAATCATAGAGCAAAATTTGACCTCAAGTTGCGGAGTATGAGTTTGTGTACCCAAATTTTCAAAGGTCATTCAATAAATGTACAAATGTATTGAGGTTAAAGAACTGTGCCCTGATAGATGAGCATGTTGTGGATCCTAGTGATATGCCTGATAGGAATGGATTTAATACTTAAGTTTCCTATCAATACTTAAATAAATTAATGAAAGTTATTATTTTTGGATATCCATTACTTTTCTTTGTGAAAATTTGATTAAAATTGTCTGCTAACAAAAAGTGATGCTGAATATCTCACCATTTATTTGAATAGTCATTAATAATTCATAGTTAATATTGGACCTACTAGTGGTTTGGTTATATTTTGATAATGAATTGATACCGATGATGATATTAAATTCATATCTTTTTACAAGGCTCATCATTTCAGTATTGGGTCAAACACAATACTGCCGCTGTCCAATCAAAGTAATTATTAACTACAGTACTGCACTTAGACCTTGGTAAGATATCACTAGGATCCACAACATGCTCATCTATCAGGGGCACAGTTCTTCAACTCCAATACATTCGCACATTCATTGAATGACCTTTGAAAATTTGGGTACAAAAATTCATACTCTGCAACTTGAGGTCAAATTTTGCACTATGATTGTTTAAATGAGGTTTTGAAACACATACTCCCCCTGTATCATGGCTTTACCTGTATTTTCCACAAATGGAGTGAGTATTTCAAATGGAAGTTAAATTGTCTATTCTAGTCGTAAACTTATACTCCCTCTGTGGAAGACTTTTGTCAAATCTTTCACAGGAGTTGTGTGGATTTCAAATGGAATTGTCCATTTTATAAGCAAAATCTAATCCATTATAAAATCCTAAGCAAAAGCATAATTTAAGCATTGATAATATAAGCATAACCATAATCTAAGCATAATCCAAGTCATAATGCTAAGCACAATCTTAAGCATAATCCTAAGCAATATCTAATTCAGTTTTATCCAGTTGAAATTGAATTTCCAACATAATCCAAGTATTTAAATTAAACTGGAATATCCCAATGCACTACCTTGCTATTTCCCCTGCAATCACTGCCAACAGGTAGAATTATTCCAAGTATTAATATCACTTGCATTTTTAACCTAAATTTTTGATTCGATATCATGACTTGAATACTCAACTTCTCCATTCTAAAAACATGCGTGGGATGAAGAGACACTAAAACAGCCTCAACTACAACTGTGTAGTTCAGTAACCTCCATTCACCAATCATAGTTCAAAAGTTGACCTCAAGTTGCGAAGTATGAGTTTTTGTACCCAATACATCCAAAGGTCATTTTATGAGTGCAAGCACATTAGAGTTAAAGAACTGTGTGTCCTGGTAGATGAGGTTGTTACAAATCCTAGTGAGAGGGGGTAAATTGGAAGATAGATGAGTGAATGCCAAAATGAGGACACATATTTATTATAAAATGGGGGGATTATTTCGGAATGAAAGCAAGTTTATCGTATTCCCAAGGATTAAAGTGCAATTTAGAATATTCTTTCCTTGTAGTACACTTGTGAGATTATTGTTTTTTGCTTTTTATGATAAACCCACTAAATTGCAAAGAAAGAAACACACCAAGCAGGGAAAAGAAAGACCCCTAGGAGTATATTAGTTGATGTTCGCATCCTTTCAACTCAAAGAAATATGGGGATTTGCATCCAAACAAAGGCTCACCGCTCATGACACGATTTACGCAGCACATTTTGAATGAAACTACGAGAAAGTCTGAAGTAAGAGCATTTGCAGGCAATTTTGGTTCAATTTTTTCGAAGTACTAGTACCTTTTATAAGTTTTTCTATTATTGTTTTGATTATTTTTCGATAGCAACTTCCTGAAAATTATGTTTTCAAGCTTCCAGGTCAATTCTAAAATGTACCTTTATATCGATGACTGAGAACAAAAACTAATAAAGTGGTAAATATGCACCTTACCTGATGTAGCTATTATTTCCTTACGCAAAAAAACCCACCTATTTAAAGGCATGCATGCATGCAGACTTTTCAAGTAAAGCCGGTCGGTCAGGAATTTTTGTCTGGAGGCTAAAATGACCCTAAATATTACTGAAAGCTTGAAAAATCAGGAAATATTTATGATTTTTTGTAAACATATTTTTGTCACAAATTTTCAAACAAAACAATCAATTTCGGCTGAAAAATGGCTCATTTTAAAAATAAAATCTCGGTTTGGTGCGTAAAACATGGGCTTTGTTGCATCGCCTGATGGAGACATATATTTCTTGTATTCAAGCCATGATATAAAATCACATTAGTGTACAAACATAGCCATAGGCACAATGATACACGTATCTCCAACCCCTCCTGGTATACCAGTGATGTCTTGACATACATACATATAATCAGAGTTGTCAAGAATATCTAGCATAAAAACATAGCTAGAAGCCAGAGGTTGTTTAAATGTAAGCCCAGAATACATTGCAGCCACTGACAGCATGTTTGAGAAACACATGGTTATTTTCAGAAAACATCACGCTGGGCTCCTGCTGTGCATGGTCAAGGTTGTTATACAACAAGATAAGCAATGTGTCTGCATGCATGCATGTGCAAGAAAACTTTGCTGTTTCCACCTTCTTTTCCCAAGCATTTAAAATATCTAAA
Source organism: Amphiura filiformis (assembly GCF_039555335.1). Taxonomy (NCBI): domain Eukaryota; kingdom Metazoa; phylum Echinodermata; class Ophiuroidea; order Amphilepidida; family Amphiuridae; genus Amphiura; species Amphiura filiformis. Next base: position 56,553,591 of record NC_092642.1, read on the forward strand.
ATTGTTTTAAAAACACACGACTTTTTAACTTTCTTGGTAGCAATGTATCAACAAACATTACCTGTACCCAATTATCAATTCAAAACATAAAAGTCGTGATGAATATTCCATCAAAACTACCGGTTCTTATTTTGCACATAAATTTGAATGTGAAATGGTGTTGAAATGGCTCCTTTATTACATTGCACCTAATATCATACTGCATGCTGGGATTACATTGAATCAACCTCTGGCTAGAAGCAGGAGATTTCACATATTATGGGTTTAGATTAGCACCAATCTGGATTTGTATGCAAGTGGGTCAATGATTTTTCATGTGTTTGTATGCATACATATATACAAGTCTCAAATAGTGCAATTATGCCTCAATCTGGCCAAAATGTTTGAGATTTCCCCCAAATTTTGAGGAAAATTGTAAAAACTAAGACAATTTGGGTTCAAACCGTTCAATTCAGCCGAATATTTTGACTTCTGGTATATCAATGGGTCCGAATTTCTAGAAAAATTGGTATATTGATGGGTCCACTTTCAAATTCTCAGCAGTACACCCCTACCAAAACCAAACTTGAGTACCCCCCCCCTCCACCCCAGACTCCACTGAGAATAAAAACATCAAAGCTTCGTAGAGGTCCTCTTTGAAGGGCTACTGTCTGATTTCAAAATGCAATGTTGCAAATTTACATGAGAAGTGGAGAGTAAACATGGAACTGCTGATGTTTGCATAGTTGGTATTGAACCTTGTGATTATGCATGTTTCAATGCGTCCATAAATTATATTATTTTCCCTTTCAGTCTTGCCCTTAGCGTTATGTCCGCCACATATTTCTATGTTTCAGTACATCAGCGTAAGAGAGCAATTCAACCGTCATATATTTACATCCTGTGTTTTTTTTATTTATATTCCTGAAAAACTATATTTTACATTTTCAATGAGAACTACAACAAGGATCGTGGTCAAATTGTTCATATTGTGTTTTGTGCCTCACATCCAGCTGAGGCCTGTACCAAAATAATCTGATTCCCAAGCTTTTACTGAAATTGTAGTCATAGTTTTGATATTAGAAGTAAACATGGTAAAAATGTGTTTCACAATTACAGAACAGTACATGTATGTGTGGCAACCATAATGGGGGAATGAGGCTATCACTTTTCATTCATAAAATCTAAATGCAACCTATTTCAGGCCTAAACTTTTACTAGGATTATGAGAAATATATGAGCTTTCTTCTGATGTCAAAATCTATATTTTGATAGGATATTGGGTGTGAGGTTATCGATCTGGGGTCCATTTCACTAAACTTTACGAAGCTTTGTAAGTCTAGAAATCATTTGTAACTTACGACAAGTCGTAACTTTCATTTCACTAAACTTACTTACGAACGGTACCCTTCGTAACCCTTCGTAAGTAATATGGATTACTACTATAGGGACCCTTCGTGAAAGTTACGTCTAGTATTGGGTATTAAGTAACTTTATGAGCGGTTACTTGAGTTACTGAAGGGTTAAAAGCTTAGTGAAATGGACCCCTGGTTACACATCTTGGAAAAATATTGAGTGCTATCAGCAGTAGATAGCAAACATTTAGCAACATTTTGTACCATCTGCTCAGGGTGCGGTGTGTATGGACTAATACCACCTTCATAATTCTTTGGCATTATTTTGTGAATATGAATATCATCATAAGTCCTGATTGGCTTAGGAGATCGGGTCAAACATCTACATGTATTTAAAATATATTCAACTTTGGCAACAATATTTTTTAATACTGATAAATCAGCACTTAACAAATTTGTCATTGCAGGGCAGTATTATTTTGCTACAAAATAGTATGTTTTCTATGTGCTATCAGCAGTAGATAGCAATCACTGAATCAGCATTTAACAAGTTTGTCATTGTAGGGCAGTATAATATTATTAAAATACAAAGTAGTATGTTTTCCATGTGCTATCAGCAGTAGATAGCAATCACCATATCCTGTATATTGACACAATGCTATGTGTGTGTCTGTGCATTAATGAGTGTTTGCATAAATGTTACTATTAACCCTTGTAGTATTATTCAGTCAACATTCCACACAAAGGCTATATATACTGTAAAAGTGGTAATTTTTGCAAGTGTAATTTTTTGCACTTTGCTGATTTGAAACTAAATTGCTTGTTTTTAATTTCGCGATATTGAGTTTTCTTACATAGACCTGTACATTAAAAGACCATTATTCGCATGTTTTTATTTTCGCGAAAATTAATGTACCGTGAAAATTTGGTTTAATTTGGTATGAGTTTGCAGGACATTTGATTAAATAGAAAATTTAGCTACAAGGGACCATTCAATATGTGAGGGGAGGATTTGAGGCATAATCCAAAAAACTTTTGGGATCTTGAAGGGGAGAATCTGAATTTCATTTTGAACCAGAGAAAATGTTAATTTTCAAATGGAGAAAAATAATGGGAAAAAGGGGGTAATGGGGTATAAGAAAAATTTGAGCAGACGCCAGGGGAAATTTTTTGTCGGTTTTGTCCCTCACCCCAAAATATGAAAAGCTAACCAAGTGGTAGAAATGAGCTTTACACCACTTCCCCATGCACCCTTAACTGTACTATCTAGAAAGTTTTGTGGGTAATAAATAGTGTACTTCTTACCAAAGATGGTCATACCCCTACATGGGTGTGGTGTTACAGAACCAAATGAATTAAATAAATTGAATTAGATTTATTACTCCATAAATGCTAGAGAGACAGAGCAATGCTGAATAAACATCAGGCTATTCCAGCTGAAATCCATACACCCCTATGGAAGACATGACCTTAATCTCCCACACAGGGAGTGTAGATTTCAAATAGAGTCATCCATTCAGGTGACTCCATTTGAAATTCACACTCCCTCCCTGTATGGAAGATAAAGATCATTATAGGTAACCCCATTTGAAATTCACACACCCTCCCTGTGTGGAAGATTAAGGACATGTATTGCATATAGAAGGTAATCAGGGTATGGATTTAAACTGGAAGAGCCCACTGGGAGGTGGGAGTTGAGTTTGCAAACTGCTGGTATGGTATACATGGTATATAGGCTACAAATAACTTACATTTTCAGAGACAGTATTTTCTCAAATTGACAACATCTTTGGAGTTTACAAAATGAAAATGTCACAATTTTTAACAATAGGGGCCCTTATTAATATTATTGTGGAATTATTGTAGAAAAATTACATTCATAAAGAGTTCTAATTACCCTAATTTATAATGTGCTTTTGTACATAATTGTGAGAAAGGTTTTGCTGACAAGACTTTTTGGTAATGCATCAAATTTAATTTTTGCAGTGGCTTTATTTTTGAAAATCAACATGAAAATGCAAATATACAACGACATATGAAAATAAATTTAATATAAATCATTCTTAGATATTGGTGCACTTTGCACACAGATATACACATGATATCATGAAAGTCTTTGCACCAAGTCTTCATGTAACACACTGTACAAACATACTGCTGCATGTTTAAATATTTGCTATCTACTGCTGATAGCATTAATGTAGGTTGGAGGGGGGGGGAGCATGGCCTAGTGGTGTTTGCACTCAAATATTGAGACAAATAAAGCTGACACACAAGAGGATAGTATGTTTTCTATAAAGGAGATCCTAAGGCTTGATATTTCTGCCCCATGTGTGTGATTTTTCTTGGGAGGGGGAAATGTCCATAATGTTCAGTTTGATTGGCTTTAATTCAAGAACAGCAAGACCTATGGAAATATAAATGTAATTCATGGCATCCCTGACTCATTTTCTATAAGCTCGATGTATTAATATTAAGAAAAACGGTGAAGTGTTTTAGTTAAAAGAGCATTTCGTGATCCACAGCCTCATCCCCCCACTTTTCTCAAAAAAAGTTGAGATTTTTATACCACTGGAAACCTCTGACTACATAATGTTTATGTACAAAATATTTCTTGCAGATTAATTCGTTTAGTAAAAATATCGCCAATTTTGAATTTTGTTCTGGTATACCAGAACGAAATTACAACAGTGGTCTATGGAGCAGTATACACATAATCATGCATAACTTGCAAACGCAAAATCGGAATCAACTGTAATTTTTGGGATAAGCTTTTTTCGTGGATATCTATTGAAAAATGTCGCAAAAAGAGGATGCTAGGATCACAAAATACTCCTTTAAATGGCTAACACTGGAAAAATATGTTATGCTGCACCACATTCAAATGCTCATTTTAGCATTACTTTTCCAGTCAAAAGGCACAAAATATAGTGCATTATGATGACAAACATATCTATTAAAGGTCATGACTTTTCAAATTTGGTCCCCAAATGATCATTGACTCATCTCAAGAGCTATGTTGCAAGAGAGAGCAAGCTGTATGTTAGGAGATATTCAAGACATATTTTTGTTTTTAATTTCACTTAAAGACTGAGATCAATAAATTAAATTGCTACTCTTTTGTTTCCTGTATAGGTGTTTGGTGGGAAGATGATTACATACCCACAGTACTAATTGCCTGTAAAAGAACATATTTTGGCAACATGTGAAAATTTCTCCCTGCAAAATTAATTCATTTTCAACCATTTTCATGAAATTATTCAAAACAGATGGGGAAATCAAACAGCCTGAAAATATTTTCTCAAATTTATGGATGTCTTTGGAAAATTTATCGGGGTTGTTTTGCTTCCTTGAGTGTATTCAGTAGTAGAGTCTGTTTATACACATGTTGTGGGATGAGCATCTTTGCTGTCATAAAATGCACGCTAATTTGCATGAGACATAAATTATATTGAATAAATATTTATCTTTCTAAATTTCCATTACAGAATTCATTATTTGTTTGTGTGTGGGTATGATATTTATATTACTGGAATATTAATTCAATATTAATAAGCTCAATGATGGGTGTTTGGTTTACTTATAGACCGGTTAAAATGACAGAACTGCAGCAACATTTTGGGGTTTTAGTATTTAAGGTCAAAAATATGATTATGTATTTTTACAATATACTAATCATACATTTAAAATCAAAACTAAAAGTTTTCCAAACCAGTTCCTTTACAAATTATAATCTTGGAATGATTTGTGCATGTGAACAGCAGTTTTATACAAAATAGAGAGCAAATATGAATGTTAATTAGAAGAAAAGCACCAAACATTCAGCGCATAAAATTTATATGTACTTCATATATACACTGTTATTTTCACGTACAGCTTTTTTGCAATTTTTGGAAATTGTGCGAGTTGTTTATTTCGTGGAATTTAGTTAAGTGTAAAGTAACTTCAAATAAAAACTATATTTTCGCAAGTTGATACTTTTGCGCCAACACGTCTACTCATGAAATTCATAAAAATAAAACCCTTTTAAAAATAACATTAGCATAAACAGTACTTGCTTATAACACAGACAAGAACTACAACCCAAAAAAGGCATAGCTCATAATCTTCCATACAAATTATCATAGTTCAAAATTTGACCACATGTTGAGGAGGATGAGTTTTTGTACCCATTAGAAGGTCATTCTATGACTGTACAAACACAATGCATTAAAGAACTGTGTCCTGGCAGATGAGCATATCATATACCGAGTGCAAAAAATGGGTAAGTGCAATCGCTGCCCTGTGAACATTTGGCAATTTACACACAGTATTATTGTACTCATCTACACATGGCAGCCACTGCACTTACCTACTTCTGGCACTGAGCAGTCGATATTTGAGTGAAGACCATAATGTACTTTGGTATTTCTCTAGGTAGACATCAATGAGGAAATGATCCACAGCAGAATATACACTATGCCTTCCCAGGATGCAATGCTGAAAATTTACTCAATCACACAGGGAACCTGAGAAGATATCTTACCCTCCCCAGAATCCTTTGCAACATGATACATCCCCTCATTCCATCAAATGACACTCCCATCCAAGTCCCATTACTTTCAACTGGTTGTTTTTATTTTGAGAATAAACTGGCTAAACATGGGTCGATAGTCGAGCAATGAGCATATTTTGCAAGATCCGGATGTGCCCTGTTCATTGAGGTACTTTTTTTGTCACTATGTTGCACTAGATAGCAAATCAGTACATAAAATTGAACTGAAAGAAATGCATAGTTGGAAGTGTTCATGTACAATATCTTCTCTGGGATGGAATGGTCATTGTGCTTGGGCCATAGACCTTTTCATATCAAAGTTTTCCCAAGTGATGACCCAGTTTTGACCCAGTTTTTAAAAACGGGTCATCATGTGCAGTTCTTCGGCACGCACTTACGCCAGTTGTGCGTTGCGTCAATGCACGCAGTCAAGGAGCGTTTATGTGTATTTAGTAAATTTTTTACACGGGCGTGTAAAGACGCTCGTATCCATGTGATTATTTTGCGAATATTTCCGATTGCTCCTGAAAATGTCTACAGGCTTAATCATAAAAAAAATTCAATTAGGTATATTGCAACTGATAATCAATTGTTTTAATGTTGTTGTTTTTTTGTGTTTTTTAAATATAAGATGTTATGCACTCATTTATAAAGACACTGGTATACTGGGAAGACATGATGCTCTGCAGTGGCAATGAGCTGTAGCAATCACTACATTACAAAACATATGGAACTCATTCTTAGTTAAGTTAAAAATGTTTTCGTACCTTTGCTTGATGACTTGAAACAAAATTATTATTGTGTATACAAGTCCGGTCTGCGGATATTATAGCAATATCTTTTGAAGTGAATTGACAAAATTTTAATATCAATTGAAGCGTAAAAACGCTGACCAAAAACACTTGAAAACGAAAACATATTTATTACATGAAACTAATGAAGCTAGTGGTTTTTTTTATTAAAACTAACAGTATATTAAAAATGTATGTATGAAAATAATGAAAAACTTGTCTTGTAATGAACCACCGTAAAACTTCCCCCTGGCCAATACATATAGCCCTGAGTACATTTACTACGATCAAATATGATAACATTATTTTTAAAAATATTATATTCAAGTAGATTCTCATTTCAACCCACGTTGCTTTTTCATAACGACAGCACTGTATCATTCTTATAATGCTCTCTATATATTTATAGCAACATTGGGTTATTCATTTAAAATCCACACTACCCCTGTGGAAGATTTTGGAAATATCTTCCACAGAGGAGTATATAATTTTAAATGGAATTACACATAGGCAGCTCCATTTGAATTTCATACACCCTCTGAGAAAGATTCAACCTGAATCTTCCACAGAGAGAGGGTGAGTTTCAAACGGAGCTGCCTATCGTGCTAATTCCATTTAAAATTCATTCTCTGTGGAAGATATTTCCAAAATCTTCCACAGGGTAGTGTGGATTTCAAATGGAATAGCCCAACATTTGATGGCATCTTTGTAAATGGGTCCCAGTAGTAACACTTAACTTGTATCTGAAATGAACGCATCTCTTTAGCACTTTATATCAGCAGAGATCAGTTATAGTCCGTCTTGTCTCAAGTTATAAAGTAATGCCATGTTGGGTTTCGCAATGGCAGATTCCGATCCTGCACAACTTAAATCCTGTGGGGCGTACATACACATGTAGAAGGGCAATTGTCCGTACTCTGGCGACGGAACTGTGTAACTACACCAATTCGAATCTGCAATTGCGAAATGCAACATGGCATTACTCTCAGCTTAAGACAAGGCACACTTTAGCCACTATACGAGTATGAACAACTAGCATAAGGCAGTCAGCGGGGCAGGATTTTTTCTTTTCCAAATGACCCTCAAAATCACAAAACCATCATTCGAGTTTTTTAGTCTTGCTGATACCTCCAAATCAAATGTGTGGTCTTAGCAGGGGGGCATGGGAGGGGGAAGGGGAGAATTACTTAATGAATAATTTTTCCTCCAAATGATGCATATATAGAGCGGCAAATCCATGACACCAAGTACAAAGCTTTTTTGTTTTACTGATAAATTTGACCTTGAACAGTGTTCATTTAACACCAAACACCACACTAAATGTTGACTTAGATGTCTACAAAGGACCGCTTCACTCTAATTAAAATGACAAGACTATACATTGACCATCCTTATTGCTGCACTTCAGCCACAGGTTAATACTTTACATGCCAGCCACAGGCTTCAACATAAAAATTCCAAGTTTCGAGACATTTTCTCAAAATATCAAGAGCTATCTCAAGAACCACTAAAGCAATATTAGGCTTGTTTGTACTCATTTTGATGCATTTTTCATACTAATTCCAAATATGGTCATGGAAATGAACAATTCTGAAATTTTTGAATTGAAATAAAAAATTGAAAATTGTTATCTACATTGATACCCACGTTTAGAGGGTTAACATTAAGTCTTGTTTCTTAATATTAAAACTGACAGTGATTTACTGTTCATAAACAAAAGTATATTGTTTTTTCCACTTTTCTTTCAATATCCGGTGTGATTATATGTAACTCGCAAAATCATAAACTTAAACAAGAAAATATAGTCATTAGACCGTTACCAATTAATACCATTAATTATACCGGTCCTTCAATGCAAACCAACTGATGCAATGATGCAAAATATGTCATCTGTATCTCCATGATTCATCTCATCGCAAAAAGGTCAAACCAATTTACTGATCAAGCGAATATTACGCTCCACCAAACATAGCATACAACATTTTAGGCCTCTTACAAAGCGATGACACATCCACCCCTAAGATATCATTTTGGAAACGCGATCGGTCCGACAATAAAATGTGTGACAGCTTTCCCTATGTTTCCCTCACACGTACCATTTAATGTGATATCTAAGAGAAAAACTGCCAGGAGCATTATGATCAAATTTTGGTAGTAAACCAGAAATCGAATACTGTGAAAAATACATGGTTTTTAATGTCAATGTTAATATTTGATGACTCTGCGATTTTAAATTTGCATATTTAACTTGATTATTCAAGGAAGATCACAATGGGGTATTCCTGTTGAAATCCACACCCCCTATGGAAGACATGTCCTTAATCTCCCAAACATAATAATAATAAAATATAAAATAAATTATATAATAATAAATTGATGTGGGGTGCAGACTCCAAATGAAGTCCCCCATTTAGGTAACCCTATTTGATATTCACACTCCCTGTGTAGAAGATTAAGGTTATGTCTTCCATAGGGGTGTATGGATAAATTATAAGCAGGTGGTCTTATAAACCGGTTTCACAACCAAAACATGCTCATGACAAAGGGGTTATTTTCTCTGATCTTACATTAACATTGACAATCCATACATCCTTTTGATTCAGTATTTCCACCTGTACAGAGAAAGTGGAAATTTTTGCATGATTAATTTTTTGTGCTTCGCCAATTTTTGTGTTTTTTCAGTTATTTATAAATTCGAGATACAAAGCTTCCTTACATTGACCTATACAAAAAATATTTGAGCATTTTACTATTTTCGCCTAGTTCCTGTAAGGTAAAAGCGGGAATTTTTGCATGATTAATTTTTTTGTGTTTTGCCAATTTTTTTCAATTATTTATAAATTTGAGATATTAAACTTCCTTACATTAAAGTATACATATATAAATCAGGAATATATTGGAGCATTGTACTATTTTCACTATAGCTGCTTGGAGCATGAAATGTGTGAAAAAAAATGTAGTGTGAAAATTACTGTCTCTATGCTGAAAGACTGTGAATCCAATACTTTATAAGTAGTAATTTTCGCGTACAGTTATTTTCGCGATTTTCAGTGAGAGACACATTTTCGCGAATGTTATTTTCGCGATTGCCCAGTCCTTCCCTATAGGTCACCACGGTCATCCGGGTACTTTTGAAACATCTGGGTTTTATGCCGTTGACAACAAACAGAGATGCCAGTCAGTTTCACTCAAAAAACCTGAAAAGCGTGTGAATACAGGCCAAAAAGCCCCAAAACAGGCTGAAAATAAATAAAAGCGTGGGAATTTGAACTCACAAAAACCTGAATTCTGGCATCTCTGAACAAACAAAAGCGTAAATGTCGATGTTGTGTTGTTATTTGGGTTTGGCGCCGCACTGTGACGTAGCTCCTATACTTGTAATACATTATTGCATATATTCGCGAGCTGTTATTTTCGCGTTTGGAGCTCTAATTCGTGAAATTTGCGAAAATAAAACCCTCCCGAAAATTACCACTTATACAGTAGTACAATTACAGATACATGCTGTCCTTAGTCACAGATTTTATGACTGATGAGAGCTTTGATTATCCTTAGGCATCTTGTATTCATACTAGATCTCCAAATGAATATTTTTTTACAATTATTACAATTTTTGCTCACCAGATTAAGACATTTAATTTTTGAGGATGGGTCCCCATTTAGGGTACCATATACTATTGAATACTTGCGACAACTAAAAATATAATTTAAAGCTATATTTTTTTAGCTCAAAATGAGCTTAAAACTAAGGTTATAGCCCCCTCAATGATTACTACCGGAGATAAACAATTGCACCTACTGTATATCAGTCAATTTTCACCAGTGTTTAATTGTTGCACTTTTCACAACCAATCTCGAATCTAAAATGCCACAAAAATATTGTATAACTTATTTCAATAAACATTTAAAATTGCAGGAAATTAACCCTGTAAAAATAACCTGTTATCGCTATATTTCATAAAATTTTCACAATATGTTTTCATACATAGAGGTATATCATCAACAAAAAAAAATTTTGGCTAAATAATATTCAGCATTTAGTAACTAGTAGTTTCACGCCTCACGGCGATCGTCAGACTATCGAGTGACTATTTATGTTAGAGGTATATCATCACGTATACCCACAGATCAGGACCAGTTTGTTGAATTAGGAAAATGTCCTCTCAGTGACAAAGGTGTTACTAGTATTTTCATTCTCAATATTAATGCTTTGCATGGTAGCCATAAGGCTTCGTCATAAAAAGTCCAAATTTTTAGATTTTTTTCAAAATATTAATAGCTATCTTAAGAACCACTGAACCAACACTAGGCTTCCTTGTACTCATTTTAATGCATTTTCCATGCAGATTCCAAATATGGTGATGAAAATGTACAATTCTGACATTTTTGAATTTTTAAAATAAATTGGAACTTGTTGGTCAATATTTGTTCAGGGGTTGCATGCATTGCGTCACATATCCTACTTAAGATGATTACATACAGATGAACCATATGTTCTAATAACATCTTGGTCTGATGTAACAGCATTTTTTATCCATATTTTAGTCCCCCCTGAGCACTACCTGCCAATCTAACATTGCCTCTGATTGGCCAATTACGTGATATCTTCACTTTAATCACCAATCATAATGGAACTTTGCAAATATTTCACCCAATTTTTTGGGGTGAAATTATTCTAACAATGTTGCTGATTGGTCCAATTGATAATGAAAACTTCTTTTTGACCAATAGGCAGGTAGTTCTTATGGGGTTACGAGTAACATAATCCAATGAATGGTACAATATCTAAGCATCTCTAGTATATTAGTACACTTTATAAATTGCCACTAATTTTTCATACATTTAAACAAGATCAGTACTCTTCACAATATTAAGCTTTATATTGTAGGAAAATAGTATTTTGGTCAGAGAAATCTGGTATAAATCAACTTAATATTACATAATTTTATAAATGAATGACATGCGAGTTATATCATCTCAAAAGTACATGCAGTACTGGTTTGATGTAATTCAGTATGATAAATGACATCTAGGATAGATATGTAATGTCTCGATATGGGTCAATCAGTGCCCTCGGCCATTAGAGGAATAGGTGAAAATGATACCTAGTCATATCAATATGAACACCTGCAATAAAACCTGTGAGTTATATGTTCGTATTGACCTAAAGATGAGCAATCAAATTATCAGGATGGATTCTAATCTAGACCACATAGCAGTCATGTAGAAACATGGAAAGAAGAATTTCTACATCAAAATTTGATTTTCCCTCTATGATAAAGACCATCCTGTGACTGATCACATAACATAATTACGCATGGGCGCGGCATCAATCCGGGGGGTGGCAAGGGGGACATGTTCCCTCACCACGTTTTGGCAAAATGACCCATTTTCTGTTATTTTCAGCCACTTTTTGACAATTCAGGCAGATTGTTCCCCCCCCCACATTTCAAGCCAGATTGGCGCTAATGTAGTAAAGTCATAGTAAGGTCAAACATATTGGGGCAGCCATCAAGAAATTGGAACATCCATAATTTGGGCTTGGGAACAAATTGATATGATGTAATAAAGAAATACATAAGAAAATTGCTCAAATATAGGGGGAGGCCATGGACTCGCTTGCTCGTAACAGCCCTGTATCATATGTCCACAGATTAGAGAAACTTTATACATGTATGTATGATGATCATAAAAACTTCAAATAAATTAAAGAGTCCTCTATCATATACCAAATCAATAATAACAAAGTAATAAAATCACTGAATTTTTAAGACTTCATAAACGATCAGCGAAAAAAGGAAAGAAAGATTTCAATAAATTTTCCAGTGCACATTGAAGCACATACATTTCCCATCGCAAACCTGCACAAATGATGTATCTCTCCCCTTCAGTTCACTTCATTAACAAGAATTTACATTGACAGTTTCCTAATGGATCAATAGTAAAAGCTTTCTCTTTATCTCTAGATACCACACTCAAACCCAGTGATGCCTTTAATTTTCAGTACCAAGATGCGGCAATTTTACAGAGAAGGTCGCAGCAGGAGCTTTTTGAAGGAGCCTAACATGGAATGACATACTTAAACATACTTAACAGGCCCGTAGCCAGGGGGGTTCGAGGGGTTCGATCGAACCCCCTAAATTTTGCCACAAAAAAGGAGAACATGGGAAATGTGGTTGAAATGGCCATTTTAGCACAAAAATTGTTATTTTTCTCGCGCTTCGCGCGAATTTTCCTTTTAATTTTAGGCTCAGATTAGCGGGACGATTTGAACAATCCCCCGACGCCCAGTTTATGAAGGCCTATGACTTAATTTAATGCTATAAATAAAGCAGAGTCATTATTTGCCTCTGTATCTCATCTAGATTTGAAGATTTAAAAAAAATTATTTGGTGTGCAAAAAAACGATAACCGAGAAAGCTTAGTTCAGAGATGAAGGGAGTGATATAGGAAAATAAGATAATTGATAATATTTGTGATGAAATAACGCACCTGCTTAGCAATTTTTTCTTGTTTCTATCGAGCTAATTTGCCTCTTTGCTATAATATATCCATATATATTCCTGATAATAATGTAAAAATAATGCACCAAATGCCTTCAATTGGGACTTCATTTTTCAAAATTCTTCCAATTCTGAGGGGGGCACATCCCCCTCAACACCCCCTGCGCTTGATTTGCAACTTTTTCTTGTTTTAACCGCACTAATTTGCGTCTTTGCTGTAATATATTGAACCAATGCAATATGTTGATAATAATGTAAAAATGGTGCACCATGCATGCCTTCAATTGGGACTTCATTTTTCAGCTCAGACACCCCTATGCCTGATTTGCAACTTTTTCTTGTTTTAACCGTGCTAAGTTGCCTCTTTGCAGTAATAAATTGAAACCATATATTTCTGATAATAATGTAAAAATTGTGCACCAAATGCGATCAATTGGGACTTCATTTTTCAAAATTCTCCCAATTCTGAGGGGGAACATCCCCCCTCAGACACCCCCTGCGCCATGGTTCAGCGGCGCGATGCCGCTACTACGGCCATTACTCATCCGTTATACTTAACAGAAATCTGCAAAAACGAACCCCCTAACTCGGAGGGCTGGCTACGGGCCTGCTTAAAAGCACCCAATGTTTTGAATATTTGGATATATTTCAGCAGCAGATTCCAACATCCGAATGGCTGGAAAATTTCATTTCCTTACAGAGAGAATTATACCTATTGATCACAAAATGATTGTTGTTGTTTTGAAAACTCAAATTTGATCAAAATAACATGAAAATAACCAAAATTATACAAAAATGGCTGCTCACCATAGCCCAATTTATACCTTGTCCTATTCATAACACAAACTACGAAGGAGTTGCAACCCCTAATATTTGTCTATCTAGAATAAACATCATGCTAGTATTATATTGAGTTTCAATGTATAGCTATGGACCTCCTCTATCCAGTAATAGTACATTCCCTCGCGTAATGTCACTATGATATAATAATGTCATAAGCGCAACCTCACAAAATTAGGAATTTGAACAATTTTAAAGAATAGGACAAAATTGGTTTTTGGCTAAAAAATCTCACCAAGATGAACTTGCATATTTTAGTATGCCACTTGAAAAAACGTGTGGCCCTTCAAAAGGATTAAAGCACCTTTCAGCAGGTTCTTATAGTTGTGGCAGAAGTAGCCCAATTTGGCTTTTAATGCATGACTTTGGCAACACTGCTTGTACCTTCAACCTGAGAGCCCTGCCCCAGTTCCTGTTTTCTCCTGGTGATAATTTCACCAATAGGAGGTGTACATCAAAGCATGTTTTTATCCACCTTCCCCAAATTACAGATTGGTAAATTACCAGAATTTGCATTAGCGAATGGTAAACATAGTACGTACATGTAGTAGGAAGCTTCCTGGAAGTGTTGTGCTGTAGCTAGCAGCTTCAACTGGTATATCTCTCATCTTATTCCCATACCGATAATCAAATAAACTAACTAAGTGCACATTAAGACTAACTATTTTCCCTTTCAAGGATTTTTTCCCTGAATTTGAGGCCAAAAGAGTGTATTCCTTGAACATCAGTTTGATCAATAATAATAAACCTCGCTAAATGGCACATTATCTACACTTCAACTGGGTCAATGCGTCCCACTTGTAGTGAAAATTACATAGTACGATGTACTTTGTAATTTCAAAGCACTTTTTTTGCTAAAAAAAGATGTGAGCCATTTCCATGTTGGATATTAAGCAACAGATTCTCAAGCTATCAATGTCAACACTTTTGAAAAATTTATCCCCGATTCATTATCATATTCTTGTATGTATTATTTTGCTGATGTAGTGCACATTAGTATCCATTGGTTACTGGTTCAAGCCTAGGCTCATCATACACCTTCTTCCAAATTATGATATGCCATAGGCTTTGTGTTGTGATCATTTCGATCAGTGGTTCGTAACAAAGAAAGTGGGATGAGCCAGTTGACCTAGCAACAGTCATATTCTAACATGCACAACTCCAGCGAATAAGTTTATAATTGGCATCAATGTAAGTCAGTGCCAATCATATAAAATTGGACGGATTGAGTGTGATACCTGAATTTATCGGTCGAGCTAGAGTTTTCAAATATCATGCGAGAGCGAAGTCGGCGTGATATTTGAAAACTCTACGAGACTGATAAATTCAGGTATCATCTAAATTATCCGTCAATTTTATCATTATTATGTCTTCAGAATCTTTTTTGGTCAAAAACATGATTTTTAGTAAAAAAACATGATTTTTGGTCAAAAATGTGATTTTTGGCCAAAAATGCGACTTGGTCAAATATGATTCTTGACATGATTTTTAGTCAAAAATACGATTTTTGGTCAAAAATGTGATATTTGGTGAAAAATGTGATTTTTGGACAAAAATGTGATTTTTTGTCAAAAATATGATTTTTGGTCAAAAATTTGTTTTTTGGTCAAAAATGTATTTTTTGGTGAAAATTTGATTTTTGGTCAAAATGTGATTTTTGGTCAAAAATATGATTTTTTGGTTTGTCACATTTAAAAAAAAATCACACCAAAAGAGACTTTACACATAAAGTATATGAACTATGCACTCTATGAAGAGGCTACAGATATGAAAAAACCCTGTAGCTCCAGGTGACCGATACACAAATTGATCAGACAGCCAGGTTATGTACAAAGGTATAGGATGCAAGATTCTGAAGACATAATAATGTAACATATCAAGATGGCATACTCCCAATGACTATCCTTCTATCTTGGTGACTGCTTCCAAACCTGTCACTGTCGCTGTCCCTGTCAACCCTTCTCTTCTTAGCATGTCAATGACAACAAAACTTGTCAGGTCCATCATAGTATCATTAGCATATTGTACACAGTAGCTTAGGCAAGACTTCGAGAGGGTGCAAAAAGGGGAAAAGATTACTTTCAAGATGTGCATGAGGAGCAAAAATGGGCAAAAAATGCCTACAAATGCCCCTTGCTATGATGATAATTGTTCATGTTCAATACCTGAATTTTGAAGAAAAAAAATTTACCATAGATCTTCATGGGTTTTTTTTTTAAAGATCTACCAGGTATGATCAAATCTTAACCAATTTTGCAGTAAGTTTTCGGCTTGCAAAATTCAACTTTGATATTTGCAATTAGAGATCTTTAGAAAATGATCTACAGTTTTGCGAAATATGGTGGCTGCACTTATTTGTTTATGATATTCCAAACAACAAATATTGCTGTAATTGAAATATTTTTTACACTGCATTGTGACATCAATGCCAAAGATACTATGTTTGTACAAATTAAGTTTTCATGTAAAGCAAATACTGAATATGTGAAATAAATTATGCCGTAATAAATAGAACTAAGTGATTTGTCAAAACAAAGCAAATCCTCTTTTTTTTTCACTTTTTCCATTTTCAATTTACATCTAAATAAATATTGGGATTGATAATGATCTTCCTACGAATCAATCACAGGTGCTGTTATGGAATGAAAAGCAATCAATGAAGCTACACAAAAACCAGATAAGATCAATGAGGGATTTGAGAGTACTCTTGCATCCCTGATAAGATGGAACAAGATCATAAGAGGAGGTCCAACATCAAAATACCACTATGGACCACAATGGCCTCATTCCAATGGCATAGTTCAATAACATCAATCAAACAATCATGTACAAAATTTGACCTCATGTTGCAGAGCATGAGTTTTTGTACTCAAATTGTCAAAGGTCATTCAATGAATGTACAAATATATTGGGGTTAAAGAACTGTGCCTTGATAGATGAGCATGTTGTGGATCCTAGTGTACGGTCGTGTGTCTTGAGCTCGCCACCAAAAAAAGGTGGCGACGTTACATTTTGCCAAAGTCGACTCAAAACAAATGATGATATCTCTGTCAAGCAAGAAGTTATTGTCATGCTTGTGGTATCATTTTATTGCTAAATAAAATGCACTTTCAACCCTGCAAAAAAAAATACTTGAACTTTTTTAATACTAACACTGTGCGTCATAGAATTCAGAATGGACAGGGTGGCGGTGGTGGGGGATGTGGTGGTGGGGGATGTGGTACACACAAACTCTATGGGATTGGTATTTTTAGTGCGTAATCTGCTTCTGTAAAGGCTGTAAATTGGATTTGGACTCTATTTAGCACCTAAAAGACTCATGGCCTTAGAGCTAAACAATTGTACTAATTGTTTTTAATCCCTTATGATTGGTTTAGTCTAGAAAATACAAACTTTTCCATACAAAACTACCCGTTGTCATATTAAACACTGTAGTAAGTAATGCAGATGTCTTCAAAATCTAAAAGTTACTGTAAAATTTTAATTACTTATCCTATCATAGTCAAAGTATAGATTTTCTGAAGGGAAATTTGACGAGGAATCTAAATATGGACATATTTTTTCTGTATGGTTTAGGGGAAATGTTTATGTTCAAAATATGTTGAATTGTAAAAAAAATCTAACATACTTTGGGACACCCTATATTCCGAGATTACCAAACAGCTGTGATTTTGGTTTCTCTCAAAGTCAGTTGGCTCTCCATATCCTCTAACCAAATGAATGTTGTTTACTTCCAGTTTATTACTTTAAGTTGGTAATAAGCAATGCATTGAGTGACCCATTTTTTATCAAAATCGTTTTTATTCCACCCTGTATAACTTGCAGGTCACCCTGTATAATGAGTTAAAATGTATATATTTGAATTGCTTATGCCTTCAGCTTTCCAAAATGTATACTTTTGCTAGTTTAGGGTTGATGATTGTCGAGATAATCTAATTAGAAACCCGGTTGGTGTAAAAATTCATAATATTTATCATGTAACGCTAAGGGTGGCGAGTTCAGGACACACGGCCGTACCTCTTTCACATCAGGCTCCAAATACATTCTATCTTCTGTTTCGTACAAAAAGAAGCAAACTTTTTATTATTATTTTTTTTAATGTCAAGTTTAACTTTATCTTGCCTGTGAAATACCAACTGGGGAAAATAATATATATACATATGTACATTTAAAAATAAAAAATTTCCATTTTTCAATTATTTTATCAATAAATTAATTTAACTGTTGACAGCTTTTTATTCAGACAAATAAATTGATGGTTAAATATTGCTTCACATATTGACCTTTAGCAGCTGTCTTAAAACACAGAGGCTTTAAAAATAGATTCAGCCAAATTATGCTGGTCCATCCATAATTTGCAAACTGATATTTAAGGGAAGAGTGTGGGAGAATACAATACACTAGGATCCACAGCATGCTCATCATCAGGGGCACAGTTCCTTAACCCCAATACATTTGTACATTCATTGAATGACCTTTGAAAATGTGGGTGCTAAAACTCATACTCTGCAACTTGAGATCAAATTTTGCACAATGATTGTTTAATCGAGGTTATTGAACTGTGCCATTGGGATGAGGCCATTGTGGTCCATATTGATAAGGGCTATTCCATTTGAAATCCATACCCCTATGGAAGACATGACCTTAATCTTCCACACATGGAGCATGAAATTCAAATAGGATTACCCGCTGAAATAAGTGACTTTATTTGAAATTTTCACCTCCTGTGTAGAGGATTAAGGTCATATCTTCCATTGGGGGTGTAAGGATTTCAACTGGAATAGCCCATTGCTCAAGTTACAGAGTATTGTGATATTACCAATATTACAATATCAACTGATATTTTTGAAGCAGATCCTGCAGTAAGTGAATAAAACTGACAAATTTGCAAGGGCAAAAATAAGCATTTTTCCTTCCCCTTCTTTTTGGATTTGGTAGGGCGGTCTTTAGAGGTGCATAGTACCTGTTCGCTCCAGCCATTGACTGGACTTTTCAAATAATTTTGTTCCTTTTATGATATTGTGTAAATTTTGATGTATCTGATGTGCAATATAATATTTTTGTAATTCTGTGCCAGTGCTAAAGTGAAATAAATAAATAAATAAATAAATAAATAAATAAATAAATAAATAAATAAATAAAAACAAATTCAAAGTATAGACCTCTGGCAAGGCAACCGTTACTTAAAGTTTCACGGAATACCCTCACTTACGATCATTGGGTAAACCGATCATCAGACGGATAATTTGTCATGATTTCAAATTTACAGGAATGTATATACAAGAATATACATTCTGTGGTGTCGAAAAAATGACAAATCAAGCCAACCAGAACAGCCTCTACTCCAAAAGTAGTCGAGAGTGCTCAACCACTAAAAAATAGTGGGGGCGTATTATAACAAGTATACTTTACAAGTGACTAACTTTGGAATTTAGAGTGCTCAAACCCATTACAGGTGAGCTATAGAAACAAATTCAAAGTATAGACCTCTGGCAAGGCAACCGTTACTTAAAGTTTCACGGAATACCCTCACTTACGATCATTGGGTAAACCGATCATCAGACGAATAATTTGTCATGATTTCAAATTTACAGGAATGTATATACAAGAATATACATTCTGTGGTGTCGAAAAAATGACAAATCAAGCCAACCAGAACAGTCTCTACTCCAAAAGTAGTCGAGAGTGCTCAACCACTAAAAAATAGTGGGGGCGTATTATAACAAGTATACTTTACAAGTGACTAACTTTGGAATTTAGAGTGCTCAAACCCATTACAGGTGAGCTATAGAAACAAATTCAAAGTATAGACCTCTGGCAAGGCAAGCCAACCAGAACAGTCTGGTTGGCTTGATTTGTCATTTTTTCGACACCACAGAATGTATATTCTTGTATATACATTCCTGTAAATTTGAAATCATGACAAATTATCCGTCTGATGATCGGTTTACCCAATGATCGTAAGTGAGGGTATTCCGTGAAACTTTAAGTAACGGTTGCCTTGCCAGAGGTCTATACTTTGAATTTGTTTCTATAGCTCAGACGATGGTGGACTACATTATTCACTGTGGCAACAGCCAATATCGTAAACAAAACAGACAATATGACGGCAACACTGCCTGGACATTGGACGCCCGTGCTGAGTTGTGTTTTTAGCTCTATTGGCCCGTTACAGAAAAAAAAAAATGCACAAAATATATTTCTCAGTGAATGTATAAATTTTCACATAAAAATAAATATTTTTGGATTCAAAATAAATGTGAAAAAAAAAAAAAATTATGGCCGGGAGTGAGCGGGACTCGATCTGGGACCCTATGCACCGCAGGCGAGACCGTTACCATTAGACCAAGCGAACCGTGATACACAATGGGGGAAATTTTAGGTATATATCATAAACATACCGTGCGTTATTCATACAAAACATTCAAAAAACAGTACTTACAATGAGGTTCACTGGCGAACCTCAACGGATTTAGACTGATAAAATAGTGCTTAATAACATACGTACAGTTTTGGAATAATTTGAGACATTTTTGTGTTTACGTGTAAAACCAATGACAACGTCAAAATTCAGCCAATCTTGGCCGGCCCCCCCTGCTATAGCTCACCTGTAATGGGTTTGAGCACTCTAAATTCCAAAGTTAGTCACTTGTAAAGTATACTTGTTATAATACGCCCCCACTATTTTTTAGTGGTTGAGCACTCTCGACTACTTTTGGAGTAGAGACTGTTCTGGTTGGCTTGATTTGTCATTTTTTCGACACCACAGAATGTATATTCTTGTATATACATTCCTGTAAATTTGAAATCATGACAAATTATCCGTCTGATGATCGGTTTACCCAATGATCGTAAGCAGGGGGGTGACACTAAATTCACGGCTTTTGTTTAGCCACGCAAACCTATGGCAAATTTAGTTGGCTTGCTCTCAACAAAGTGAGGCAAGGTATCGATCGGTTATGAATAATTCACATCAACTCTTACTCAGCCCATGTGATTGAGGTCACCACATAAAGGTGTCGTAAGTTTAGCGAATCGAACCTGTTGAAGATAGTAAAAGCGCCCCCAAGCAAGGTTAGACCGGGCGGAAGTGGGTCAACTACTATGATCCCATCAGGCCACCGTGATTTGTTTCTGCAAGAAAGTCTTTTAATTTGATAAGGGCATGTCTTGGTGATATAGTAATGTCGAAATTGAAACTAACTATCGATAATAGAAAGGAAGTATACGACAAGCATAAGATATGAAATACAGTGAGTATTTGAAGTCAAAAAATCATTTGACACTTCACGTGACCTTCCAAAATGGCACCCGCGGCAATAGTTTTTGCCATGTGCTTCCTCCCTGTGGAAAAGTATCCCGAAAAATATCAATCTGCACTAATACACTTATTGGTGTTGCCTGCCAGTATGAATTATTGTTGAAAAGTAGAATAGCACCGTAATTTTGACATTTAATTGTATACCGCCACTAATAATCCAAAAATCCGATCTTTATTCATCACGTCTATTGGCTCATTTTCTTACATTGAACTATTATAGGCACTTCAACATCGATGATAACCAGCGTACACTACAAGACCCCAGAAAAAAAATCATAGGCTCACGTCAAGCCGTCTGTACACCTGTCTTCAATCATATAATAGATTGAATACAATACCGTTCTTTTCAAAGAGACTAATCTTACAGGTGCAAGTGATTAGCATTTCTTTGACATCTATGGTTCAATGCATCGGTAGGTCCTACTGCATGAACGTGAGTGCGGGCGATATAGTCAAAATTGTATTCATCTATTGTTATGGTAGTTAATCCGATTTAAGTACGTCACTTCGCCAGCGTGCCTATAAACGTATTCTGTTAGGGAGTAGCCTACATTAAACAATTACAATTTCAAACTTTGTGACTGGCAATAGGCCCCTATACCGGTAGGCCTACGTCAAAAAGCATGCATGACACCCAGGAGCGATTATAGTATTTGTTTCCTAGCTTCATCATATTTTGATTGTTTCCGTTTGCCATAATTTAACACAGAATAAAAGCAAAACTCACTGAAAAATAACATTTGCTGAAAAATCAACTAAGTTTAGGGAGTGTTCAGAAATACTTTGGTGGGGTGGCAATATATTTTTTCGTGTTACAAATTTTTTAACCCCCCATCCCCTCTTCGTGAACCAAAAACTTTGTTGACCCCCGGTCTCACAAGTTAATGGACCTAAAACTGTTATGACCCCCACCCTCATATTTTAATATTTAAAAGTACAAAACTATTTTGCCCCCCCCCCCAACCTGTACCATTGTACATCAAACGATAGAGGAAATAATATTATTAAATAATACTAAAACTTGTATTCATGTCAGTGTTGTGAGTCGGTAAATAACCGGTTAATTTACATGGTAATTTAGTAAAATAGGGTAATTTTTTTAAATTAAATAAATTCAAATAATATTGTTTTTGTTAAAATGTACGTTCGGCATAGGCCTACGCGTCATGGCCTACTCTGGTCGGAATGTGCATAATAATTATGTTTCGTTCGGTAGCCGATACAAATGGAAACTACTCTGTCCCTTTATCAAACGTCTATTATATTAACGCCCTCTGGCCAGGTCAGACCATCATTTTAATAACAATATGCTATTAACATATGAATTGGACACATGCAAATTACGAAGTGTCACATCCTGATTTAATAATCCTTGTCGTAAGTGAGGGTATTCCGTGAAACTTTAAGTAACGGTTGCCTTGCCAGAGGTCTATACTTTGAATTTGTTTCTATAGCTCACCTGTAATGGGTTTGAGCACTCTAAATTCCAAAGTTAGTCACTTGTAAAGTATACTTGTTATAAATAAATAAATAAATAAATAAATAAATAAATAAATAAATAAATAAATAAATAAATAAGAAAAACAAATGAAATTTTAAAAACAAATGAAAAAGGAATTTTTAACAGCATCTTTTTGTATTTAATGTATTTTTAAAAGTTGGGTAAAGCTTGATTGGGGAGTCCCCCCCTTTATGGTTGACCTTTATAAAAAGAAAATTTACTTCCTCTTTTGAATCGATACCATGCTTATCATACATACACCGCTACAGCATATAGCTAGCCTGAAATTTGTAAATCACCAATTGACAGCATCTCTTCATGGTTATAAAACACAAAGCTGTAATTGTTCAATGTATAAAATAGATAGCTTTCCCATCATAAATAACAAAGGAAGACATTGCACTAAGAAACAGCTCTTAATTAATTTACCCATCTATATTTGAAAGATCACACTTAATCATTCATTATTATATATTTCAAATAACTATATTAGATTGCTTTTAGTTATTTATGACAATTTTTTATGATAAAACATTGAATCGCGAAAAATGTCACACTTTAGCAGTTTAGCAGTAGGA
Organism: Amphiura filiformis; assembly: GCF_039555335.1. Classification (NCBI taxonomy): domain Eukaryota; kingdom Metazoa; phylum Echinodermata; class Ophiuroidea; order Amphilepidida; family Amphiuridae; genus Amphiura; species Amphiura filiformis. The sequence continues at coordinate 56,576,993 of NC_092642.1, forward strand.
TTCCATACCACAGAGTTTTGATTCACAAAAGCTGCTCATCTCATACTCCATAACTTGAGGTCAAATTTGAAGCTATCCATCTTGAATGGAGGTTATTGAACTGTTTCTTTATGAATGAGACTATTTTGTCTCCTAATGTCATCACAATGATCTCATACCCAATGCCATAGCTCAATGACCCGCATTAAACAAGAAAAGCTCAAATTTTGAATCCTAGTGCATGCTACTGCATAAGAAAGTACTATTAATTGACCATACCGATTTTGTCATTTTATACCACAAGACACAAAGCTTTTGTTGTGGTCAGTGGTCAAGATTGATGAAGGCAGGAAATATACAATCAAGTTTCACCAGGAACCACGCTCTTGTTTCACAGTCTTATATCACAAAGACCATGCCGATTTAATTCATAAGATACTGTAAAACAAAAAAATGTGCGAGTCCTATAATTTTTGCAAATTTCTAGTGAGGTCTAAGCCACAGTATCAAAGTCCTGAAATAAATATGTCAGAAAAACAGTTTTATTTTAAAACCAGGGAAAACTGTAAGTTATGAACATTTTCTGGCTTCCATAAAAAGCAATATTTTTTTCATGAAAATTATGTGTCAACAAAAAATTGTATTAAATTCTGAATCAGTGCTTCTCTTTTGACACGGTCAAAGAACATGAAGAACAAAAGATGACAGTCAACTTAGCACTTGTTCTGTTTGGACGGGACCGTGGCAAGCCCTCTCTGACATTACAAAATCCACCAGTCTCACGCTGTGCGCTCAGCCATCGGAGGCTGCTACTTTTTCCATGAAAATCACACGCCCTCAAAAAATATTACCATACATCTACTGCAATTCTCAATACATCTCCTTCTAAGCTAGGCAAGGACAAATGAAAAGACATTATTGTCAACCACAAAAGAGTGCATTAGAAAGCCAACTTCTTTCCCTATTCATTCAATGCAAGCATTTGATTTTATTGTGTGGCATAATGCACTTCAATTTGCTATATAAGATGATATTGTAAGAGTGTAAAGTACTATTCGTTTTTTAACGTCAACGTTATTATGGTTATTGATAACATCCCTGCGCTGGTACTGTGATACCTGTATGATAGCTATTCGAGGGGTATCGCAGTTTACAAACAGGGCTAATTCCATAACATCCCTCACCTTACATAGTTAATATATTTCCAATTTTAAATATCTAATGCGGCCCATACACGATCAATGTTATTGATCAATATTGCGGACCCTAAATGTAGGAGTGGATACAAAGTCTACCATTGTGCGTGTAAAATGGTAGATTTTGAATCCACCCTTAAGGGCTGGGGTATGAACGTTTGGACAGTATTTATTTTGGGACATTAGAGCACATCAGACATATCGAATTGCATTCTGAATATGAAGAATGTCATTCCGATATCAAATAATTTTGATTTTTGAAATTCGCAATTTAATACACATTTTATGGCAAATCATTAAAATTGATATTTTTGATATTTAACAGTACTTGAAGTAAACTTTATAAATCTGATGATTTATACTTAAAGTGTATGTAGGTGGGATGAAAAGCCGACGATCAATTGAAAATTTTGACCTTTCATATTAAAGATATGGATTTTTTTTTCCTAAAACACCAAAAAAAAATTTGGTCTTTTTGGGAAAAAATCCATATCTTCAATATGAAAGGTCAAAATTTTCAATTGACCGTCGGCTTTTCCTCCCTGCTACATACACTTTAAGAATATATCATTAGATTTATATAATTTACCGAGGACTGTTATATATCAAAATTTGAAAAATATCAAATTTTTATAATTTGTCATAAAATTTGTATTATATTGTGATTTTCAAAAATGAAAATTATTTGATATCAGAAAGACATGCTTCAGATTCAGAATGCAATTCGATAGGTCTGAGGTGCTCTCATGTCCCACAAAAAATACTGTCGAAACGCATAATAAACGCTTCATTTTAGATCCCTTAACAGAAGCCACACACAAGGAATATATCAGGCTCAATAAAATGACGTTCATATATAATGCCATGTTACAAACTGCTCCTGGCCACATGACCACAGACCTACATATACCAATGTTCAATATGAAAATTCAGTAAATAAAACCCAGCCATTTGAACTTTACATTTTATATTTTACTTCACTGACTCGTTCCTTCTTTATACGATCTCTTAATATGATTTGTCCTCACTCCAGTGGAAAAAAATCAATTTAAATGCAAAGTTCATGTCTTACGTGAAATGCATCTTTTACGACAGAGGATTGGCGCCCGCATGGACAAACCTTGTATCTGCTATGCTATTTACTTGTACATACAGCTTTTTCCCATGAGTGGGCTGAGAATTATTAGGGTGGATGGACGAACGGAAGCGCACGGTTCATTCAGAACACCTTGATTGATGTAAGGCATGTACCATGTAAAATTTGAGTACTTAATTTTTACTCGCATGTTTCTTTCATAAATATCTAAAAAGCGTTAGCATTACATTTTCGCTGCCTTGAAAATTTCAAGGCATTCTGTATTTAAATGCACACAAATTATTTTCATTGAGTCACATTGTGTGATATGCGTAAAAGAATAAAGTTGCGAAATTAATTCCCCAATGCAGTCTCCCATTTACTATAATTCGGAAGCTCGTCCAGATTTCCTGAGCGGAAGGTAGTGAATCGATCCATCCAGAGGTGTGCCGTAAAGCCTCTTGACGTTTGTTTGACCCGGGGATTTAATTGCTTAGATCAACCTGTGTACCAACTCCATCAGAATTTCACTTAGCTTAATTTGAAACTTTGACTACTCAGTGCCAGAACTGGGCAAGTGCAATAGCTGCCATGTGTAGCTGCTATGTGTAGACGAGTACAATATACTGTGTGTAAATAGCCAAATATTCACAGAGCAGCTATTGCACTTACCCACTTCTGGCACTGAGCAGTCGACTTGTCCTTTAATGCATCACTGGGTCTGCCCTGCCCTCAGCTCTTACGATTTCGCATCAACTGCACTCTATTCCTTTTATAATATCGTGGATTTTGAAGATGTAAGCAGCTTTTTTTTTCCAAACAATTTGTACACATTGAGGATAAAAAGCATACAACTGTGTAATGTAGGTGTTTCAAATAAATAATATTATCATACCACTAAGGGAAACATCAAAGAACACCGCTAACCAGATATATATTTGTACCTGGTCAGTGAGTGCATATTTACGCTTTATATCTAGTCAGTGAGAATGTAATGCGCGAGTACGGCGAGGTACACATATAAAGGCAATTTGCGTAAACTGGGCGTGTAAAATGCATGTGATACGTAATAGGCGGAACAGTCGTCTAATTTTCGTAATGTTTTTCCTATTTTGCAACAATTAAAATGTATATAAACGATATATCAATATCAATATTTAGAATGACTCAAGTGTTACGATAAATTCGTTATTAGGTTCAGCGTCGGTATATGGTACAGGAAAAATACTGGGTTCAGCAAATATATTTTATATTATCTGGCTCAATTGGTGCTGGACTCTGGTACTTGAGTGTGTGACAGTACATTTGAGCCCCCCCCCCCCTGCAGTGTCATAATTCTTTTATGAAAAAATTTGGCTAGCTTCAAATTCCTGTGGACAAGGAACCATAGGTAACACAGCATTTTATAATGCGCCTAATGCCAGAGGATACAAAGCGCAGAAACACAGAAAACAAAACAAAACAAACAAAAGCAACATCATGAGAAAAGGTATGTTTTGAGAAGGATTTGAACCCAGTGACAGTTTGGGCACTGCGGATATTTAGGGGTATGAGTTCCATTTGTAAGGAGCAACCACTGAAAAGGCCCTGTCCCCGGCACCCTTGTTCGTCCTTGGTATACGAAGATTAAGACAGTGCTCCGAACGTGTGGTGTTGGAGGAGACCCAGTCTACCTGTATGAAACTCGGGGAGCAGATTCTGGCTGCGATGATTAAATGCAGGCTGATTAGAGTACTGCACCTGCATGAGGTTACTGTTACTAACTTTCGGTTGCAATCCCAAAGCTGACTTGGACGAAATTTGAGGATTGACTTTGGAATCACAATTCTCAAGTACCCTGATGCTTGTGGATTCGGCCCTGTCTGAACAAGGCTAATATGTTTATTCCTGTGCTTAGCAAACTATAAATCACTGTGTACTTATCAATGTAAAGTATTTGCCAGAATAATGTAATGATACTTACAGTAAGACATACCACTGCGATTTACTATTCCGCTTACTCCCCATTTCATCCCCTGACAAGTTCCTGGATAAAACAAAGAAATACAAAGACATAATATTAGTTGAGGGAAGAAATTAATCCAAGTGAAATCACTATACGCCTTAGCAGTTCTAAGAAATTGTAATCACCAGCACCCAGGAAACATAATACCATCTCGTGGAGGCCAATAATTCTTCAAATGGGCTACCCCTGTGGAAGATTTTGGCAATATATTCCACGGGGGGGGGGTATGTTTTTCAAATGTAATTGGTCAGAGTGAATCATTTTGAAACCCATACTCCCTCTGTATTATGGGCTATGGCTTTACCAATATCTTCTACAACTGGAGTGAGTATTTAAAATGGAAGTTACCCAACTGTCTATTCTATTTGATACTCATACTCCCTCTGTGGAAGTCTTTAGCTAAATCTTCCACAGGGGGAATGTGGATTTTAAATGGAAAGGCCATATGATAATATTTATCATAAGGATGAATGTTTGCTTGTCCACACACCAATTTTTATAGATCGGTCGATTGGTAAAAAGATCTTTTTTTTTTCATCTTTTTTTTTCTCTCCAGAAGTGACCAGCATGCCAACATTCATGCATTCTCATTCTGATCTATAACTCGCTGAGGACCGAAGGCATGATCTGATGCTTCAATTCTTGTAAATTCTTGTACTCAAATTACAGTTCAAATAAATTGAAGTCTACCGTCTATCGCAAATTGAAAAGATGTGACGCTACAGCTGCGTTATATTGGCATATATCGGACAAAGTCAAACATGAACTTCATGATTTGAGATGCATGAAGGAATGTTTTTGCGCTTCTTCGTGTCGGATCATTTTTTGTTGTTGACAGAATAAGATATTTGACGAAAAAAATAATTTAACAAAATTTTGTTTATAAAAAGTTTGACGAGGACAAGCAAACAATCTTTTTTTTTCTTTTGGCCCAAATTGGATTAATATTAATCTCTGGTAGACTAGACACATTTTGTAAAGAATGAACCAGGTGTTAAGTTGTCAACTAATGAATAATGTCTTTTGTTTCCTTGTTAAAAATGACAGACAATACCTAAGAAAACAAGATCATTGGTGCATACTAAATCCCCAAATTGCTAGCACCTGGTGTACATGTTACCACAGATATTATTAGAACAATATCAGTGATGTTACTTTGTAGTTCTGGTCAACTTGACATTGTAAAGTGCTAAACTTGTGGTATTATCCATTAAATAGTGATACTTAGCAAGTTTTTCAGCTGTTGTGCTCAAAATATTTTAAAAAAGAAACAGTATATGTAACACTTTAAACAAAACATATGTGACATGATCTGGTCCATGGGGGCCAAAGGAGGTATTTTTGAAACTTGAGTTACTGTAAATTATTACATTATACATACAATAGGCTATCATTTACTAAAAACGCCAAAGGTCTAGCATACTTGGTTCTATTAAAGGTTATGAAGTTTTTGATGTCTATTTTCTTATGTATTTTATTGTTTTTTTACTCCATATTTTTACCTTTATCTCATTTCAAATTTGCCACCTTTGGACCCCATGGACCAGATTGTGTCATATATTTGCTTGTTTCCATTACAGAAATATTGTCACTGAAAAGTGACAAACTGACAACATCAAATTTTGTTTAAATTCTATGTAAAAATACTGTTGTGCAATACTATTTTTATATGTTTTGCTGCTATAAGTTCTTAGCATGAAAAGAATTTGTGACTTACTGATTTTAAAAAAAAAATCATTAATGTGTAAATCAACTTTATCAATACTACTTGTATAATAGTATTATTTTACATCAATTGACAAATAACATGTGTTGTGTTTTTGTTGAGTTTCATCTACTGAAGATAGCACAGTGTGATAAACTGGTATGCTTTGATAATGCTGTCTACTGAAGATAGCATTTACACCCCATACAAATTGATAAATTGGCGAATAACTCATCGCTTGTTTGTTCTCTCGTATTTCTCTAGTTTCATCTACTGAAGATAGCACAATCTGCTATAATAGTATAATATGCTTTGGTTCTTTTGTCTTACTGAAGACAGCAATTACATCCCACAGAACTTTATTAATTGACACAATAATAACCTCTTTTTGTTTGTTTTCTTGTGTTCCCTAATTTCATCTACTGAAGAGAGCACATATAATAGTGCTTTGATAATAGGATATTACATTTGAATTCCATACCCCCCTGTGATGTAAACCCACATGCTTAACCCCAAATATTAATAATCAAAATAAGTCATACTTTGGTAATTAGAATTTGTGCTGAAGAAACGCAAATTTCTTATTTTAAACAACACAAAATATATCAAATCTCATGAACCAAATGTTCCATTTTAATGAGGATTTTCAATATTTACATTTTACACAATGGGAAAAAATATTAAATTAAAAACTGTAAATTCATATTGCCCCATAAATATAGGGACTCATTCTGTAACATCGCATATTTATGGCACCATGTCACTGCATGCGTATGCATGATAAATGAGTGATACTACTTCCAAATCATAACACAGGGCCAGACTCCAGTTCATTCATGTGCATATATATCATTGTTGGTTTTGTATGGTACCGTACCTTGATTAATTTATTGATGACTGTCAAATATATTTTTGTGACATTAATTTTTAATTACCAGGACATGATCCCTGTATCACGATCTGTATCACAATTTTTATCGCTTGTGTAATGAAAACATACAACACAGAGCTAATATATGAGGTTGTTTTTTAAAAAATCTGGATGTACCTTATCTTAGCTTTCAAATTCTTTAAAAATATGAACAGATTTAATAAAATTCTGGTAGTGGTAACCATCTTATGCTGTTGTGGGTTTGATTTTTTTGGTTGGTTTTTTTAATTTTTTAAATATTTTTTTGCTTATATTTTAAACTAACATTATATTCTTTGATTCTAACTTTTTAACCATTAACCTATTTAAAACCAAAATTTCAAATTGTTTGACACTGAAAATTAATGGCGTGAAATTTCCCACCTTATTTCAGCCGCACACTTTGCATAATAGCCAGACGGAAAGAGCGCTGGCACGCACACCATTGCCAGCAATACACAAAGGCTATTGAATATTGGACCTTCATTGACGGCAAGTACACAATGGATGCAATCGGTAATAACAAATGACAATGACCCGCTTTCTGTTCCTCCTTGTTTTATACCGACTTGTATTACACTAGGATCCACAACATGCTCATCTATCATGGCACAGTTCTTTAACCCCAACACATTTGTACATTCATTGAATGACCTTTGAAAGTTTGGGTACAAAAACTCATACTCTCCAACTTCAGGTCAAATTTTGCACTATGATTGTTTTATTGAGGTTATTGAACTATACCATTGGGATGAGGCTATTGTGATCCATATTATGTATTACACTCGTAAGATTGTCGCTCGTAATAAAACATGTTTATGTTATGACATGTGATGTTTTGAATTACATGTGGGGGTGGGGGTGCGTGCGTGTGTATGTTTCATTTGTCATCTGTCATTGTGCACAGTAATAGGTGTTTTCCCTTTTCTAAGTATTTAGATATTTTTTTCAAATAATAAATTGACATTTACTGAAGTGACAGAGGATTGTGTATATTGTGAGAAGGAATATGTGTTATTTTGTTTTTCAATTGAGAAAAAGCTTTGTTATTTTAATACTTTAATTTTCTATTATTATTTATAATTGATCTATTTATTACATTTTATTAAAATTATTATAAATTTTATCTTTATATTCCACACAAGTTATTTGCATGCAATCGCGGGGGAAGCAGCACCCCTATGACACCCCAGAATCTGCCAATGATAACACCACAGCTGGTAGAATCACAATTGAACTACAGAGTAACAAAATACTATAAAAGTGCAACGTTATTGCTTCCTTTGCTTTACTTTGATAATAAGTCCACTTCTTTTCCATTTCACAGCTATGTCGAACAGGGAAATACTTTGATCCTACCTACCTACATGCAGTCCGACTTATTAGGACTCGCGTTTTATCTTGGATCATGTACCACACCGAGCACCAACACATCTTATTTCCCATTTCAAAAGTAGAAAAAAAGGAAACAATTGTAGGTCTGCTATTGTAGGACTACAATATGCAGGCATGTGACATGGGTGTTATATTCATGTTATTGTATGTGCCAGAAACACCCACTTTCACCTATACATATGTAGAGTGAAATATCACGCACTATGTCTACATGACCTGAATTATGTTTACATGTATGTGCTATCATGTACCATGTACATGCTCTCTCTCTCGAAATAGGGTGCGCCAAATGAATTATTTTTTCCAAATGGGCAAGATTTTGGCTCAAAAATTCCTAAAATACACAGTAATTGCATATTCTTTTGTGCCAAATCTAATTTTCAATAGGCCTAAAGCACAACAGACGTCTTCTGAGTAAACACTGATGCACAGATGCTTGATGAAAAATATTTTGTAGGAATTATTTCTTCTTTCAAGTTCTTGACTGTTTATGCTCTTTTTGTGATCAGCTTACAATGTCCTCTTTCGCACTGAAGTTCCTTGCCATATCAAATTTCAAAATCAAATTATAAAACTCTATATTGTGGTAACTCAGCCTTTCATATTAAAGCATAAAAAAGTTTGATGTCCAGCAATAATTTTTTTTAAACTCATTTGCAAAGTTCCAGTACTATAGTATTTTTAAAACAAGCGAGTCAGTGATGTCATTGCTCATTTCATTGTGTACAGTTTCAAATTGTGAGCGACTGGCATACATACACACACACGCACCCCTTTTAAAGATGCTGCACTAAACGTGCACAAGCAAGAACTACCTCCACGCACTGATGTCACAGATTTGCAGAGACTAAAAATACCCACTATATATAATTTGAATTTACCATGTTTACAGCCATATAATGTATGTCAATTCTACTACCGTACTGACACAAGTATAGTCCCACCTTCGAGTAAAGTCCCATCCCCAAATTTCCAAAAAATTTCAGAAATTGTAAAAAAACAACAACTAGGGTGTCCCTGGACCTAAAGCTTAATGCTAGGATCAATTCATGGTTGACTTATAAAAATATAGCCCTATGTGTTTTGATTAAATTTGTACTCATGTCATACTCTATTAATGATTTCAAAATACATTGAATTTGTATCCATTAACTTAATTTTTTTTTAAATTCAAGTATAGTCCCACCCCCAATTTTGAAAAATGTTCACCCCAAAATGGGGTGGGACTATACTTGAGTCAGTACAGTATTTAGCCTATAACACAGCATAATAACCTTTATCATTTATGCAGAAAATATATCACTGCATTGATCAAATCACATTAAGCCAAATGTCACAGTATACCTTATAATCCTGATTAATAAATTCATGGTATTTTAATTGAACACTGTCTCAATGAGACAGGAAGTTGTGCTCCACATCTTTGTAAGAACGCATGCTCATCTATCAGTCACAGTTCTTTAATCACAATATGTTTGATGCACTCTCATGATGACCTTTGGATGCTTTGGGTACAAAAACTCATACTCAGCAACTTGAGGTCAATATCTAAACCATGATATATGAATGGAGGTTATTGGATTCATGTCTTGGGGAATGAGATCTTTTTGGCTCATTTTGAATGTAAATGACAATGAAAGTTACTTACAACATTCTTGATTACTGCCTGCGGGTTCTTATTGAAAATGAGTTTACGCCGAGATGTGCAGCAAATTCAGGTGCATTTTAAGCCATTTTGGTTTATTGATGGCCCCAATTTCATAAAAATTTTGTTTAAGAAAGGGTGTTATTTTCAAAGTTTCTTGAAAAAGTGCCAATTGTTCATAATTTTCTGCAAAATTTTCCAAATATTGCAATTTCGAGTCAGTTTTTCATCATATTTTGTTTAAAATCTGTCCTATATCTGCACATCCATACCCAATCAAAGTTGAGATCACCCCCCCCCCCTAAATTATGTTCTTCATTTTTAGAGTTTCACCTGGCTATTCACAGTTGGCATGGTTGGAAAATGAGGGAAATCAGACTGATCAAGGGCCAAATTTCTTGATGGCTGCCTCAATATTTTTATGGTACCTATGGCTAGGATATATAATGGCCCTTATGCACATCACATATTCCCATTTTAGGTTACACTACAGCCTGATTCTCATATGCGTTAGTATTCTTCACAACAGAGAAGGTTGACTCTGATATAAGAACAAAAATAAAGGTAAAGGAGTCTAACCTGCATATTTTATAGGACAGGGAGTGCCCATCTCTCTTCCATTAGCGATTAGGCCAGACCGGGGGCCAGACTCCACTGTGAAATGTTGCTGTGGGGGTCACCCACACCTCCTCCACAGCGAGTCTGTACGTTACCTTCCCAACATTTAAGAATGCTGGTACCCATTTGTGGTGAAGAGGGAGCAATCGAGATAAAGTGCTTTACTCGAGGGTACAACATGATGGCATCACCAGGGTTTGAACCCACAACCTTCTGAATAGGAGTCGGGCCCATTTCCACTAAGCCACCGTGCTCCCACCATGCTCTCTGATATAGATGATCACTACAATGCAAAAATCATCTACAAATGCTACATCCTGAACTTTAACTTGTCTGTCGAATATTTAATTAATCTCCTGATATGTATAACAATTTACAAAGCCATCCTGGCACACAGCTGCCAATTATTATATTTTTAATAACTTACCAGTTTCTCAAAAGAAAGAATCTGCAGCACATGAACAGACCTATATCACTAACATTACATCCATATGCTAAATTCACATCATAAACTGTTGTCTAAATCTAAATCTGTCTCCATGTACATCATGTACTTTAACAACAGATGGTATATGCACTGAACATATATCAGTTTTCTGATTTCAAAAATTAATCAAAATCCATTCACATCTACACTATAAAGGTCTACACATTACCTGCACGATGACATTGCATACAATTTTCGGCTGTCAGCTGTGGTGGATATATTTCCTCAGCTAAATACACCAAATCAATCAAACTAATTATATAGTAAATATTCCAACAAAATGTTCTGTAACAGGTAGAGTTAAGCCGGATATCTACGTATCGAAAGTTGACCTAAATGTACAAGGTACAAGCGATTACTGGTTTTGATCTTTAGTCTATTTAGACAACATTGTTTTTATAAGGAAATTGGGCGTATATACTAAGTTTCAATTAAATTTCACTATTAATGTACACTTGATAGGTGTGATTTATTGAAAATATCTTAATTTTTCATCGTTATGGAATGTTTCTATTTCATAGAACTGTCAAAAAAGATATAACAGGAATAAAAACAACATAACAATAATCAATACTGAATAATCAATATAATCCATACTGATCAATTAAATCTGGGTGTAATTATTAACACTGATTGGCCAAATATGTGTTATTAATTTAAAAAAACTATAATATCACACAATAATATGTAAAGAGGTGACTATTTCTGCACATATCAGTTTTGCACATCGACTACTCAGCTGCCAGAAGTGGGTAAGTGCAATAGCTGCCATGTGTAGCTGCCATGCGGATAAGTACAATATGTGTGTAAATTGCCAAATGTTCACAGGGCAGCTACTGCTCTTACCCACTTCTGGCCCTGAGCAGTCGACATGATGATATGTGAAAATTACATGAGAATGAAAATTGTTTGCAGAAAAGAGCAGTATGTTACATATTATAGACTGAACATTTTATAAAACAAAAACTAACCGCATGGTTTTGAACAGGAAGCAGATACAAACAGTTAATGTTGGGTGGCCCATGGACTGTAAAAATATTTTCTACAGTCCGTTTGCCTAAATTGTGAGGAATATTTTTTAAAGGATTTCAACATTCTCTGATATTTAATATGTTAATTTATGAAGCAACTTGATAAAGTACTGTTATTACCTGCAAAATAGTTCTTTAATTAATGAGAAAAAAAATCTAAGTTACAGAAGATAGGGAAATATCAGCAAATGTATGAAAAGAGGGAAGTGATTAAAAGCATCCCAGCATAAAAATAATTAATCCGATATTACAAATTTGAACATCGTCAAACATTCTGATACTAGAAGTATCTTCTCATGCCTGTACTATTACTCCAGTGTTTTATAGGGCTGTGTTACATAGATTGATGCATAATGCATCTTCCACCCATTTACTGCTGTAGAAGTTTATAGATTTGTGCTACATTTATTTTCACAGTTTTAGCAGTTTTTCCAAAAATAACATCACCCAAATAATTAATTTTTCGTACTTGAAAATCAATGTGGAAAGATTACCGAATAGGGTGCAATTCTACTACTAGTGTCACTACAATACTGCCCTACCCCAACCCTAAACCTTAACCCTAAACTCCATTAAGGCTGGACAAGTTCAAAATTAGCAAAAGTGTGAACAATTTATCATGCAAAAAAAAAAATTTTTAACTCTTCCAGTAATATTCAATTTCATGCACACTGCACTGATTACTCAATAATTCATAGAAAATAAGGCAAAAATCTGATGCCAAATTGATTCTGTGAGTTTCACAGATTAATTTTTTCTTCCTAAAAATCCGATTACGAAAATATGATTCATGACTATATTTACAATGTGGTGCTCCCATTAACCAGTTAACCTATTAGGAGCATTATGATTCATGTTTGCAAATATGAAATTAAACCTCTATACCAAAAGGTACATCTATTAAAATCAGCTGCTTTGCTTTGAAGTTTTATCAGCCATGTCCACATGGAGACAAACACTTGGAGGGTCAGAAGCCTTGAAGAAATTCATTCAGGGGGTTTACCTGTGTGAACACACATAGAGCTTTGACACTCCAAGTGAAACCCCAAGATATCTGGATGAATTTGTTGAAACCTCCAAGCCCACTTAGAGGAAACTTAGAGGTTTGGGGGTTTCATTCAAAAGTTGACTGTATAAAGCAAGTCAACAAATCAGCCCCCCCCCCCCATAAAATCCTGGTTACCATGGTTACGGGCCTGAACAAAATGGGGATGGTAAAGAGTAAAGTGTCCTTAAAATGGGACAAAAATTGATGGGACAACAATTTGGTAATGCCCCCTCTCACTAAAATCCTGGTATACACTACGGGTGGACACAACTCACATGTCTCAGACCGGGGTCTCAGAGTGACTTTATTCCTACATTTGGAGGTTCAGTTCCTACAAGGTTAATGCACATATGAATACAATCACAGGCAAAGTTCGCAACATAATATAGAACTGCAATAGATTTTAGGTGTGTTACAATACCCAGAATGCTTAATGAACTTTGCATACTCATTTCATTAATCATATTGCATACAAACTATGAACTACATTTTAGTAATGGATGATGTTAACCAGCAGATGGTATATAGTACAAGTGACATCGTCCTTTTATTGTATTGCAAATGGTCATGATGATTGGCTGCCTTTCAATTTTGTACATTTGGTCATCATATTTTATATAATTTTACGAAATACTGCTTGCTACGTTAATTTGTATTCCTACAAAATAAGACTTTTTATTCAGAATATTTTTGAAATTTAAAAACAATCTTGTAATGTAACTAAACATTCTTATGTCGTCTGCTCTTGTTTTACATCCTGATAGCCAAAAGTATGTAGGTCTGCAGGCTGCATTTAAAACATAAATAATCAAAGCCTATGTATATACCTTCGAGCATTTGCTTCATATACCAAATGTTGTAAAAAAAATTTATTTTCAGTTAATATTTCTTACAAAATTTGTTATTATTAAATAAATATGCTATTGCTTGTATATAATGTATCATAAACACAAAAATGAATGCAGTACACAATTGCACACAATTTTTCAGTGTGCTATTACTAGTAGTCTTGAAGAATTGTTGTTGAACAACATGAAGTAAAAGTGTAATTTTCATGCATGTATTTTTTGTGTGTTTCTGATTTGAATCACTTTGCTTGTTTTCAAATTCACAATTATAAGGTTCCCTTCATAGATCCATACATTTATATACATCAAAGAACATATTCACATGTTTCTATTTCATCCGCGGTATCTGTGCCGCATACGAAAAGCGTGAAAATGGATGTTGCACAAAAACATGCACTTTTTCAGTATGTTATTAGTCTGACGAATTGTTGTTGATGATTAGCTATGGATGACACTTGGGAATGTTTAATACATCACAGTCGTAGAGCCAGAAATGGTGTAATCATTATGCATAATGAATGTCTACTGAATGACAACAGATGATGAAACATCTTTATATATATCTCACTATGTACCACAATGGCCTCATCCCAATGGCATAGTTCAATAACCTCAATTCAACACTCATAGTGCAAAATTTGACCTCAAGTTGCAGGGTATGAGTTTTTGTACCCAAATTTTCAAGGGTCATTCAATGAATGTACAAATGTATTGGGGTTAAAGAACTGTGCCCTGATAGGTGAGCATGTTGTGGATCCTTAAGTGTCTTGGCTGTGCCCAAGGGTTCTGCTAGGGCGTTCAGAAGATACGGTATGCAAAGAAGCATATGGCAATTTGTTGTATGGTATACTGCCAATGTGAGGTTGATTATACTGGTGGTAGAGCATATCTTCTACTCCACCTATCCCATCCATCAAAGTATAAACTATTAAGTTATTTGTAGTTACATGAGTAAAACAAGGAAAGTGGGTGTGTCACACCCATACCATTTGGGGAAATCTCTGTCAATCACAACCATTCCGGGATTTGAGGTGGGTTTTTTTACATAGGCCTAATTTTCTATAAGTAATAGCTTCAGTTTTAGAGGTATTGGTTGCATGTATTGGTCCCCTGGCTGGAGAAATCCTGCCCTCATATCCCTGTGCCAAGGCTTTGACTCTCAAGGCTTTGACTCCCAAGGCCAAGGCCAAGGCATTGACTCTCAAGGTCAAGGCTTTGACTTTTGACTTTCAAGGCTTTGACCCCCAAGGCCAAGGCCAAGGCTTTGACTCTCAATTCAAGGCTTTGACTTTCAAGGCTTTGCCTCCCAAGGCCAAGGCACTGAGTCTCAAGGTCAAGGCCAAGACTAACTCTCGAGGCCAAGGCTTTGACTCAAGGCCAAAGCTTTGCCCCTCATGACCAAGGCTATAGGCTTTGACTCTCAAGGCCAGATCAAAGCCAAGCTGGCCTAAGTTGCCTGTTAAGGCCAAAGCTTGACCCTCAATATCAAGGCCCTTATGGCTTGATTTTATAGACTCAATGCAGACAGTTTCATGATGATATATAAAAGTAATATTGAAAATGACTAAGCTACAATAATATTTCCTGGTATCAAAAACTACAACATAGTCGCCCCAGGATTTTTCATTTTTTATTTTCATTAATAAGTGTTCAAACGATTTGATTTTTAGTTGAAACTTGTAAGCAAAAGCTGGTTTATGCTGCCATAAGGGAGTACTATAAAACTGAAAATGTTCACAGAATTAATTTTTCATGCTTATCAATTTTGAAGTGTTTCACTTGTTTTTAAATTTGTGATTCCTTACATTAATCTCCCTATATAATGCACAAAAGGAATATATTTGGATGCTGGTGGTTATTTTCACAGTATCTGCTTGGAACACAAAAAGTGTGAAAATCGCGAAAAATAAATGTAGTGCGAAAATTTTGATTACAGTATTCAATTCATAAGACCCTCGATGATGATCAGTCAGTGAACTACTCAATATGCAAATCAGCCAGAAGACAAATAAACACAGACCTTTTCAGGGTCAGACACATCACTGCATGCATTTTCCATTTGCATCCCTCATCTTCATTATCATGGAAGAAGCAAGCATGATTCATCCATCTGATTAAACCATACTTATAACAATCACTATCGCTACGCAACGACAATCCCAAGTGCGAAACGTCCAATTATGATTAATTGGAGGGGGTAGGTTTTTCTTTGCTGTGATCAGTTAATTACAAGACCTACTATACCACCTGTTAGTAATGCTTGTGCTCAGATAACACAGAAACTGAAGATATCATGCAAGAATTCTTCTGTACCTAAATATGCCGACTCAAATTAATGCAGCATGTGCATTGCTAACCATGTGCTATCTACTGAAGATAGCAACATTAAGATATATGATAATCAGGCAGGGCTTATAAAATTTCAACTTCTACTACTGAGTCCTGATTCCAGAAAAATACAGCACTAATTTTCTGGAATTAAAACAAATGTAATATTTTGTTTTCCCAAATGTAACATAGCTAAATCTTAATCCTTCAGTCACCAACTGGTAAGTCATATTTTAATATTTTTAGTATTTTTGCAATTTGAGGGAAAATTGGACAAAAACATGCAATTTTGCATGGTTTTCTTAATGTTATATTTGTCTGGAATTTAAGGCAGCTTGGAACACATACATAAAGGTTAACATTTGTTTTACCATAGCAGCTAACCTTCTTGTACTACAAGCAGTCTTGGCAGTAAATGTTTTTGCACTCCAAGCAGTTCATATAGGAAGCCTATTTTGCTGTGTGAACCCTGGAGATCTGCTGAGAGACACCTCTCGGCGCTCTTATACATTTCAATGTATCTATAAGTCAGAAGATTACGCATTATCTTGACTTTCCATGAAAAACATGTAGGCATTATACAAAATGTGGAATTTACACAGAATTTTAACATAAAACTGCATAAGAAACCACATTAGTTACAGAACTTTGCACTGGCAGTGCCATAAGTATGTTATAGATGTAGATCTTAGTATATTTGCAGTCAACAGAAATGAAGGATATGTACGTAACTGTTAAATATTTACAAACCGGAGGCAGATGTTGAAGTCAAGATCTGTTCTGTTGAATATACTCATGGACTGAAGAATTTGTTAAATATAAGATGTGTGAATGAACCGAGAGACCGAGGTCATCAACACTACAGACTTCTAGTAATTCAACTTCCAATATACTAAGTTGTCATGAAATATCTATGAAACCAATCAAGACAAAGATTACTATTATTTTTTATCACTATGGACCACAATGGCCTCATCCCAATGGCATAGTTCAATAACCTCAATTAAACACTCATAGTGCAAAATTTGACCTAAAGTTGCAGAGTATGAGTTTTTGTACCCAAATTGTCAAAGGTCATTCAATGAATGTGCAAATGTACAAATGTATTGGGGTTAAAGAACTGTGCCCTGATGAATGAGAATGTTGTGGATCCTAGTGTATTACCAGAGATGTTACGACTGAGAATTGATCACTTTACTTGTCTAATTCCTATGTGATTTTAGTTATCAAGGGTTATCAAGAAATAAAGTAATTACACCACCTGCAAATTGGGAGCTCAATTTCAAGTTAATGTATAATGATATAACATAAATGACATTTAGCTGCCTCGCGATTGCACAACAGAAATACAGATACCTGTTGCAAGTAACATGGGTAATGTCATGTATAATGTATAAAACATTGCTCCAAAGGGCATTATCTCACTCAAGTGACATATTGATACACCTATATGCATATCAAGTGACAATTCAAAATATGATGAAAAACATAATCAAAATTATAGTTGTGATAAAACTAGATATATAATGTCACAATTTGTTCTAATATGAATTAAGATATTGTCATGGGATTATCATCTTAAAATTGAAAGAGAACTGCATTTTTTTATGATTCCTTCAGAAGTTCAGAGAAAAAAGTGTCATACTCTTTCTTTGGCATGCCATGAGCAGCAATGAGTCCTCTTCATGGTTAAATTAGCTATTCCAGTTGAAATCCACACACCCTATGGAAGACAATTGACCTTTATCTCCCACACAGGGGGGGGGGGTGCAGATTTCTAATGGAATCACCCATTCAGATAACCCCATTGAGATTCACACTCCCTGTGTGGAAGATTAAGGCCATGCATGTCTTTGAGGAGCTCAATTGCACCAGAGCTCCTACAGCTTTCCTTAACAACATTGCAGGAGTATGATTTACTAAGCTCCTCAATACTTGAATCCCTATGTTTGAATACAGATATTAAAATATTGAGCTCCTTGTTGAGCACCTTAATAAACTCAGGAGAGTGATTAACAGAGCTCCTGCAATTTTCAAAAATGAAGGCCTGTCTTCCATAGGGGATGTGTGGATTTCAACTGGATTATAAGCCCACTTCTGCTTCTCTCCATGGGGCACTTAGAGTTGGGTATTTGAACCATTAAAGAATTCCGTCCTTTGAAGGGGACATTAAGCTGTCAGTCGCATATACAGAAGAGCCATGTACCTGATAGTACATGTAGCAGTCAGTTATAAGAGTAGGGTGTTAACCCCTGACTGTTCCCAACCCACAGGCCTACCGGTTTTCAATGGAAATAAGCTTGGTTTCTCAGGGTTGTCAAACCCGAATAATCAAACCAAACCATGCTTAGCATCTTCGGATCTTAGATGTGAAACTATGGGACACAATTATTACATATTATGTGGTGTGTACCAATGATATGAAAAGCCAACAGGTAGGCAATTAAAATATAATAAATGAACTATGTGTACAGCAGAAAATCCCAGTGAATTCAAAAAACGGTAACCAATGGTTTAATTTGAGCATTGAATTACAATTTAATATAGTAGCCTTACAATACGTGACAAAGCATGCATTATATCAAAATGCAGTGTAAAAATTTGGCAATAGCAATAAATGCAGTGTAAAATATTGGCAATAGCGATTTCACAGCTATATAATACGGGGTCTAATTGGCTTGTTGTAATATTATAAAAGTGCACATTTATTGCGATTAATTTTTCGCACCATAACCAATTTTGAACAGTTTCACTAATAAATTTTGTAATTTTCGGTTTAAATTTTGTAATTTTTGGTTTAAATTTTGTGATTTGTGGTTTCCTTCTGACTTTATGTATACACAAAAAAGGGATATATTTATGTAGATAGTTATAAGGAACTGTTTAGAACAAAATGTGTGAAAATAAATGTTGAATGAAAATTTCCACTTTTGCATATTGTCCACCACTGTAAAGCGGGATATTGCTTTAATGTGCTTCTATAGGACACAGGCATGGGACTTCACGCAAATTGCATATCCCATGATCAAGGGTCTATCGTAATTATCTATTGGTATTTATTCATTTTCTAAGTAAATAAAACCATCCGTTATTAGTTTCATAATCCAAGTAATAATCACGTTTATTGTTTAATCAGAAAGAAAAAAAATTTGAATTTCTGCTGCACGCATCATAACAT
Organism: Amphiura filiformis; assembly: GCF_039555335.1. Taxonomy (NCBI): domain Eukaryota; kingdom Metazoa; phylum Echinodermata; class Ophiuroidea; order Amphilepidida; family Amphiuridae; genus Amphiura; species Amphiura filiformis. The sequence goes on from NC_092642.1 coordinate 56,596,441, forward strand.
ACTCCTCGCCAGTATCATCTATGCAAATCTGAAGACAATTTGTACTACGTTGCTTATAATTTTGGGTTTTTTTCCACACAAAATAAATGACGGCCACTTAAGCATGTTTTCTCCGACGCAACATGGCAATACTTTAAAAAAAATGAACAAAGAAGTTAAAGGCAGGCAATTAATTTGGTCTTCCATATGCCAAAAAAAAAAAAAATTCAAGAGCAAATTATCATGAAAAACTGTTTCATTTTATCATTTTATTGATAAATATAACATAGTGCAAATCTCATATCTCCCTATAAATTGAGCAAAACAAGTGCTGTTCATCAGGATCTCCGAACATGCTCATCCAAGAATACACAGTTCTTTAACCCCAATAGGCTTTTACATGCATAGAACGACCTTTGAGTATGTTGGGTACAAAAACTCATCCTCCGTACCATGAGGTCAACTTTTGAGCTATATGCTTTTTTAATGCAGGTCATTGTGCTTTGCCAATGGAGTTGAGATCATTTTTGGCAGGTTAGTGTGTTACTAGTAGTCTGCCCAGCTGTTTGCTTCAGGTCTCAGCTGGGTGAAAATATTGTCGGTTTCGACTCAGACACGGTATATCAATACACAAAATGCATCTTTCTTGGCCTAATTAGTATAGATTTAGCCCACAGCTAAATTTGAGGGGGAAAGTTACAAAGGTGGTTCGATTTTACCAAATAGCAGGACTGTCACAATTAGAGCAGAGTTAGCACAAAAAAGAATACATACAAACAAATACAAATCACATGTGTACCGTATATCCTCGAACAGTCGCCCCCTTCAATTAAACACCCCACCATTTTTGCAACCAAGATGTTTCAAAAATGCTGATATTTCCATGCTGTCTTGTGTAGTAAGCTTACCAAGATGCACACACGATCGCTAAATGGCATCAGTAGTCGGCAAAAGTCTGATCCTAAACCTGGAAGTCATGGTTCCTATGTTCATAGCTTGTCATTTCAGTGTGAGTCTTAAGCTTATACTTAACCATTTTAATGGAAATTATCGTTCTAAAAATGACCTCTAATAAATGCCCCCCCCCTTGCAATGCAATTCCCCCAGGGGCGACTATTCGAGGATATGCGGTATATAGAATCAAATTCATAAACAAGTCAAGAAAATCTGACTAAATTTGGTTTAATAACCATGGAATATAATCTTATCTAAATGTTAAATTTTATTGACAATTTTTTTTCCATTATGACAATAAGAATCATAATGTAGAAATATCAAATCCAGACAATGAGACATATATCTGGAAAATCGATCACAACAGCATTAGCAATGAGATGGACAAACCAGCATTGTCTTTTGGGCGATATATACAAATTGCAAACACAGATGCTACAAGAGAAGGCCTAATCATAATTTTAAAGATGCATTTTATGATTCTGAGGTGATTATAGGCTCCTTTGTTCTAGGCCAAAAATAAACTGATGTAGGCCAACAATTTTCAGTTGATTCTGGTGAATGCATTTTTAAGTCATGCACAATTAAATCAATAAAACTTGATTAATATCAACAAAATGTGGAGAGCGACAGGTCTCTATCCCCCAATTGCTAATGAAAACCCAACAAACACTGATGTATATTTCTTGCTCAATTATTGACTCCCCAATTTTTTTCCCAAAAAGTGTCAGGGGAGAGGTGGGAAAAACATTTTTTAAACCATTCATTTTTAAAACCAAATTACTATTGCATTACAATTAAGATCACATCCAACCAATAACAATAACATACATTTGACCCATTGTAGCCTGATACATTTTAAAATAGGCTGAAAGCAAAAAGCAAATCGTAGATATTGCCAATTTTTGCATGGACTGTCGGTATACACAATGCCGGGACCATTGTAAACTGTCATAAAACTGACAGCCAGTGATGTATGGATGGACCATGGTGACTGTGGAGCTACAACGCCCATCCCCCCTCCCACTGATTTAATAGAAGCCAACAATAAATCAAGGTGCATAAAACTGTCTTTGTGGTGAATCTTGTAACTTCTTCATCCACTACTTCTTCCTCCATGATCCACTCTATCATTTTGATGGGTTGTAAGTAAGCCTTATCTGCATTCTGCAATAGCTGCCCTATAGACATTTAACAATTTCTGTATTCTTTATTGTACACACATCTAAAAATATGACACCTGGCAGCTACTGGATAAAAGTCATGAGCAAAACAAATTACATGCCCTCCTTATAATTGCTTGCAATTTGTTTTAGAATTACTGAAAATAAAATTTAACACTTTTCTCCTAAACACCCCTGGTCAAGCCATTACATTACATATTAATACCCAAGCTTTGTCCCTCTCCCAGGTTAAAATCATTCTCATCAATAATTTCTTGGACAGCTATAAAAGTATAATACAAGGCACCATTTCAGGTACCATTTTGGTCAAACACATCCGCTCATTTTTAGACCAATTCCCCGCAGCACTACTGAAGAAATAGCGAGTTGTACGCTAATCCATAGCTCTGCTGAACCGATAGCATTGTTTACTGTATATTCACCCTCTGCAAAAGTTTCCCTATAATCAGTAAGTAAAGAGTTAATAATTACAAAATAACTTGTTATAGATCCATCAGCATCTGAAGGGTTTAACTTATAGCAAGGTGGTGGGTAAAATTAGAGCATTTTGCTCTGTGCTTCATTTCAATCAATGATAGAAATGGGGCATACCAGACAAAAACATTGAATTTTTACATGCAACATTATATTCACAAAATGCAATTTTTAATTAAACTACTTTCATAAATTTTATCAGCTTAATAGCTTTTTAAAATGTCCTTATGTTTAATTCCATTAAATTTTATGACTTGAATGTATCTCATTATTCTCATGAAAATAAACTGCTCTTGAAATTACGACATTTTATGGCTCGTGTGACATTAAAGGGCTGGGAAGTGCGATGCATACTGAACATTGTGTCATACAACAGACCTTTTAATATCAGAATATTCTGCTCAGAATAGGTTGCAAACCTGTCGGAAAAGGTTGCTGCTATTATAAATAGGTTGTAAGCATGGTAAGCGATGATGTAAAGGTGGTTTGAAGGTTGCAAAAGGTTGTCTATCTTTAGTAATGAATACTAGTACCACTGTAAAAGGTGATTCAAATTGATACAAATAGCATCTATACTAGATGAGTAATTTTATAGTGTACATTACATTGTCAATGGACTATTCCAGTTGAAATCCACACACCCCCTACGGATGACATGAACTTCAAACCTCCACACAGGGGGTGTAGATATCAAATGGAGTCACCCATTCAGGTAACCCCATTTGAAATTCACACTCCCTGACTGTGGAACACTAATGTCATGTCTTCCATAGGGGGTGTATGGAGTTCAACTGGAACAGCCTAATTCATAATGTTAATCTGTAAGGTGAGGCTCCACATAAAGGGGGGGAAATCTGAAAAATTGCTGAAATAATATTTGCTATTTTGCATACATCCCCCCCCCCCCCCTCCTCCCTGGAGAAGTGAGTTTCTTGTTTGTTTGACCATGGTTTGACAGGGGGTGGCAACTGGGGTGAGCAAAGCCCAAGACACATGATTGTTCCCACTTTTGAAACTTTTGTGCCAATGACTTTTGATAATTTTGCCCCCCCCCCCCCAGCCCATAAAAACAAAGATAATCTCTGTGAGTTTCCATGTTGTTTGTTTGAAGGAGTAGCAACTACAGTAGAGTGCTCCCAATTTTATATATCGCAGAGACTTTTCATGTGATTTAGAAGACATTAAGCCGGTCACATGGTACTCATGTTATAATACGAATGTATTAAACACGATCACAATCGACATGAAAAAATAACTTGCAGTGCTTTCCATGTGACCCCCATCCTTAGTCTCATGCTTGATCTACATTTGGCAAATCCATTTGCAATCCAAACTCCCACTGTGGCAGATTTAGCTAAAATCTTCCACAGAGGGAGTATTAGTTTCAAATAGAATAGACAATTCTGTAGTTTCCATTTGCAATACTCACTCCAGTTGTGGAAGATATACGGGCGCATGGGTTTCAAAATAATTAACCCTAGCCAATTTTTTCCATTAGAAAAACATATCTGTGGAAGATATTTTCAAAATCTTCTACAGGGGGAGTGTAAATTTAAAATAGAATGGCACATTGGTATGCCAAACCATGTCATCACATTTCATGGAGTACTGTAAAAGTAGAAATTTTCGCGAGGTTTTTATTTTCGCGAATTTCGCGAGTGGACATAAAATCGCGAAAATAAAAACTCATGAAAATAAACTTTTGCATTAGGTTTCTATTGTATCAATATCAAAACCGCGAAATTTAATTCTCGTGCAATTGACAAAATCTTCAAAATCGCGAAAATATCTTCTCGCGAAAATATTGACTTTTACAGTACATTATAGACTAGACATCTCTGTCAACATTTTTATAATGTAGAAGAGAGGCTTACATTATACTTGAATCTAGTCTATGTCACAGACTGGGAAACTGATTACTACCTGTGAACCAGGAAGATGTGTAGGAGTATAGCATGGTAAAAATTGACTATCCTCGTTTTCAAGCTTCATCCTCTGCTCGCCCTCCCCTCTCTCCTTGAACATCTTTGTTAACTTCAACTTTCATCCAGTTCATTGCTTAATTATAGTCTAAATTTCATTGAAACAATTATGTTGGCTTGAAAATGCACTATAAGAGTGATAATGTTCCATATCCTACCAATAAATCCACCACAAACGATCAGCATATTTTCAAAATGGCGGTAAAAGTAATTTTTGTATTTAACCCATGGTTTTCAAAAATGCAATACTCCTGGGTTATAATACTAAAAATAGAGTAACATTCAGCGTGTTTTAGCAATGAGATGGACTATTCCAGTTGAAATCCACACACCCCCTACGGATGACATGAACTTCAAACCTCCACACAGGGGGTGTAGATATCAAATGGAGTCACCCATTCAGGTAACCCCATTTGAAATTCACACTCCCTGACTGTGGAACACTAATGTCATGTCTTCCATAGGGGGTGTATGGAGTTCAACTGGAACAGCCTAATTCATAATGTTAATCTGTAAGGTGAGGCTCCACATAAAAAGGGGGGGGGGAAATCTGAAAAATTGCTGAAATAATATTTGCTATTTTGCATACATCCTCCCCCCCCCCCCTCCTCCCTGGAGAAGTGAGTTTCTTGTTTGTTTGACCATGGTTTGACAGGGGGTGGCAACTGGGGTGAGCAAAGCCCAAGACACATGATTGTTCCCACTTTTGAAACTTTTGTGCCAATGACTTTTGATAATTTTCCCCCCCCCCCCCAGCCCATAAAAACAAAGATAATCTCTGTGAGTTTCCATGTTGTTTGTTTGAAGGAGTAGCAACTACAGTAGAGTGCTCCCAATTTTATATATCGCAGAGACTTTTCATGTGATTTAGAAGACATTAAGCCGGTCACATGGTACTCATGTTATAATACGAATGTATTAAACACGATCACAATCGACATGAAAAAATAACTTGCAGTGCTTTCCATGTGACCCCCATCCTTAGTCTCATGCTTGATCTACATTTGGCAAATCCATTTGCAATCCAAACTCCCACTGTGGCAGATTTAGCTAAAATCTTCCACAGAGGGAGTATTAGTTTCAAATAGAATAGACAATTCTGTAGTTTCCATTTGCAATACTCACTCCAGTTGTGGAAGATATACGGGCGCATGGGTTTCAAAATAATTAACCCTAGCCAATTTTTTCCATTAGAAAAACATATCTGTGGAAGATATTTTCAAAATCTTCTACAGGGGGAGTGTAAATTTAAAATAGAATGGCACATTGGTATGCCAAACCATGTCATCACATTTCATGGAGTACTGTAAAAGTAGAAATTTTCGCGAGGTTTTTATTTTCGCGAATTTCGCGAGTGGACATAAAATCGCGAAAATAAAAACTCGCATGAAAATAAACTTTTGCATTAGGTTTCTATTGTATCAATATCAAAACCATGAAATTTAATTCTCGTGCAATTGACAAAATCTTCAAAATCGCGAAAATATCTTCTCATGAAAATATTGACTTTACAGTACATTATAGACTAGACATCTCTGTCAACATTTTTATAATGTAGAAGAGAGGCTTACATTATACTTGAATCTAGTCTATGTCACAGACTGGGAAACTGATTACTACCTGTGAACCAGGAAGATGTGTAGGAGTATAGCATGGTAAAAATTGACTATCCTCGTTTTCAAGCTTCATCCTCTGCTCGCCTCCCTCTCTCCTTGAACATCTTTGTTAACTTCAACTTTCATCCAGTTCATTGCTTAATTATAGTCTAAATTTCATTGAAACAATTATGTTGGCTTGAAAATGCACTATAAGAGTGATAATGTTCCATATCCTACCAATAAATCCACCACAAACGATCAGCATATTTTCAAAATGGCGGTAAAAGTAATTTTTGTATTTAACCCATGGTTTTCAAAAATGCAATACTCCTGGGTTATAATACTAAAAATAGAGTAACATTCAGCGTGTTTATACTGAGCGTACGGCTTTTTGACCCGCTATTTTCCGGGCACAAAATACCGATCATAATCCGGCCACCGTTACCCAGCTTGTTTCTACTGAGACCAGAAAGCCGTGTCTCGCATTTACGATGCACGGCATTTTTTCCTGTAAACCGAAGTACGGAAAACAGATTTGACGGTTGTATCCTAAATTTAAATGCCACGCATGGCAGCTCATGGCATATAACCTATCACAATAGTGTTTTCGTAAAATCCAAATTGCATTAATTTACCAGTGGATCTAGTAATTGGCTATTATGATAATTAATTTACAGCCAGAATATAACCAACTCATTAACTATAAAGAAGTAGGCCTAGACTATATCCATTTTACTTCATCAAGTTCATGCGAGTCACACATGTGGCTAGTGTATATAATATCAGAAAGAAGGAACCTACTACATTATAGGCCTAGGCCTCTACTGTACAAGTAGAATATAAATCGCGTTATTTTTGTAACACGCATGACCTCGACCCGCAACCGATGACACGGCTCGTTTCTACTGCGCGGATTACACGCTTTGATTCGGCATGATCCACCTCAAGAGGTGGATCACGAAAAAGCGAGCACATGACCCGGCATGACACGGCAACTGATTACCCAGATCGTTTCTACTGGGCTTGTTACCCGGTATGACCCGGCACGGCACGGCATGGCACGGAATTTGGCCCTCAGTAGAAACACGCAGATACATAAAGAAATTGCTCATAAATAGTGGCCCACAGTCAAATTGAACATGGTCAAAAATGGTTCTGCATTCTTAAGAACCTTTCTTTCTGAATGTGATGTGCTACAATTTTTAACCAAAAGAACAACCATAAAAATATGAATGAAGGCATCAGTCGTTGAACCATATTAAATGTGACCTATATCTACAGTAATGTATGCAAGTTACTACATGAAGCTATTCTGGTTAAAATTCATATACAGGGGCGGATTTGGGTGCGCCCCCTTTAATTTTTGCAGAGCGGCGCCCCCGTATTGAAAATTCCTGGAATATTTTCATTTTTAGATAAGTAAGGCTGAATACTTGTAATTATCAATACAAGTGATTGGTGCTAAAACGCCCTACCTGCAATACCTGCCCTATAGACATATGACAATTTCTTTATTGTATTGTGCACAATATCAACATCTCAACATCTGGCAGCTTTTGCAGGTAGGACCTACTGGCCCTAAACCCCTGAAGAGTCCCTGATTGCCTGCACACATATTCTACAAAGCCTCTCTTCACAATTTCTTCACAAGTGACTGCTGATGTAGTGGCGAGAAAGTGTTAAATACGAGAAACTATAAATTAGCAAGAGGAAATCAATACCCTCTGGTATTAGATGCTACAAATCGCTCAAATCGGACAAATTAAATTGGCTCCATTTGCTGGTGCTGACCATGAGGCCGAAAACACCAGCATGCAACAAACTATGTTTACCTTAGATCACAGAGAAAACACACATTTGACCACAATTACTCGATTACTCGCAGTTAGCCAGGATATGGCTTCCGAACCCGGTGGCAATTTCACACATGCATTACGTGTATGTGTAATTTTATATCACTATCCCCTGCCTACACCAGAGAACAGGTTTTTTTCAACAATTGTTGCTGTTTAATATTTGATCTCAATTTCTCTCATATGGTATGCTCCCCAGGAAAAAGCCATTTTTGGACTACACAGCTCTGGAAGACTCTCAAATTTGATCAAAATAGAGTGTTGTAAGACCCCTGATTTTGACAATTTCAGCTCTAAAAAACCCCTAAATTAGGCCTTAAAAATTGTTTGCTTGACGTAACATAAAAAAAAAAAAAATTAGGGTAGGTTGGTTTTTACAGGTAGGGTTTTACACATGCTTTTTGAGCTGTAAATTGCATATGATAAAGGCCTTGGAACTCTTTTTTTTTTTTTTTTTTTTTTGCATTTAAAAATTATTTTTAATTAGGGTCAGGCCTATTTTTAGGGTTGGTCGGGTTACGCCAATCAAACAATTTTTTTAAGGCCTTATGAGCTTTAACTCACCAGACAATTTAAGTATGTGTTCCCTTCAACATATCCATCTAAGAGCTCTGCTCTTCATAAGAAAGATCAGAGAACACTGACTTATCCTATAAAAATGCTGTTCCTCCCCCAGTAAAACGTATCGATCCTTAGCACACGTCTAAGTCACAGCACTTCAAAATAAGTTTTTAAGATTACGTACTATCCTTAACAGAAGCCTGCCAAATTTTGACCCATACAGGTTTCAATATTAATAAATAGACCATGAGTTGCCCAACAAAAATGGCTTAAAAGTTAAAGTAAAGTTCAGCAATGCAGTGTGTGTATGCCTGATTCAATGTAACCTTTATTATGTGCGTTTGTTTGAATATTTGTACAAGGAAAGAAAAGCAGCTGGCTACCTTTGTGGCTAATGCAGTATAAAAATAATGCGCAGACAAAACATATTATTGCATTTAATATAATTATGGGCATAATTGTGTGTAAGAATTTGCTTCTCTGAAGGCGACTGTTTCTTGGTTCTTTCACAAACACTATGGACTACAACTGTCTCATCCCAATGGCATAGTTCAATAACCTCAATTAAACAATCATAGTGCAAAATTTGACCTCAAGTTGCAGAATATGAGTTTTAGTACTCAAATTTTCAAAGGTCATTCAATGAATGCACAAATGTATTGGGGTTAAAGAACTGTGCCTCTGATAGATGAGCATGTTCTGGATCCTAGTGAAAACATGGCATTTTGAAGTGCTTTTGTGGAAACAAATTTGTTATATTTTGAACCACTATTGCAAGACCTTTTTGTTGTGTGAGGATCTCCGATGAGGCTACATGGGGTGCTGGAAGTTCAAAATAAAGTACATTACTTTTTGCAGTTTTAACAGTGGTACCTTTGTACATTAGCTTACATTTGTACATTGGATACCTTTCTCTGTGGTCAAAGAATTGTATGTTGCCACTATTGTCAAAACTTGGAACTTTTATTTGGAAATTAATGTGGGAAAATACAGTTGAAATTCTGAAATAATCATGGGTACATGGCGCAAAAAGAAACATATTACTTGTGTTAACGAAAAAACATTCATTTTATGCTATACATTGAAAATCATAATTCCTTCTTCCACTGTTTTAATAAATTTAAGATAACAAGTTGTAACTTCAAACTAATTTTGTTTACACCTACGGCTTAAAACAATTTATTTGTGTTAAGCTACAACAAAAACAGCAATCCCAAACTAGAACAAAATTATGAGAACATTTCGTAGTTCAATACTGTCAACGTTCATTCCATGTCAAAATTCATTTTTCTATTAACTTTTCACTATACAACAAACTGCTAATACCATCGTAATTTGATAATTTGTGAAAACTTACTGCCCTTATATATCAGTATATACTGTAAAAGGCAAATGTTTGTTTTGCCAATTTGATAAAATCAGCATATAAATAGGCCGCTGGCACCTTCAGTTGCTACATTTGGTTCAGTTTGAACTCCTTTATGAGCTTGGTAGATGCTATCAGTTGATCTGTGATGCAAGCTGATAGGAAAATGCGCACACAGGTTGCATAATTTGGCACAACCAAAGTTCATATTCCTATTTTCTAGTCCAATTTATACGGATCCAAATTAATTTGAATTTGAATTTAACTGAAGTTGAACTTTTGCAAATGATAATACCAATTACCATGCCGAAATAATTTGGTTGGATAATTGATAGTTTTGATGTTTGGAGAATTGAATTTAAATCATAATTATGCTTGTTTTGATCATTTTAGGCCTATTAGAATTGTTAAGAAAAATTTGAATAAATAAACTTATGTTAAGCGCTTAGAGAATTTAATTTGAATTAAGGAAGGCTGTAGTAGTAACTGCTGAGAATGCAAGTAAATATTTTTGTATTGAGATCAAGAGAGACCATAATACTAGATAAGAACATAAAATGACTTAGTCTCACCTTCACGTAAAGTCCCACCCCAAATTTTCAAAAAATTTTAGAAATTGAAAAAAACAAACATTTTGGCTGACTTGTAGGCCTACATGTATGTGTTTTGAATAATTTGTACTCATGTCATACATACATACATACTACATACATACTACAACATTAATAAAGCGCCTTTTCAAGAAAGTTTCAAAGTGCTGATTATACACTGTTAATGATTTCAAAATGCATTGAATTTGTATCCATTTTGAAATCATTAATAGAGTATGACATGAGTACAAATGTATTCAAAACGCATAGGCCTACATTTTTTTTAAAGTCAACTATGAATTTATCCTAGCATTTAGCTCTAGGTCCAGGGACACTCCAAAACCAAAAAAATAAATAACTTTTTAATTCGAGTATAGTCGACCCCCCCCCCCCCCCCAAATACTATACTCAAGTCAGTATGGTAATTGTCAATATTGAAAATAATAATTAATATTAATAATAACAAAGTGAAAATTCATTGAAAACGAAGCTAATATTCAAATTTCCGTTTACTGCAATGCATCATTGGAACGCAATTAATCCTTCCTCTGATTGGTGATAGTGCCGCAAAAACTAGGTCATACACTAATTCATATCACTGCCATGTTTACCCTGTCATATTGATATTCTTCTTCTTTAATTAAACTATCAGTTACTCAATGGTCAATTAGGAAATATGTGGAATTTAATTAAAGATACTCCTGACAGGCACGGACTCCAAGCTTGTTGGTCAAAGATCAAATAATATAGGATTTAAAGATAATTTATATTCACAGATTTTGTAGAGGTGGTTGACTCAATTCAAAATGCAATTATTTTAGCTTGATGTGATCATGAAGGTAGTAGAACTACCTTCATCATCAGATGTGATACACCTCTTCGTGCAATACATGTACTGTACAAGAAGTAATTTTTGTGACTGAAATTGTTTGTGCTTTGCCAATTTTGGACTACATGTATTTTGCTTGTTTTTAAATTCACTATTTCTTTCATTGACCTATATGTCAAAGAACATATTTGTGTGGGTTTCGAAGTTTTCATGGTAGCTCTGTAGAGCATGCAAATTAAAGCACAGAAATTCATAATTTACCATACAAAAATGTCTACTTTTGTACTTGTAGTACCAGAGGAAAGTTGCCAATATGTACACCTATCTACCATTTGAGAAAAAGCATTTTCTGTGATAAGGGAGCAATATTTCCTGCCTGCCAAATTGGGGTCACTGCTCTTTTGTGTGGTAAAATACTTGCACCAACCCTCCAAATAATTGACAGTCATGGGATGACAAGAAGGGCACCATATTTGAACTTGGAGGAGGAGGAAAACTGATTTATGATGTCTGTGTAACAAAAGTGCACCAGATAAGTTATTTTTTATGCTCCCTAGCTTACCAGGTCTTTGAACTTCAACAAATTGTTGATGCATGCTGAACTTATCTGTCTGTGAAAAAGCAGGGATAACCCAAATATTATAAACATTGTATAAATATTATGTAAACGTGCCAACTTTTTGAATTTTTTTCTTTTCTTGGTAATAAAGGCCTAACCATTATACATATTACCCTGGCATATTACATAGAATTATACCAGTAGGACTGTAACTTTTGATATTTTGAAGCATTTCAAGCTTATTTTGACTGAGATTGAGACTGGCACATGGGTGGGGTTGGAAGAGGAGGAAAAATATATTCTGTGTTGGATTTTAAAATCTTCAAGCTTGAAGTTCAAGGTGGCCAAAGTTCATGGAAAAAACATGAAAATTTGACAATTTTTCACTCACCCAAGGAGCATCCAACATACACTCCGGAACCAGATGTCCAAGCAACTTCTTCCCAACATTTTCAATTAAAAGTATAGTATTATCCAATTATTTAATTTCCAAGAATATTGGAGAAGCTTCTATACAGGATGTAAGCTTCCGACACAAAGACACCAAAGGTCTATGCTTCAAGCTTACTTTCCTGCTAGATACTTGCTATATAGATGTTGTTGTTGTTGGTTTTCTGGTAGACCCCGGCACAAAGGTAAAATATTATCCAAATAATATCTGCAAATCCTTCAGACAAAAAGCGCTTGGAGGTGTAAGCTTATGACACACAGATCATAGATTTATCCTTCAAGCTCACATTCCTAGTTGCTTTTTGCTTTAATATTGTTATTCTTCTTCTGGTCTTCCAAGTATTATCCAAATAATAGTGGCATCAATATTGAGGAAACACCTTGACAACAAGCACTTGGGTTTAAGTTTATGACACATGGACATACGTCTATGTGCTTCAAACTCATGTTCCATCTATATGGTTTCCAAGTTGTGACTAGCTTTCTGAATCCTCACCTCAGCAGGTTAATTATCATCCAAATAACAATTAACATCACCACCAATTACACAAATTTCACCGAAAATCTTTGAAATGAAAAATTCCTTTTCGAAACATAGACCACAGGTCTGCCTCAAAATGATATTCCTGGTGTGATTTCTACATTATTACTGATCACTATTTAAGCTGAAACATATTTTAAGAGAAATCCGCTGGTACACCATGTACAAGTACCTAAGGCTATATCATACATAAATGATGCACTTCCCCTTGTCTATTTTAGACGGCATACTAACAGTAACATGATCCCATAATCGCTAGTAATGATCTTGATAATATGAAAAAGGTGTGTCTACTTTTAGTGCTTTAATACTGTACAAAAGAATACTGACCCACATTTCAGATTTTCCGGACAAATTCAGATTTTCCGGAATTGTTCATATTTTAAATATAATATGCCAAAATGCAAGCTGAAATTTATGCTTTTTTAAACTACCGTACTGACGCGAGTATAGTCCCACCCCGTTTTTGGGTGAACATTTTTCAAAATTGGGGGGTGGGACTATACTCGAATTTAATTTTTTTTTTTTTTTAGGTCAACCATGAATGATCCTAGCATTTTGGGGGGTGGGACTTTACTCGAAGGTGGGACTATACTCGCGTCAGTACGGTACTCTGAACATTAAACCTACTCAGAACATGCTGAACAGTATATTTTACTTCTTATAAAAGTGTTTACAATAATAATCCACAAACATGAAAAAAATACCAAGGTAGTGATGACCATAAAAATTTTGGAGCAGAAAGGGCAGTAGAACTTTTTAGGCATGAATATACATTGGTAGAACTTCTTTATCATTTGTAAGATACCTGAGGCATTTTGAAATATTGTGGAATCATAAAGATCAAAGTCTCATTTTGATTAAGACCGTTCACTATATTAGTTAGATGAAGATTAGTCCATCTTAGTTCATTAAGCATGCGTTCCCATTATGCTTTTAATACAAAGATCAAATTAAGATACTCTGCCTTCGCCGCCCAGCATATATAAATCTGTGTTGAATATATTATTTAAAACAAAAGCTGTGAACAAGAGTTTTGAACATCAACTGTACCACTCAGTAGTTGAAGCACCTGTGCTAGTGAAATCTCCCAGTTGAGATTCACAGAGCGGATATAGGCTTTGTAATACATGTCATAGTACTAGGTGTGTCTTAAAGATTTCTAGATGAAAACGCGCACCTGCTAATGCTATGCATGCTAGCCATGGCTTCAACATAAAAAATCCCAAGATATTTTCACAAAATATCAAGATCTATCTTAAGAACCACTGAACCAATACTGGGCTTGTTTGTACTCATTTTGATGCATTTTTCATGCTGATTCCAAATATGGTTTGATATAATTCTGAACATTTTTGAATTTTTAGAAATTTCTTGAAATTTGTTGTCTGCAGTAGACACCCGCATGGAGAGAGTTATTGAAGGTGCATACATGTGTTGCTGAAACATTAGCTTGAATGACAGGCAAAACAGTGTATATCCGATACCTGTTCACTTTATGTTACATATTGAGGATTTGGTGCAAGATAATTGCAATAGCTGCCCTGTAGATAATTTGACCATTTCTGTTTTCTATTGTACACACTACACATACGACACCTGGCAGCTATTGCAGATAGGCCTTTCTTGCACTGCACCTGATTTCTTTGCCAGAATTTGCTTTTAAATAAAAATTATAGATTTGCACATTTAGGCCTAAAGCATTTGCTGTCTTGTACAATAACATGCTGCATATTTTAGTAGTACTAGTTCACCCGTTGCTGTGAAAGTAACTGATGGCAATGCTATTTGACCCCTGATGACTTTTTGACACATTCTCCTCATCTCGGGGATTCTTTCTACCACTTTTAAGCCCAGTTGGGCATACTGACCCCATATGACCTTTGCCCTCGAGTAACCTCGGTTTGATTTTGTTCATGCTCCCGTGATATGGAGAATTACTTTCACCAAGTTTTACCCGAAATCAGGCGAAGTTTAAAATGCAGTCCCTGGATGACATTTGACCTCGGATGACCTCGATTATATTTTTACGTGTTCCCTCATATCAAGGATTCCACCCACCAAGTTTGAGCCTGATCGGACAAAGTTTGAAATTTGACCCCTCCGTAATGACCTTTGACCTCGGTTGACCTCGCATTTTATTTCGCGCATATATTCCCCTGGTATCAAGGATTCCACCTACCAAGTTTGAGCCCGACCGGACAAAGTTTGAAATTTGAACCCTCCGTGATGACCTTTGACCTCGGTTGACCTCTGATTTTATTTCGCGCATATACTCCCCTGGTATCAAGGATTCCACCCACCAAGTTTGAGCCCGATTGGACAAAGTTTGAAATTTGAACCCTCCGTAATGACATTTGACCTCGGTTGATCTCGCATTTTATTTCGCGCATATATTCCCCTGGTATCAAGGATTCCACCCACCAAGTTTGAGCCCGACCGGACCAAGTTTGAAATTTGAACCCTCCGTGATGACCTTTGACCTCGGTTGACCTCTGATTTTATTTCGCATATACTCCCCTGGTATCAAGGATTCCACCCACCAAGTTTGAGCCCGATCGGACAAAGTTTGAAATTTGAACCCTCCGTAATGACCTTTGACCTCGGTTGATCTCGCATTTTATTTCGCGCATACATTCCCCTGGTATCAAGAGTTCCACCCACCAAGTTTGAGCCCGATCGGACAAAGTTTGAAATTTGAACCCTCCGTAATGACCTTTGACCTCGGTTGACCTCGGATTTTATTTCGCGCATACATTCCCCTCGTATCAAGGATTCCACCCACCAAGTTTGGGCCCGATCGGACAAAGTTTGAAATTTTGACCTTTGACCTTGACCTCCGGTGACCTTCAAAACCACCCGGTCAACATGCTTTTCCCGATACATATCCATATCCGAAATATCGGATCGATGCGTCGAAGCGCGGCGAAACGCATAGCCGGACAACCAGACAGACAGACAGACTTCGCTGGTTATTTTAGTATAGTAGATTAATTTTCAAGCAGCCACACATTACAGCCTATGGGTGAAAGATATTTTTAATTTGTGGTTATGAAATTGTGGTATAGGTTACGACGGGAGTTCATAATAATTAGGAAGTTCTTAGTGGGTTCGCTGTCCAACAAGTTTAGAACTGTCAAGCTTTCGTCAGGAGTAGCTCTGACTTCTTCAGAACAAAGTACCTAAGAATGAGACATGTAGGCCGCCCCTTGCCTACTGATGGCTCTGAAAAGAGCCATTCACTGAAGACTGTCCCTTGTCACCAGAGAACAAGCAGACCTCGCCTATCTGCGAAAGTAAAAGGTTTGGTGGCTCTGAAAAGAGCCATTCACTGAAGACTACCCCTTATCAACAGAGAAAAAGTAGACATCACTGACATGTTCCAATATCTGTGGTGAAATCAATCATGTTATTACAATTTAGTAAATCAACCAAATGCTTGCCAAAACATACCAAAATCATATCTGCCATGGTGAGTCTGTCATAAAGAATTTACTTATGCACAATTATTTTAACACCAAACTGTTTGAATGAAATTATTGCCAGCTACAATGGACAAGACCCACTTTTTTTTGCAAGAAGAAATCCTGGAGAATTTTTGACACTTCTTTATGTGAAATACAATGTACATATAAGTGTGAACTTGGGTTCCTGTGCCATATATATCAATGTAAGGTTAACGGGTCTTGTTTGTGCAATGAAGCATGAATTTATGAAAATAACAATTGAATTACAGGTACAGGTAGACAGATTTATCAAGCAGAATCATTATATTGTCATAATAATGAAGATAATAGTAGTAAAAATAATCATTAGTATTATTAATTTTATTGTAATGTTTACATTGTGTGTGAGTGCATGCTTGATTTGTTGGTGTGAGTGTGGGGGGTGCTCGCATGTGTGGGTGAATCCCGTCTACTTTGTATATGAGAAATTTAGCCATTTTTAAGCATCGTACAACCAATGTTAGAAATAAAAAGTGAGAATTTAAAGTTAAAATTGCAAGACAATTCAAGCTAAATACTTTTTCATCTCCGATCTTACCCCCACTAACAAAATCAGTGATAGATGACTCGTTGCTGTTCAGATGGAAATATAAGGGTCTAGGCCTGTGGGTGACAGTTCTAAAGGAAAAATATGGGGTCTTTGGGTGACAGCGCATGTGCTGGTAATGGGATCTTTGGGTGACAGCGATGGTGAAAAAGGGGGTCTTAACAGCCCTACATGTATATGCGTCACCTCCAAAGTGGGAGTGCCCCCCCCCCCGCATTTCAGCACATCAAAGCTCCCATTGGGCGCCCCATTCCTTTTTAAAGAAATTTCTATCTTATTCTTAACTTGCAATCACTTTGCAAAACCTGAAAATAGAAGAATAACCAATAATTACAAAAGTACATGTAGTGTCTCACCAGGGTCTGTGGTCTCACTGTTTTTAGTAAACTTATGCTTTGTATCTTTACTGCATCTCCTTGATGGAATGGATATTTTAATGGGACCACAATAGATCCTACAATAAACTACGATATAGCCTACAGTATGCTGTTAACACACAGGTGTGTATTCCTAATGGCAATTCAACTCTTCATTATCCTCCCACATGTGAATAATACATACAAACTAATACAATATTGTGTCTGTGATATGTGCCGTTCGAAGAAGCCACTTTTACGTTCTACTTTCATCCATTTTTATTTCCACACTTCATGCTCAATGGCTTGAAATCTGCCTTTCCACTGTGCAAGATTTTAAAGAAAAATTCCATGTGAAGCATAAACTTAGGCCTACATGTAGACCCAAAAACTACACAAATAAGAGAGGGTTTTTTTATCAATGGCCCAGGCCTTGAAATAAGCAGGCGCAGGGAGCAAATTTGCTCTCATAAAGCCACCAATTGCTCCTGGTCCTTATAAAATTCACATAAACCAGTGAATCACTTGATGCAGTAGTGCTGCTATTGTATGTATGCAGAAAAGGATTACTTTTTAAAAATTGCTCCTGTTTCTCCAGAAATTGCTTCTGGTTCTGGTAAACTCCCAGTGAACCAGGAGCAATGTTCATAAACAAATTGCTCCTGGTTCCAGTCTGCTTATTTCAAGGCTTGCAATGGCCCATGTTTGGACAAAAATGCCCTAAATATCACATTTTTGCTGTTTTTTTAAATATCAGAGCAAAAATCACACCTAGAAATTGGGTAGGTGTTTTTTAAAGTTTAGAGGGAACCCACTGGCAAAAAAGACCCTCCCCCCCCCCCCTGTTGTGAGTTTGGTCCAGTTAACTGTCCATATGAAAAAATTTGCACAAATTGGGCCATTTGGGTTTTTTTCTAGGGACAGAGGAATATTTCATTGGATGAACCAAAAGTTTGGCACAGGGAAATGCACATATTGAGCCACTTCTTGTGGGATATGGATGAACCAAATTTCAACAATTTTTAATTTCAGGCACTCAGTAATTATATTTTTGGGTTAAAAAAAAATATTTTGTCAAAGTCGATTTATTTTGTGCCATGCTGTGAAAAGAACCTCTTTCAGCCATTTTAAATGTCACACTTTATTTCTATTTCTGTCCAATTCTCTTCACAATATTGGTGTAGTTTTTATAGTATTTTTGCCCATTATTCTTATTTTCTCACCTCCTCCAGACTACTGGGTGGGAACTAAATCGAGTCGCTAGTCATAAATTTTAACATATTCATGAGAAAATAGCATCCTCTTGTATATTATTTGTCTTCTATTGAAAAGACAGAATGTTCCCACGAATGTCACAGTTCCGTCTAATTATTATGATGCCTAGAGACGACCTTAAAAAGTCAACTTTATTTTAAATTCTATGCATACTGCTGTGTATTTATGATCATTATTACATTTTGCATTAGGAAGATATAAAGTTCTTTGACATTGCTATCACATTATAAATCCCTTTATCAGTGATGTATTTAGAGGGTAAAGTTCATCCCAAAATAAGTTCAGTTGATTCTGATGGATATTTTTTATTTGCTCTACTAAAGTTCCCATGGGTAGGTATTTGATTTTGGACCACTGCACCACTTCTTTACAGGACCAGCAGAGAACATTTTGAGAGCATACACCGCCTAAACATAGAGGTAGAGGTAGGGTTCTGATTGGCTAATTCAATTGTCTGGCAAACATGACAACAGATCGGTAATCTGATTGGCCAATTACGCGTCAAAGAAGCGATCGGCGAATTGCAGTGCTCATCCAATCCGCTGGCATATTAAGGGTGTGCACATCAATCAGAGCAAAGGAGTGCCATACTTCTCTGGAAGATAGTGTAATATAACATAGGCCTACCTCTTCAATCCCCACCCCCCCCCCCCCCCCCAAAAAAAAAGACGTCTGGATTTGGTACATGGTTGTATGTTGCTGTAAACAATGGGTATTCCAGTTGAAATTGAAACACCCATTATGGAAGACTTGAGTTTTAATCTTTTAGCTTCTTTTAAAGGGAGTATGTATTTCAAATTGAGTTACCTGAATGGATGACTCCATTTGAAGTATACACCCCCTGTGTGAGAGGTTAAGGCTATGTCTATGGATTGCAATTGGAATAGTTATAATCCTTGAAAAAATAGTTGGCACAGTGCACAGTACTCAAACAATTGAAATGATCATTGTCCTACCAATATTGGAGAGCTAGCAAAAGGTGGGTGCAACTGCATGCAATGTATGTGAAGCACAGACCCCCTCCATACCCTTGCCCTCCCCCATCCCATCTCTCGATGTTGGAGGGTCTCACAGACCTGTGGACAACATAGCTTTGTCCAACATTGGAAGGGGAACAGGGCAGAGAATTCCCCAATTAAAATCAAACTGTGCCAACATGTTTTCCAGGATTGTAGATCCTCACAATTTTATCATGTAATAGAAAGCTCACAAACCCTATCACAACAAAATAGTTATCATGATATCGGGGCTTTGGTACAAGAAAGACTATTTTGCAATAGCTGCCATATAGACAATTTTACAATTTCTGTATTCTATATTGTACACATATGACACCTGGCAGCTATTGCAGATAGGACTTTCTTGCTCTAAACCCCGATATGCAGACCAATTAACCTATTGAGACTTCAGAGCCTCTTCTTACTTTGGCAGATGCAACGCTGCTCTCCAACTCATGGTGAATGATGATATGCAATAATAAGATCCAATAGATTAATATACTGCTTGGTACCGCCTAAAAATCTCAATCGCAATCTCCAACACAACTGCAAGTTGAGTGATCTATTCTGTCAAAGGCCTTGTGATCCTCTGTACAATTCCATTCAGTACAATAATGTACGGATATTCCTCCTTTGAAAAATGCACTGTAATATTCCAGGATTGATGCACAATTAATGCTCAAATCTTGACCACCAATTTGGTGTTGACAAGCTCTCTACAACTTGTACAAGTATGACGAGTCGATCCTACTGACATATCAAAGTAAAATGTGGCATTATTCCATTCCTGAACAAGCAATATTTTGATAATAGTACAAAAATTGCTTCAAGAAATGTCAGACAGCAAGCCTCTATATACACACACACATCACGTTTTGAAAGATCTAAACCGATACCACTGTGCATGCACCTTACTGGAGCTTACTGGTATCAAATCTAGGTTGCCGGTGTTTTCAAGTTTTGTGTTCTCTCCTCCTTGGGCCTCAATACAAACACAAACTTAAGAAATGTTTGAATATAGCATAAACACCCCGGTAACAGTCAGAGTGTCTAACAGTACCCGCCGCCGATTACCAGTAGGCATACAAAGCAATGCCGGTGTAGTTTTCCAAACTCTGCTCTACTTTTCTGGTATAAAATATACTCTGGTATTTCAGTTCTTTAGTACACCGGTATCTCAGTGTAACACAATATCTCTGTGTTGTGAAGTATTGCTTTGAAAGAAAATACCACTGCTGTATTATCCTGCAAGTTGATTTCACAAGTTCAGAATTCCATTGATAAAGATAAAGTAAAGATAACTACAGATAGTCCAACAACAAGTACATGTACATAGCTAAAACACCATACAGTTACAATTGTATAGAAAACTCCCACACAGTACACACCTCACAAATGCAGAAATAATTTGCTACAGTAGTTAATGCCAGTAGCTACTTCAACTGCTGGTTTTTGAAGTAAAATTTCCTCCTGAGAGATAAGACCTTTCACCTATAAAAGCTCCTGAAAAGCTGAAGACAGCTCAAATAGACAGTGTATTCCCAGTTTACTAAAACACATCCTACTGAACCAGTGCCTCTTCACTTGAGCTTTGTAGAAAATCCAAAGTGACTGAACTCTTGGCTTGAACCCCTGGTACGTGTGACATCAATAGAGCGAACATGTGTTGTACAGATTCCAGTTAACTTGAGCAACAGTTACCGTTATAGATAACTGATAATGGCAGGGCAATCCAAGCCACTTCAAGTTTGGTAATGGTCCAAGATAAGATTAGGTATAAAGGCAAAGAGAGGGATGATGCGCAGTTGGCATACATAAGATGAGTAAGTTATCTATTGCTAATCAGTAGCTTCCACCATAACTAAAGTTGTTGCTTGCATAGATATCAACTATCATTCCAATGCAGACTAAACACGTATCTGTCTGTCAGTGTGTGTGTAGGCAGGCAGGGGTCCTGAACAGGGGATGATGCCGCTTCAATACTCTAGAAGTAAAAGATATGACAAACGTAGCAGCAAATGAAGATGAGTTATTATCTTGTCACAGTTTCCAGTCATCATAATAGTTCCATTGTGGTGCACTGTCAGTTACAGCTTCACCTGACGTAAATATAGCCTATGTGTCAGACTTTGTTGCAGGCCCATATGGGGTAATTCAAGGGTACTTCAAGTTCGGAGCTGGAATTCCTCCTCTTAGATATCAAATCAAGATGACTTCCATTGAACTTCCGTGTCTATCTTGTCCAATTTTGATTCCACACCCAGTGTTGTTGCATTCACCTGACTGCCCACCTATGAAGGACCTGTCTAGCAGTCTGTAGATATGTATTGCATAGACAGCAAAAATGTAGGTAGGGTATTCACAACAGCAAATAAACAATGTCTTCCCATGGTGCATTGTGCTTTATTTGACTATATCACACTCACTATGGACCACAATGGCCTCATCCCAATGGTATAGTTCAATAACTTCAACCAAACAATCATATTATAAAATTTGACCTGAAGTTAACGAGTATGAGTTTTTGTACTCAAATTTTCAAAGGTCATGCGATGAATGTACAAATGTATAGGGGTTAAAGAACTGTGCCCCTGATAAATGAGCATGTTGTGGATCCTAATGGGCTATTCCAGATAAAACATGCACCCCCCCTATAGAGGGCAACGGAAATCCAGATTTTTTGGTGGTCTTTGGGGCTCGGAATTCCAGCCTATTCTACTTATGCTGTTCCAAATTCCAGCCTATTTTGCCTATGCTTGGCATAAAATTTCCAGATTTTTCCACCATTTTGTTAGTCTGAAGGCATAGAGGGTTTTGGAATTCCAGGTTTATTGTGTTTATCCTTGGTTGGATTTCCAGACTTTTTTGCCTCTGGTCAATAAAATAATCCATATTTTTGTCCATTGAGGTGCTGGAATTCCAGATGGTTTTGTTAGTAATTTGTCGGGATTTCCAGCCTTTTGTGCAAATAGATATCAGGAATTCCATTCTCTTCCAGGTTAATGCAATTTGTCATTATGTATGTGCATAATGTATGTTGAGGCGTTTTCTCCCCCACAAGTTGGTGGTACTAGTAGTTATAATCATCATGATTGACAGCCCAAGTGACCATGACAACCAACATTCTTCAGTTCTTGTTGAGTAAGCCCTAATTATTAGTAGGAAAGAAAAAGAGGGTACACCAACTTGACGGAAAACAAGTCGCAGGGTGGCAAATCAGACCCCTCCCCTGCTCAGTTGACAGATATGTTGTGACAAAATTTACAATTTGCATCTCCCTTTTGGCCTATTTTAGACCAAATTTGCGCTTATGCCATAATCTTAGTAAAGCCATTTGAGTGAGTAGATCTCACGACAATCATGTTGCCTTGCCCACAGGACCATCAAAAGGTAAATCCGCCATATACCAGGTATATGATATACACATTTTAGGCTATTCCAGTTGAAAGACATACACCCTGTATGGAAGACATTACTTTAGTCTCTCACACAGGGGTGTAGATTCCAAATGAAGTCACCCCCAAGAAAATGGTTGCCCTGAAAATAAGCTGTTTCTTTACTCAATTAATGAGAGTTTCATTGAGTAAAGAAACAGTTTAAAGCAAGTGCACTATCTTAAGTTAATGAAAACAACTTCACAGAAAGCAAGCACACTTGGCGAGGGGTTTATTTTTGCGGATTTCGCGAGTGTAGTCCCATCCACGAAATTAACACCTCGCGAATATATATAATAATGTATTGCAAGTATAGGGCAAAACTAAGCATCGCGAAAATAACAATTGCAAAAATGTCTCTGTAACTCCAAATCGCGACAATAACTGTAATGCTTGAAAATTACCACTTAAACAGTAATAATTAGTACCAGCAGAGAAACTCTCTGGACTGACCTTTCACAAGTTCAACAAAAGTCAATACTATTACGTAATTGTTTGTTCATGGGACATAGTGCACACACACTTCATCCATGCAGTACAAAGTGTTATCTGTTTCAAAATTTACTGTGTGCTTTATTTTAGCAGATTTGGGTAGCTACCGTATTAATAAACTGAGGGAAAATATTATTCTGTGTATTAAAAACAAATCAACCCATCGTGGCTTGGGGTTTTAATAACAGGTTTAATTTCGAATTGATTGATTTTCAATGATGGATACAAATTTTAAGTTTAGCATCAGTTTTTTTTTCTATTTTGTTAAGTTTTATAAAATGTTGCAAATTAAAAAAAAAATTAATAGTATCAAAGGCTACTGAAAAAACCCTTCTCTACTGGGCCAACCGACCGAATTTGTGTTTTGAGAATTAAAAAAAAAAACATTTATTTTGCTTAAATAATAGCAAATATGTTGGTATTAAAAAATTCTTAATATTTTGGTGATATTTTAGGGTAATTTCAAGATAGCCTCTCTCTAGAAATACAAGTACAAAAACACCGACCCTATACTTGAAGTTGAAAGGTCCGCCCGTAGAATAGGGTGGGTTTTTCTTTTATCGCCAAAAATACAATAAATAACATGACACCAACCCAGCAAACACAAAAGCGTTTTCGACATCATTCGCAAAAGGTTATAAAGGTTGTCAGAAAACGTTTAAATGTCGTGTTATATAAAGGGTATATTAAGAGTATAACACGTTTTCATAACCTTAAAAAACATTTTTTGATAATCTACTGCTCAGCAAACAAAAATGTTTTACAGAAAACGTTTAAATGTCGCATATGTCGGATTATATAAAGAGTATAAATACGTTTTAATAACATTCCCAAAACATTCTTGAAAACTTGATACAAAACATTCTAAACAGAATGTTATTTTGGGAGTTGAAAAAATATTTTGCGAAAAATGTTTGCCCAAAATATTTTCAATAACGTTTTAAAAGCGTTTTCATGACCTTTATATAACCCGACATTAAAATGTTATTAAAAGGTTTTGAAAAAAACATTTTAAGAACATTTCTGTGTTTGCTGGGTTCAAATATTTTAACATAATGTTATTTAAGTATTGACACAATATTTGGCAAAGATGTTTGCAAAATAGTTTACAATAACATTTTTTGAACACATTTATAATTATTGTTGTAGTGTGTTTTCATACAAAGCGTTTTAAAAGCGTTATCATGACCTTAATATAACCCGACATTTTAATGTTATTAAAACGTTTTTACCTTAACCAAAGGCCAAAATATACATTGTAGCTTATTTAAAACGTTTTTAAAACGTTTTTGTGTTTGCTGGGAAAACAGAAATTTTGACAATAATAGTTTTTTTCTGATCATTTTAATGTAAATTTTGACCAAAGTATCAGCAAATTATGATATAGCTAGATTACACATAAATATAAAATTTGAAAGAGGGACTCTAAATATACATTTAAAAATCCAAAAGCATAAATCAAGAAGTGCATATTACGGTATTACTATTATTAAAAATGATTTATATTAAATGATGCTCCCGTCTAAAAAAATCCGGACATTGAGTTTTTTTACATGTTTTGCATTTGGAAAATGTTCCATTACAAACCAAATGTCAGACGAATTCGTCTCTATGGATTGTCTGAGTTGATAACATCTGAGGATAGGCCTATATGAATCCAATATCGTACTAGCTAAAACTACTGTTCTTTGAATGGAACAAAATGCAGATGTTCAATCGAAATACATGTGAAGATGAGCTCATCTTCTCTGATGTTATGCAAAATATGGTAATATCAAATATCATCCATTTTATTGTTTTATTATTTTATTATTCACGGGATGTGATTAATTAGCATATTATAAATTTGATGAGGAATTTAAATATTTATATGCCATTGGGTTTTGTGTACAGGGGATGGAGGAAAAAAACTTTGATTGATAATGTCATTAAAATATTAAGATACCCTGCATCTCGTTTCTACTACTCATTATAATTATCATTAAAGTTTTGCTTTTGTAAAGCCTACAATGTTCTAGCACATCTAAAATTCTCCTGCATGCTGAGTGAACATAAAAGGTTGAATAACACATGGAGATTAAAAAACGTAAGTAAACAAAATCAAAGCGAAACTGGTAATTTGCACAACCTAAACCACAGAGCAGTACATGTATTAAACAGAACAAGATCTTGTTCATGGTTGTTTGTTTAACCATGCTCTTCAAACACATTTTAAAAGGTTCCATGACTTGGCAAACAAAGTTATACACACTTGTGTTTATAATACATGCAGTCTTCACAGTCACTCCAGGCTGTTTTGGATCGGGGGTCTGCTTGATCAGCAAAGAGATATTTCTCCCATCTTCTGGTATTACAGTAAAGCTATCATTTGCTGCATATTTTGCTCAAATTTGCACTTCTTACATGATTGTAATTGCCCAATGCTATCTGAAATACCATGTAAAGGACTAAGCCTCCAAAGTAAAATTTAGAGGTGATCCCCAAAGCTCCACAGTTAAGCGGCTAAGTCGGTTTTTACTTTTTACCTCATTATTTTAAGCTTAGTTAAAACTGAGACTAGTAAACCTGAGACTGTTGGTTTACTAGTCTCAGGTTAAAATGATCAGAAGACCCCCTTGACAGTAGACTATGCCATAGTCGAATTTTATTAAAAAATATGTTTATTAGTCATGATGAACCCATTTCGTTGAATACAAAATTATACTGATGTTTATTAAAATTAAAGTATTCAATAGTAAAATGGTCATAAAGAGTTAAAAATATCAGATAATTAGTGACAATAAAAGTAACTGAATGCAACATTATCTTGCATAATTATAATGGCTGACTTTAATACTGAACAATTCTGATTTTGGAAGTACCAGTTTATTGATAGCGAACCCGAAAATCCTGGAAGCTAACAGAGGGAGTGCGGTGACTGAAAAGATCAGATACAGATGTGAAAATCTATCAGTTGCACACAAATCAAGATAAATCAGAGTTTTATGCTTTAAATGTAATGGCCCGAGTATGCAAAATGGGCAAGTGGACTACGGAGAAGTCTACCTTGACAGATAAAGTGTTACTAGTACCGTAGCAGTAATATTATGTAATCATAGTAAAATATAAAAAAAAAGAAGAACAAAATTAAAATTTTACCAAAATCGTACATTATGTCTTTTATAATCTCCAAAATAGGAAAGATAAATGGTCTATGGTAAAACCAAATTTATCGAACGTAATCAAAACAATAAAATTATTATTTGGCCAAAACAACAACAACAACTCTGTCCCTGCCCTTTGAGGGATTCTGATTTTAAGCCAGCTAAGAGCTGGCTATCTACTTCGGAGATCGTCTTTGTTTGCTAAAGAGATTACGGGGTACTAGCATTGGTTTGAATTACTTTGCGGAACTTTTTATGGTGAAAATATATATGTAAGACCTGTTATTCGATTTGTAAGAAAAAGAAAGTATGCTTTGCCGTTTTAACGAATGAAAGCAGTGAGAATTTCAAAAGTTATGGTTTGAAGGAAATATAACATTAAAAGTTATATATATGCCAGGCCTATAATAGTTTCCACAGCATATCAACGAAAGAAAATGATAGTATCCTTGTTATCAGGCGTTCTTAGATTTACATTTGCAGACCTCCTGGAGATCAACACAGCATGAGATGTGAGTGTATTGATAATAACATGATTAAAACCTTTATGGACCTAAAAGTCAAAGTAAAAATATCCTATATCCTGTATCGTTTTTATGGATAAAAATGACTCAAAATGTCATTTATGAAATAATTGATATCTTAAACATCAGTTTTGTCTTTTCAACAGGAAAAATTCGATGTAAATTCAAGGCCTATTTTTGATATGGGTACAATTGATATACATGTAGGCCTATTGAACAATATCAGTCTTTATACATTTTATAATGTGCTATGTATAAATTGCGAATTAATATATAAATTAATATAAAATTAATGTGCATGTATAAGGCAAGTAGGATGGCAGTTTTAGCCAATTAACTAAAAACTGCAGTGTATTTCTTTATATTAATAATGAGCTAAGGGTGGCCTAAAAGGCAGAAAAGACAAAAAGACAGAACAATTTGGAGTAATTAATTAAAGAGTTGACAGGAAGTTATAGGAGTTAATGTTTGGTTTTTCTGTGTGCATGTTCTTATCATTGATGGTTTGGAGCAGGCGGCGAATGGCATGATAGAGCCGGCAGCTTGTGAAACGGCCCGGCCGTATGGCATTTTCCAAATACTCGGTTAGTTTTGGGGGTTTATTATCGAACCCGATGGTTTTAGCTTGTATTTATATTATTTATTAACATATAGGCCTATTTGTTTGTGAAATTTCAAGCGTTTTAAATTTTCAAAATAATCCCATTCAATTACACGGTTGTGATGAAAATGCAATGCGACCACCACCTGGTTTGGTGGACTGTCATCCCGGACTGTCATGGAACATGATGGATCATAAAAAAGAGTGATCCTAAAAATGCCTTCCACCTAAACTACCGTATTCGTCCGAGTATAGTCCCACGCTCGAGTATAATCCCACCCCCCATTTTTCGAAAAATTTCAGAAATTGTAAAAAAAAAAAAAAAAAAAAAAAAATTTTTTTTAAGTTTTTTTTTCGGTTTTAGAGTGTCCCTGGACCTAGACCTAGATGCTAGGATCATTCATGGTTGACCTAAAAAAAAAAAAAAAAAAAAAATTCAAGATATTTTGTATTTTTAATATGAAAATTGATAATTTGTATTCATGTCATACTCTATTAATGATTTCAAAATGCATTGAATTTGAATGCATTTTGAAATCATTAATAGAGTATGACATGAAAACAAAGTATCAATTTTCATATTAAAAATACAAAATATCTTGAAATTTTTTTTTTTTTTTTTTTTTAGGTCAACCATGAATGATCCTAGCATCTAGGTCTAGGTCCAGGGACACTTCAAAACCTGAAAAAAATAAACTTAAAAAAAAAAAAAAAAAAAATTTTTTGTTTTGAAATTGAGTATAATCCCACCCCCAATTGTGAAAAATTTTCACATAAAAAACGGGTGGGACTATACTCGGACCAATACGGTAATTACAAGACCTCTTCTGCATTGAAGCTGGCTTCCCCTTTTAAGGGAATTTGTATCTTCTTCTTTTATTTCTTGCATAAAAGTGGAAAATTAAAGTTAACATATTGGCAATACAATTTGCTTCCTCCTCTTAATGATCAATTTTGCATTGTAGAAAAAATAAAAATGAAAAAGTTCTCCCCTTTTAAAGTTTTTTCTGTCAGTGTCGTTTTTTAGCTGTGGGCCTACTATGGAGTGCAGCCTGTAGTGTAGAGGTGTATCTTACTGACTTGCTTTTAATACTGACTTTCTAACTTTTATAATTTTATAATATATAGTTACCCCTTTGGCTCTAAAATCATAATTGCAAGACTCTGAATTTGTAAAGCTATGTAGACCTACCGAATACTGGCCACTCGTCCTTTATACCGTATTTAAATAAAAGTCTCCCCTCCATAAAGTACCACGGGGCAATTCGCAAAATAATACCATAACACATGTGATATGCTGAGGAAGCCTGATGACCTTTTTAAAATAGCTGAGTGGGAGGGTTTTCAATGAAATATTTTTTCATGTCAGTGAAATGATGCCATTTGCCCCACATCTCATATGCACAGTTTATCCCTTACATACCCTGTGTCTTGAATAGCTATATAGCCCAACCCTGTGGTTAAGAGGCTAGGAAATAATTCCTAATATCTCATACCCTAGTTTGTATGCCTTTATCTAATCTTGCCCACATGACAACTTACTATTTAGCCCTTAAACCCAGCAAAGAGTCTGCTCAGTGTAGGAATTTTTTAGCCTTTTTTTTATAAATATGTTTGCAATTGGCTTATAACCATCACATGCTGACAATGCACATAACTGATTGGTTAATCAAACTAGCAGGTCATGGTCAGGCCTAATCACAAAGTAAACATATCATCTGTAAATAAAACTATGCAGCAGCCTCAGCAGGCGACTTACTTCAGAAAAGGTTCAATATAACTACATTGCATAAAACTAAGTCCATTATCTATAGTTAATTGGTCAAATGTTTATTGACTCTTGTAATAACCCATGTGTAGTAACCTGTATAATATTAGTGTTCATAAAAGCAGGACTATGAGACAAATATCCCTGACCCTGACAAAAACTAGCAAGAGCAAATGGCTGTGTAATTTGTTTACTTTAGTAATAAGGCATCTTGCATACATGTACAATTTTCATTTTATTTTATTTATTTTATTTATTTATTAGACTTTATACTTCGTAGTTTATAGCCAAATTTGTTTCCAGGAGGTGGCTTAATAAAAATTCCTTTAAAAAAGGAATGGGGCGCCCAATGTGAGCTTGGTCGTGATGTATTGAATTTCATGGTGTTTAGATTTGGTATTATTATCTCATGAAACCCGGTGACACCTCATTATAGAAATCAGACCTGTTGATAGGTTGTAAGAGAGGATAGCCTTTTCCAGTCACGAATTGGGCCAGAAAGTTTTGCTACTTTGCAACGCAATAAAAACCCTAAATGCAAAATGAGATCCTGTAGTGTAGGTGGCTTGAGGTGACTTAAAAACTAAATGCAAAATGAGGTTTAAAAAAATATTGTTTTTCAGAGTCAAGACACAGGTATCATTATTAAGCCTCATATCACTTATTTATTGTTGAATAAGTGCAGAGTAGGTTAGATATGAATATTAAATGTTAGACCAAAGTAGCTCAAAGTATATGTACTATACACCTGATCCGTGAACTTATCTTTTTAAAGACAAATTCTTGTTTGTGTAAAAACTGAAGCATCATAATGTGTAAAAGAATATTTGAATATTAACTGTACATCATATATAGCGATTCGTGATACCCAATCATGCTTCAGTTTATGTGGTTTAGGAAGCAGAGAATTTATTTCAATTTTATATACGCCAAAATATTTTCTGAATAATAAAAATTAACACTGAATTGATGGCGGAAATTTTATGTTAAATTTACGTAGGTCCCCACTAAAGATTACTGTTTCGTCTTTATGGGAATTTAATCTTTTAATATCTGAAAGAACTTTGGGGACCTACGTGGGTGGACTACGAATCCAGACCGTCTTACAAGAAAAATGGTAGGCTAGGCTCCCTACCTTGCAGGGCACGTGCATGCACGAAATGAATTGTGTATGTATCATAGGCCCCTCGTATTGTTTGTATGCGCCTGAGAATTCAACAATATTAATAGGCCTAATGGTAGCTCTACACATTAATGTTTTTAAGCAGAAAAAATTCCAAAATACGGTACATGATGCAGTCATGTCTACAGTGGAATTCACCACGACCTTTGCAGGACTTAAACCCCATTAAAAGCTATTAAACCAAGATAACACTCATTGAAAACAGCTCAACTGATTAAATCATATCTTCTCTGGTTAAATACATGCAACATATGTTTCTGCTTTACATGTACAATGGAGCAATGAGCTGGTATTATAGTTTCAGTTGGGTGAACGATTATAAAGCGAACGCTAGAGAACAATTCTGTGTGGGCTTTTGTTTACGAAATGAGACAATACTCTGCTTATTGTTAACCAGCGTTCTTGAAAATGAGAAGCATGGTGGTTTGCAGACTTAACACGGGTTGGAAATAATTTCTTCATATTTTTGGTGTTATCTGTCGTTTACATATCCTTCCTAAAACACCAAAGTACGAATATTTCCAAACATCTAAATTAGCTAAAATTTAGGACATGTTACAAAACTATATTTTCTAGAATTGGCGGTTATTTTTCACACACCGGCGTTAACTAGGCAATTACCCATACTTCTAACATACGCTATTTGTAGAGGTTACGCGTCAGCGGTAAGAGCACTGTGTATTGTGTATAGGAAAATGGACAGTAACTGCAGTATGCCGTTTTCTGTCTTTGCTTGTCACGTGGTATGTTGAAGTAATGAAGTAATTGAAGTTGTGATTATATGTTCAAATTTTCAAGATGGCCCCAACAAGTCAGTTGGTCAGGGTACAGGCGCTGGTAATATGTCGATACTGTATACATGATAGCGGTGCAGCGTGGGTTCGAGCCCCACCTCTGCCGAACTAAATTTCCTTTTTTTTAAATTTCATATTATGTTAGGGAAATGTGGCTGGGGAATTTATGTATGACGAAGAGTGGTGTGGGTCGATAGGTTCATCCCCTGCAATGGTGATCCCCAGCCCGACGTGGGTCTTCACTCTTCATTCTAGCTTGTGCGAAGATTTTGTTTTTATAGGCCTATTTGTTTAAAACAGCATCACACTCACTCCCACAGCCCACACCCCCACACACAACGCATGCGCATCACAGTATAGACATATGATATCCCTATTATCATTGATTAAATATTTTGAGCTCAAAATGTAGAAATATACACTTTGAGCTCATCTTATAATAATAGCTATAACAGGGCAAGGAAAGAACTAGGTCACTTTATTATTACTTGATTCATGTCGTATTTTATTCATAGGCTACATGTCGTATGTATACGGACGTTGAAACTTTAAAAAGTAACAGTCCCCAGCTAATTTAGATATGAGCTCTTTGATGTCCACTCCCCTATCAGGGAATTCCCTTTTAACATAGGAGCACCTGCGTAGTACTAGGTACTGCGGCAAGGTTGCACTCGTTCTACTTGATGTGGCTTCATGTATTTATCATGCAGCCTATTATAAATATATCTATTTCATTCAAATACAGGTATGTATTTAATATAAAAACAACATTTGAGGCTTTAGGTATTTTAGTCTCAGCTCAAACCAAAGTAAGAAAGTTTGAATTCTTATGTACCGTAGCGTTAGCCTAATGGCGCACATGGCTCCTTTGCCTTGGGGTAAATTTCATGTACAAAAAGAGAGCTACCTCCTCTAAAAATCACAACAAGAATTAAGGGTGTGTGCATGCCCTTATTTGCTGGTGGGAATTTTGTGGGAGGGCGCTTTAAGTTTGTGTCTAAAATACCAGTTATATCAAAGGGGCCCATAAGCGCCATTAGGCTGAACGTTCTGACGGACTTCCATTGACAATACAACAATATTCGTGTTGTAAAGTAGGGTAAAAAGATCTAGGCCTCAAGAAAGAAAGAACAGGAATAAATAAAGAATAATTAAGGACATAAAGAAAGAATTTTGCCCTAATGAATTTTTAGAAAGAGCTGAAGCAAGAAACTGAGTTTCACGATACAATCCTTTTATAGTTCGAAATGTGTGCTGCCGACAGAGTATGCGTCCCTTTGTGTGGTTCAGTTCATGGACCTAAAGACCCGGTTTAACAAGAATGTTAAAATTATGTTACGCCAATCAAACATTTTTTAGAAACTAGTAGGCCTACATGCCACATATTGTTATTGAAAACCTGTAAGGAGAACAGCAACCCTTCACAAAAGAGAAGCTTAATTTTAGTGGTTACCTAGGATACCAACACCAGTGGCGTGCGCAAAGGGACAGGGGATGTGCCCCCCCTTTGTCAAAAAGATCGGGAAATAATGCACCTAATCGGGGGGAACCGGGGGATTAGTTATTAAATTTTAAAACAGTCAGAGAATCGAGACCCTGAACCAGACTTTGAAAACCTAAATGCGTTACTGCCAGGCCCAAACGCAGGATTTTTTGTTTGGGGGTGCTGATTTTGAAAAAGTGGACCGTTCTCCAAAGGGGGGGCGATTTTGTGAAATGTGGACTTTTCCCCCAAATTTGGACCTTTTTTGACCCAAAAACCATAAAAAACCGGATTTTGGGACTTTTTGAATACTTTTGCAAATTTGGGGAGGTGCAGTCGCACCCCCCCCCCTAACGTCTGGGCCTGGTTACTGCCAAACACACACCTTGGTGGTGGGCCTATATTAGGCCTATACATGTAAAACATCATAGATGACTTGGAATAAATGCAGATAAAGCAAATATAATGTAACCTTTACAACAATAAACACCTATACCGCCTAAAATAACTCTAAAACCCTAACATGGAATTCAAGACTTTTTGGTAGTCAATTGAAAAATTCCAACTTATTTGTGTAATTTTAGATACCCTCTATAGAGGGCGATGGAATTCCAGATTTTTTTGGTAAGTCAATTGAAAATTCCAACTTTTTTTTGATAATTTTTAAAAACCCTCTATACCCCTCCATGGAATTCCAGACTTTTTTGCTAGTCAATTGAAAAATTCCAACATTTTATTTGGGTATCTTTAGAAACCCTCTATAGAGGGCAATGGAATTCCAGATTTTTTTTGGTAAGTCAATTGAAAATTCCAACTTTTTTTTGACAATTTTAAAACCCTCTATACCCTCCATGGATTTCCAGATTTTACATGCTAAACAGGGCGAAATCCAGGTTTCTTCCTCAAGTATGCTTTGGAATTCCAGACATTTTAGAAAAAAAACATTTTGCCCTCTATAGGGGGGGTGCATGTTTTATCTGGAATAGCCCAATGTATCCCAACCTCCGTGCTCTGTTCCTTTAGAATACTATTACTATCCAGAGGTTGCTTTGCTCACAGTGTGCAGCCATTTGGGTTAGCTTACTCCCTATTCCAAAAAAACACAGTACTAATTTTTTTTGGATTAAAAAAATATTGTCCTGTTTTGCCAAATGAAACAGATAAATCCTAATATTGGCAATGAATGTCAAATTTTAAAAATTATTTATTTTGAAATTTTTTTTTTTTTTTAAATCCGGGCCTAAATTTTTGGGATTTTGACCCGGCCGCGGGGAGCAACACAACTTTTTTTTGGCCTTAATAGGCCTGTGCGATTGCTATACAGACCGTGACACACAGCATGATGGGAAGGTCTGATTATCTGCTGTAGGTAGCAAGCAATGCAAGGCTGCCTCTCAATGCAGGGTCAGTCAGGTGAATCAATGCATTATGCCATTTACAAAGGTAATGATGACACATCTTTCTTCCAATTTTTATGGTATTGAAAATTTTTACTTCATATTTATTTTTTAGGCAAAAACTTAAAAAAGTTGAAGTTCAAATACAAAGTAGCTCTCAATCTTCAAGCACTATGGACCACAGTAGCCTCGTCCCAATGGCATAGTCCAATAACTTCAATTACATAATCATAGTGCAAAATTTGACCTCAAGTTGCAGAGTATGAGGTTTTGTACCCAAATTTTCAAACGTCATTCAATGAATGTATAAATGTATTGGGGTTAAAGAACTGTGCCCCTGATAGATGAGCATGTTGTGGATCCTAGTGAAGTGTCTTTTGTAGATACCTTGAGGGATGTAAGTTGTAATTCTCCATTAAAACATCCGAAAACTCCAACAATATTTACTTATTTGACCTCAGATGACCCTGCACGAATATTGGAAAAGTAGACATTTCCACCCTACATTTATTTTCGTGCATTTCTCATTCCAAGCTTCTACCATGAAAACAGCAATGTGCAAATATATTCCTTTTGTGTAAAGGTCAATGTAAGGAAATTTAGAATCGCAAATTTAAAAACAAGGGAAACAGTTAAAAATTGGCAACATGCAAAAAATTAATGTGAACATTTCCACTTTTACAGTATTTGAATATTAATTAAAATATATCAATAAGAATAAACCAAATAGATGGCAAGATTAAAATTAATTATGATCTACATTTATTAATCATCTGAATAAGGAGAGATTATCCGCTCAGATAAAAAATTGGAAACATCTATTGCCTTGTTCAGGTGGGCTTAGAGCTAAGTTTGTGTTAGGGTAACACTAAGCTACCTACCTCAGAGGTAACTCAGAGGTAGCTTAGTGTGAGTGCCCTTCTGAATAAGTATCGTGTTAGGCCCTTCACAATTAATTCTTAGTTTCCTGTTTCAAGTTTGAAAATAAAGGACGAGGTGACTTTTAATTATTAATTATTAATTATCTATTAATTATTAATTATCTATTACTTTCTTTATTTTGAAAATGTGGTTGTGACTATTATCAACAGTCCATTTGGTCATTTTGACTAAGACTACGGATTTAATTATTTTACCTTTATAATTGATTTTTTACATTAATATTAGTAGGGGACCCTACAATGTTCTTGTTTTATATTCATAATCAAAGTTGAGATGATCAAAAACAGATATTAGCAAATAAAAGTAATTAAAAAGTCAATTAGAAGATGAAAATACCTAAATAAAAATAAAATAATTAAATATTTTTCCATTCTTGATTTTGGACGCGCGAGGGAAACAGGAAACTAAGGATCAATTGTAATTGGCCTTAACAAACACAAAGCTTAACACAAAAAAAGATTTACTACCAAGAAATATCTGTGGCATAACACGATGCAATCGCTGCAGCTAACATGGAGTGCTTCAAGTTAACGACCATGGGGAGATGAAAAAATTATTTGAAATTGTAACAATCTGAGATTCGCCCTGTATTTAGGATATTTTGCACATTATCAAAATCACAACTTTTTTGAAATAAGTGGATCTGGAGATTGTGTAGTGTCCCTTTAAGGAAAGAGGTATGAACGTTTGGACAGCATTTATTGTGGGACATAGCACATCAGACATCGAATTGCATTCTGAATACGAAGAATGGCCTTCTGATATCAAATAATTTTGATTTTTTGAAATTCGCAATGTAATACACATTTTATGGCAAATCGTTAAAAATTGATATTTTTGATATTTAACAGTACTCGAAGTAAACTTTATAAATCTGATGATTTCTACCTAAAGTGTATGTAGGTGGGATGAAAAGCCGACGATCAATTGAAAATTTTGACCTTTAAATTATTGAAGATATGGATTTTTTCCCAAAACACCAAAAAAATTAGGTTTTTGGGAAAAAATCCATATCTTCAATATGAAAGGTCAAAATTTTCAATTGATCGTCGGCTTTTCCTCCCAGCTACATACACTTTAAGACTATATCATTAAATTTATAAAATTTACTTGAGGACTGTTATATCTCAAAATGTGAAAATATCAAATTTTAATAATTTGTCATAAAATTTATATTATATCGTGAATTTCATAAAATGAAAATTATTTGATATCAGAAAGACATTCTTCGTATTCATAATGCAATTTGATAGGTCTGATGTGCTCTCATGTCCCACAAAAAATGCTGTCGAAATGCTCAAAACGCTCATTCCAGTTCCCTTAAGTCATAGTAAAAATGAAATATTTTGATTTTAGTTGGCAGTACTTAGCACTATTAATCTAATCAAGCATTTAATTAATTAGTCAATTAATCAATTCCTAATGAACCATGTAACTTTAAGAAAAGACAAACTAATCAAATGGAATGTTGCACGAAAACAATGAAAAAACAAGCGGGAAAATCGGAACACCTGACGATTAATTTTGTGTAATTTAAGACAACATACCAACACAATGCAGATCAAGTGAAATGTCAAATCCATATTTGGCGCGGAAAACCAGGAAACCCAACACTCATTAATCTATAAAAACATATTACAATTGTTACAAAGTCAATTGAAATTATGAACAAAGAAAGTTTAGTTACTACCTCAAGTTGCAGAGAATGAGTTTTTGTACCCAAATTTTCAAAGGTCATTCAATGAATGTACAAATGTATTCATGTCAAAGAACTGTGGCCTGATAGATGAGAATGTAGTGGATCATATGGCACAAACCACCCGCAAATTCCTATTGGAGTCCAGTTACACGTGGGATAATTGCTCCAATTAATTTACACAAAATACATATTTTTAGCTTAAAAATTGGCACATGTGGCCACAGCATGTATTTGGTATCACTTTCCCACCCATTAGACAATAGGAAACAATAGGGTGTGGTAAATCACCAATAGTGGACAATACCGGAAGGAAGGAAGTCCTTTGGTCTGTTGACTGGCTGGTTTTAATAATTCCAGTCAGCTGCTGTTTCTGAAAAGCAAGAAGAAGTCTGTATATGCAACAGCTACTACATTCAGGTCTGCATTGTATATTAAATATTAACATTAAATAATAATAATTATAAAAAAAATAAAAATAAAAATGGAAAAAAAAAAATTTTAATAAATAAATAAATAAATAAATATAAATAACAAAAATAATTTTAAAAAATAAATAAATAAAAAAAAAATAATAAAAAATTTAAATTAAAAAAATTAATAAAATAAATAAATAAATAAAAATAAATAAAATAACCATGCTTATAAAGCACGGGGTTTAGAATATTTACTATAATTTTTATAAAAAGCTGATCTAAAAGATATTGTGCAAGTCGTACATCTACATAAGTAATTTTATCATAAAGCCTGTTACATTGTAGCACATCATTCAAGTTAACATGGTCAATGCACTATGAGAGGATGCACATGAATAATGATGATGAAGATGACAAATGCAAGGACAGGTGCCAACGTTTTCATTTTTGCAAGAGAATTTTTCACAATTATTTGTTTCCAAAAAATACTGCTACAACGGTGTCCTTTTATATTGTTGTTGTCAAAATTTAACAGCCTGGAGTGTTGATTGTTTTCAGAAATATTAACAAATACTATTCAAAATTTCCCATGATCTCTTATGTATTTTCTATTTGGTGGAAGCAAAATTTTACTGAGACTCTCATTGTACAAATATTCTAAGGGGGAGGGGGCTTCCGGCTTTCTGATTTTCCAATTTGTGGAATATTTACAGAATTGCATCGCTGTGTTATTGACGTTTGACTTTCGCAATAGTTGGTTTTCTGAATTTAATTTCTATGAAACTTACAATATGTGACCCGGTCTGACATAACCAGGAACAAGCCAAATTTTTGACATTTCATGATTTAAATAAAAATGTAAGCACTAGACAATAAGTTTAAAATTATACCAAAATTATATAAAATACATCAATACTTTTTAAGATGGGGATAATTTTGTAAATGATACCTTGGTATTTTTCCCAAATTGCTATTCTGAGTAATGGGCCAATTAGTTTTTAAGTTCCTCCCCTTTTTAAGCAATTTTTTTTAGCTTCACTTTTGAGAAGGTGAAGATGAAGGCTCTTGTGAAGATGGGTCAATCATTCATGTATCACTGCATGCACAGTAAATCAGATTTATTATTGGCTTTGCATTGAAGGGGTCTGGTGGATAGGCCATTATTTGTACACATGTTTTTCTCCCATCACCAGACCCAATAAAAATGGGGAAAAAAATCAGATTTCTTGGTTATCAAATCATGTTCAAAAAAACACAATTCAATCATATCCAATTAATTAGTGAAATACCTCACTGCAAACAATAAATCTGTAAAAGAGTCCTTGGCAATGACACAAACAAATTACGGAAACAAACCAGGTGAAACACTACAAAGGGAGAAATGGTATGATAAGATAACAAAGCCGGTTGCTTCATTTAATGATTGCCTAATAAGCATGTACTTTATTATTAATTACATAAACCTGTCTGAATTTTGATTGTGAAAAAAAAATCCCTTTAAAAAGGGATGGACCGGGACAATGATGATTTTATGTGAAGTGTAACTAACTGATGCATTTGATATATGCTATAATTTATTTTGTAATTTGTGGATACTACAGGTGATACTTTTTTAAGCCGTGGTGTGAAATTATATGTGTGGACAAATTATTTTATTTACCATAAACCTGTCTAAAAAAGAAAGAGACTATGTGTAGCTCATTTTGATTGCAAAAAAAAAAAACCATTTTAGAGCACAAAAACAGATTAACATCATTGGTATTATTAATATCTTTCTTTTCTTCTTCGTACATTGTATACTTTGATCGTTGTTCACCTTTGCCTCAACAAATTGATTAACAAATACAAACACACACCAGGGTCTGTCTTTTGGAAATTGTAGGAGAGCATTAACCCTAACCCTACCCATGGTTTTTTGGCTATCGGAAGGGAAAGAAGGAGCGAAAAAGGAGAGAAGATGAAGAAAGTCACTTGGCACCCCGGGATTGAACCTCGGACCCCTCGCATGCCACGCAGAAGATCCCCAGCATGTAGCTACACAGGTGGCGTTGGCCCAAGCGATTCCCTGGGTATATGACTTGGTCTGATTGCGTCATCAAGTCCCGTGGAATGCATGCACGCAGAGTGGTTTTAATAGTGAGCTTTAGTGAGTCCTAGTTGGGTTAGGGTTAAGGAGGCATATAGGAAAAACATGCATGTGCACTAACCCTAACCCTACCCGTGTTTTTTTGGCTATCGGAAGGGAAAGAAGGAACGAAAAAGGAGAGAAGATGAAGAAGAAAGTCACTTGGAACCCCGGGATTCGAACCTCGGCCCCCTCGCATGCCACGCAGAAGATCCCCAGCATGTAGCTACACAGGTGATGTTGGCCCGGCCAATGATTCCCTGGGTATATATGACTTGGCCTGATTGCGTCATCAAGTTCCGTGGAATGCATGCACACAGAGTGGTTTTAATAGTGAGCTTTAGTGAGTCCTAGTTGGGTTCGGGTTAAATAGCTCTTCTGGAGCCTTCAAGGAGACCTGTTTAGAGCATTTACAAAAGAATGTAAGGAGAAAATGGTCAACTAAGGAGAGCTAAATATCGCTCTCTATCAGATTTAAGGAGAGCAGTATAGATTGATTGCTCTCGCTCTCCTTAAAAGGCAGTCCCTGACACACCCCTCCCTCCCCACCCTCACACACACCCACAAAACATATCACCAACTAAACCAGTCAACCTAAAGCTGGAAATTTGGAAATTCACTAAGTTCATAACTGGATAATTTGCAATTTGGAAGGAAATTATGCTTTTGAAATTGTAGGAAATTTGCTATCTTTGTGGTATTTTGTCCTATTTCTCTGGAAAATGGTGACATCATTTCCAGGTCTGGCCTTGACTGCTCCCCCACCCCCCAAAAAAGTTACTTCTAGTATTAACCAGCCTTTTCTGATAACAATATATTCAAGATAGAACCTCAATCAAAGTTGATGTAATCCCGGATGTAATAAAATTTCATATTAAGAGGTCTTGAAACTATTTTATTCAGATTTCATATACATATACCAATTCAAAAAGCTTACTACATGCAGCTAGAAGCTGCTAGATAACACCCTGTACCAGTCCTCATTCTCAAATAAACAGCAACATATATTTGGCTACAGAAAACCTAAGTCACATCTTCGACAACCCCATGTATGCAAGTAACATGATCTAAAGCACACAGTACATGAGTAATCACTCAAATGGCGAATCTCCTCCAGAAAAAATGGATGAATTCCACTGGCGCAGTAATTATCAGACTAGTAGGGGGTCGAAGGTCTGCAATTCAAGCGCACAAGTATCTCTCACTTGTCATCCTGGATAAGATGAAGGAAAACGAGCTGGTACCTTCTGACACGGCTCAAAAACGTTTATAAATCAATGATGCGCTGTAATTTGACACCCCACTATCTTCAGTTGTCATATTTGATATTGTGTCAACAATTTGCCACTACTATATACAAAATGTGTATACTTTATACCCCGACCCTTGACCTCATTTTAGCACTTAAATGACTAAAGGGTCATAAGAGCTGGCATGTTTACTTTAGGGTGTCTATTATCAACAGGCTATTCCAATTGAAATTCATACACCCCTATGGAAGATATGATCTTAATCTTCCACACCTGAGGTGGGTATGAATTTCAAACAGGGGTTACCTGTATGAGCGACTCCATTTGAAATTTACACACCTACGGGAGATTAAGGTCATGTCTTCCATGAGGGGTGTATGGATTTCAACTGGAATAGCTAGCCTTTTTGCAATGATTTTGAAATTGTAAATGTCCATTAGTGGAAGAGTTTGCGACTGTTTATTTTGAAAATTTCAGTTTGGCGAGAGATGGGTGCCTACTAAATTTGAAACAGCACGTCAAACAAAAAAGATACTCCGAGATCTCCTCTTGGAAACCGGTCACTATCACAAAATGGGCTATTCAGTTGAAATCCATACACCCTATGGAAGACATGACCTTAATCTACCACAAAAGGTGTAGATTTCAAATGAAGTCACCCATTCAGATGACCATATCTGAAATTCACACTCCCTGTGAGGGAGATTAAGGTCATGTCTTCCATAGGTGGTGTATGGATTTCAACTGGAATAGTCCATGCAAAATACAATAAATACACTGGAGTGAAATACAAAGTTAAAACTGAGTAACCATGCCAATCATACTCAAAACCAAGATCGTAGTATTATAATGCTATCTGATGAACCACAAACCCAGAAAGAAGGGCCTGTGGATGAACAGGCCAGGATCTTTTCAGGCTTCCAAGAATTGTTAATTTCAATCACCCCTTTTTCACAAATTTTCCACCAGCATGTGTGTACACTCCTTAGATTCATAACACTTGGATCAACCATCATTATTACGATAAAAATATATAATTATTAACAAGACTCTTTTTCAACCGAGCCCAGCTTTCCCTTTTAAAGGGAATTTTTATTTACAAATTTTTCATCAGCATATGTATGCAGGCTGATTGGACTATCAAATAGCAACACTGACAGTTGCCAAATTGTAAATTTCCCAGCATGTTTATCATGAAAATCATCCCCAAAATAGTCTAAGATTGATGGCATGTCATGATGTCAGTACATACAAGTCTTGCGCGACTACATCAAACTTGTCAGTCACTTTCTTTGGCGAGTTGTATACATTTTGCTTACTCGTTAACCCCCTGCCATCATCTCATTGTATCGCAATTATGGATGACTTGATGGACACTGATGGCGCGTGGCATGTTCTCAATGGGAATCACCCTATACTTGACCATGTCGGGATCCTGTCGTGACGAGATGCAAGTCTCTGAAATTGCTTCTTTAAAACTTGTGAGTCATAGCACTTCTTTGGCCCTTAACCAGCATCCAAAGTAAGCTGAACTCTTCACAGGCCTGTACATCAGGAGTTCTACAGTCCCTCATCAATTTTTGAGGGCCCAAACATCAAACATGACAGGTTTATGCAGAATAAGGGTAAATTTCCCATACCTATGTAACAGGAATCTTCATGCCATTTGGACTCATTTATGCACCAGCCACCTTCCAACGTCTTATGGAGCGCTATATGCCATTTGGAGTCACAAATGCACCAGCCACCTTCCAGTGACTTATGGAGCTCAATTTCAGTCCTTTTCAGTTTTTTTTGATACTTGGATATATCGATATACTTCAGAAAATGATATCAGCGATATCGATATTATTGGATAGTCGATTGATTGATTATTATCGATATATCGACGGTCCTTAAATAAAGGTACCAGTGGGAACTCTTGACTATGAAATTGCATTTGAAATTCACACCCCCTGTGGAAGTTTAAGTTTTCCATAGAGGGAGCACAGGTTTCAAATAGAATAGACAATTGGGTAACTATTCCCCAATCAACATGCTCAAAAATACCTTGTCTGCTCATCAGTGCATTATACATGACATTAAGTTAAAATTTTCCCGATTAGGGTCGATCGGATGAGGACAATCAAACAACATTTTTTGGCCTACATGCAATTTTCTATGGTCTGTAATCAGAGTAAAATCAGTTTTAATATGGCGTGATAAAATGATCTAAGGCAACAGACTTATGAAATACATCCACTCATGGCACCTTTAGAATTATGCCTACAATTCTCTAAACATTAAAGCTGAAGATAGACAGACCCAATTAATTTGCAGCAAATTTGGCAGTTATGAGGAAAATAAAATGTTGTATCATCAATGAATAACAAGATCCCCCTAATTTGATCCAATTTTACCATCATACAACTCATGTCCATGAGTAAGCTAACCACATGATGGTATTAGATTGATCTTACATGATTACCAGTCTTTCCTTTACTACTTTACTCAAATTGGTTCCATCATAGATTATCCCATTTAGGCAACAACAAAAAAGGTTTGTTTCAAAGCTCACTAGGTTTGAAAACAAATGCTAAATGTGATTTTATTATTATTATTATTATTATTCCCGACTTCCGACTTGGTATTTTTATGGTATTTTGAGAAAAAAAAGTCTGATTTTCTCCGAATTTTTCCGGAAAAAAAAAATTTGAAATAAAAAAACTGTCTGCATTTCTTTTTTTTTTTCAAATCGTGCGATTTTACAAATGTGCACGCAAGCTTTGAGACAAAACTTTTTTTTGTCCTTACCTCCATTTCTAAGTGAAGCTAAGCTATGGATCACAATGGCCTCATCCCAATGGCATAGTTCAATATCCTCAATTAAACACTCATAGTGCAAAAATTTTGTACCCAAATCTTCTTAGGTCATTCAATGAATGTGCAAATGTATTGGGGTTAAAGAACTCTGCCTTGATAGATGAGCATGTTGTGGATCCTAGTGTTATTAGACTGATGAGACTTAATCATGTTAACCTTACATGATTACCAGTCTTTCCTTTACTACTTTACTCAAAATTGGTTCCATTTACTTTAATTCCATTTCTAGGTAAAGCTTAATCATAATAACGTTGGGCTATTCCAGGTGAAATCCATACACCCCATGTGAAAGACATGACATTAACCTCCCACACAGGGAGTGTAGATTTCAAATGGAGTCACCCATTCAGGTAAATCCATTTGACATTCATATGTCCTGGGTGGAAGATTAAGGTCATCATGTCTTCCAGGGGGGTGCAGACTTTAACTGTAATAGCCATGGATTGCCAAACCAGAGTACCCTAAACTTAAATTATCAACATTCAGATTTGTGCATATTAGGAACAAGATCTAGCAAACAGGATATGTTTTGAAAACGTTATAACCATGTTATAAATGCATTTCGGTTTTGGTCAAACATTTTAATAACATTTAAATGTTGTGTCATATAAAGATCATACAAAAATTTTAAAACATTTTTATGCAAAAACAATCAAACATTTTCAAAATGTTGCCAAAATGTAATTGCAAATTATTTTATGGCAAACATTTTTTCCAAAATATTTTGTCAACACTTAAATTATGCTAGAATGTTTAGCAAGTTTTTAAAAATGTTTTCTGAGTATTAATAAAACGTTTTATACCCTTTATATAACCCAACATTTAAACATTTAGGTCTACAACAAACATTTTGTGTTTGTTGGGAATATATGTGTTTTAATGAAGTACCAAAAATGAAAAACATGAAAGAATCTGATAAAAGGCAAAATCTGGTATCAAAATGAAGATGCAAAAAGTACTTGGCAGGGGGAGCACACTGGTGTGGATTGGGTCTTTTAATTTCTGGGCAATGGGTGACAACCCTTATGACTTACCCACCTTGACACAAACTTGAACCACTAAAGATGTTTCCATTAGTGACAAACATTTGAGGTCAATTAAATTAAAGCAAGTGACAGATCCCAGACATAAAATAATCAATTATACATGGGA
Organism: Amphiura filiformis; assembly: GCF_039555335.1. Lineage (NCBI taxonomy): Eukaryota > Metazoa > Echinodermata > Ophiuroidea > Amphilepidida > Amphiuridae > Amphiura > Amphiura filiformis. Next base: position 56,641,305 of record NC_092642.1, read on the forward strand.
AAAATTTCTGCAGAAGATGCCAGCAATTAAAATTTCTCCCAATTGATTAATGAAACAAATTTCCCAGGACTTTACTCAGGATGTTGGTGTTTTTCCCCTTCAACTGTGCCTTCAAACCATGAAAATTCATTTATCATAAACGTCAAGGATGATAAGCCTCAGTTGTACAGGAAAACAGTTACAGACTGTGTAAAGGTCCAAATGTAAAGGGTCATTAGGCCTAAAAAAATTTGATTGACCAACCCTAAAAATAAGCTTGACCCTAGACTTTTCTCTTACATTTTTGCAAAAAAATTTTTTTTTTTTAATTTAAAAAAAATTGAAATTTAAAAAACAATTTAATAAAAGTTCTGATTTATGCAATTTACAGCTTAAAATGTGTGTAAATTTTTTTTTAATTGCCGACCGACCTACCCTTATTTTTTTTATGTAACGCTAATCAAACAATTTTTTTAGGCCTTAGTACAAAAACCTAAGAACTTGGAAACCTTAGCACTTATACTAACCCTAAACTCCACCTTAACCAAAATAATAGAGCCCTAACAATAACGTCCTCAACCCAAAACCTAACCACAACTCTAGATCTAATTTGAACACTTAAGCTAACCCAAACCCCAACCCTAATACTAACCCTAAACCCTATTATATCCCTAACCCTAATCCAAACCTAAAATGCTGTAAACCCTAACCGTATTAACCCTTCATGACCCTTCCGACTGATGGGCTGTTCCCAGGAAAACACATATTGACATAACAAAATTACAGATAAAAGACGATATTTACTCATAGCCATGGCAATTACGGAGATAAATTAACATAAATAACACCATTCTTACCTTGTCAATCTTAAGCGCCTCAATTGCGTTAAACTTTTCAATTCCATCGTTTTTGGTATTATCAAAACCAATTCAGTACATCAAAATGTTGGTAAACCTATATCATTTTATGCTTCACTATCTATAGATGATTTATGCAAAGTATTGGGGGTTTAGACACTATGGACCACAAGAGCCTCATTCCAATGGCATAGTCCAATAACCTCAATTACAAAATCATAATGCAAAATTTGACCTCAAGTTGCAGAGTATGAGTTTTTGTACCCAAATCTTCAAAGGTCATTCAATGAATGTACAAATGTATTGGGGTTTAAGAACTGTTCCTCTGATAGATGAGCATGTTGTGGATCCTAGTGAGAGAATTTCTCTAATTCAAGGTTTTTCTGATGTGTTTGCAAGCTGTTGTCTTGTCTTGTTAGACTTTTGCACAGTTTTTATTTTATCAGAGTTACCTTACATTCCCATCATGTAGCTCCCCCTTGTACACCCTATAGCCTAGGCCTACTACAGTATGCCTACATAAAAGTCAACCCACCATCATGACCATGCACTGTATCACTATCAGTACCTGTCAGTGGGTGCAGGGAGGTAGTAACTTAACAAAGCTGACGAATTTCAGGCCACAAAGCCCACATTTAAGTTTTGGGCACTTCTTTTTCGAGGGTCTAAGATTTGGGCACATAATTTGAGGCTGTACTCCAAATGTACCAAGGCCAAGGATAATTTGGCCCCAAATTTCACATGAGTCCCCATAAAGAATATTCTAAATTAGATCTTGTGTCAATGGCAAAACATACACATCTAGACATTTTTCATAAAATGTGTTCCAAAATAGTCCCTCTTTTATATCATTCTGAGTACTGAATTAAGAACTTGAATTTGAAGTTCAAGTTATAACCTAAAATCAGAGACTGTGTAATAGTCTAGTTTTTGACTAGATATTGACATTGACCCTAATTATCTTTCTGTCAAGTCCAGTAATTCTCAGAGAGCAATATTATTATCCAATATCAAGTCAACAAGCTGTTGAATTCTTTCTCTAAATACAGTATATAGTTTATACCCTACATATTAGGCATTGAACCTTTATGCAGTTGTCAATTGGAATCCCAGCCCCCCCCCCCCAGGACCAGGGTAATACTAGCGGGACCTACCAGTTCAATGTCAGGAACTGTCTTTTGGAATTTGCAGGAGAGCATTAATAGCTCTTCTGGAACCTTCAAGGAGAGGGTTTAGTGCATTTACCATAGGATGTAAGTAGAGAATGGTCAACTAAGGAGAGCTAAAAATCACTCTCCTATATCAAATTTAAACCTAAGGAGAGCAGTAGAGAGCGATTACCAGCAGACAAGACAATAGTGCCCATCAGCCCTGCTGGGACTGTTACATGTTTGTTACAGTTTAATTTCCATATTGCATCTCAACCTAAGACCTGCTAAATACCTGGTCCAGAGGGGGCTGGAATTGCACCCAAGGCTCCCGCTGGACGCGAATTCTTGCGTCCAGACGCATTTTTGCATTGCTGGACGCAATGTTCAACAAATTTCATTAACCCGTTGCGTCCAGTCGGACGCAAGTTGATTCAGCCCAAAAATTAGTGATTATAAGCTTACCAACTTCATCATCATAAAAATCGTGAAAATTACGTTGACTGATCACTCCTAATTCTCCTAATAAAGCTTAATTAATATTCATAATCAATGGACCAATCAGTTAACGAGTTATTGACCTTTCACATTTAACCACTCCCATTTTGCAACACTTCCGGGTCGAGGTCACCAGTCAATGAATGAAAAATTCTTACGGCAGTGAGGCGTGATAAGCTTTTGAAAATACAACTTTCTAAACTATCGTACATTGTCAGCAAGTTTGCATTCACGTAATTTGTTATTGACAATAATATTTACACAAATCAAAAGGAAATAGTCAAATATTTGCATCAAACTGCGATGTAATGCGATGCAATACCAGGACCTGGATCGGGGGCATTGTAAAATTGTATTCCCTGTACAGGACGCACAAAAATTTTGTGGGACGCACATTTCCCGATCGGACGCAGAGTTTTTGAAGGCTAGCAGCGGGAGCCTTGATTGCACCAACAACTGCATAAGCACAAACTTTTTCTGTACTGTTAAAGGTCCGTGACCCAATCGGCAGCCTCATTCCCCATTTTTATTCATCAAAACTGAGATTTTGGTATCAGAAATCAGCTCATATTTTTCTCATTGAAATGGAACTCGTCAGATATGTTTCATTTTAAATATGACCAATGCTTGGTTGGTCCCACCATAAAAATGATTGCACTGTACGGTACATGTATATTGTATGGGCACAAGATGCAAGTGATGAACTTGTATACACAAATCCTGATTTATGAAAGCTTCTAAAAATAGGATCCCCAAATGTCAGTGGGTTTTCTTGATTTCAATTTTACCAAGCAAAGAGATGCAAGAATTGAACAAATCCTTCCCTGTGTTTACCAACCCTTCCTTATTCCATGCAATAATGTCTCGAGTGCTCCTCTACACATCCACGGGATGATTGCATGCATTCCCATCATGCAATTGTCACAATTGAAAAATGAGTCATTTTCAAGCCTGAAAGTCTTTAAGATGCAAGTACAGGTCAAGGTCAGCTATGAGGTGGATGTATACTACAGTCAATTATCCTGTGATTCTTTTTCTATCGCAGCATCAGATTGCAATATACGTACTTGCCTCACTCCTCCCAGTTGTAATGAGGAGCTGTTAGGGGCATTTGCTAATGCATCTCAGTGGCAGCAGAAGAAATGTTGAAGTGTGACGGTACTACCCAGTGGGATACTACAGTGAGAGTGGGAGTGAAGTCACAAGATTGATTTGATCCTGAAGATAGCACATGCTTCTTAAACAGTGCACGATCTGAGGTTACTGTTCATGTTCGAACCCAGGCTACTTTTAGTACATTACAATGCATAGAGCCCAACAATACACACACTGTACGGCATAAACATGATAAAGCGTAGTATCAATAACCTCAGACTGAACATGTTATCATGCTTGCCACTGATCACCCGACCTTGATTTCTCGGCAGCTAATCACAACCATACAACCCTGCCTATGGGCCTATTCTGCCCTATTTACAATGATCCTGATGCATTGTGGGCTAGCATTGACTGCTGCTCTGCCAGCGCATCTGCTCGCCTGAGTACTTTATACTTGTCTACTCGTCGTCTGCCATCCATATTGACATTTGCTTTTTAGATGATTTGCATGAGCTTGTAAGGGACGCACCATTAGATACTCGGGGGTAGGAAGTTGGGGTCGGGGAAGAAATTTTTTTCGCCGCCAAAGGGGCAAGTTTTTTTTTTTTTAATTTCATGCATTTATACACAGTTAGGTGGGGAAGGTTTTTTTTTTTTAGTGTGGGTGGGGAAAGTTTTTTTTTTTGCTCATGTAGTGGGGAAGTTTGTTTTTTTTGAAAAACTTCCTACTCCCCCCCTGAGTATCAAATGGTGCGTCCCTAAAGCCTTGCAAATTTCTGGTTTATTCGATTCTTGTTTGGGTTATGCACCAAAACAAATACGTTTAAAATCATAATATATTTCGAATATCTAATTTTTTTTTTTTCCATAGTTCAAACCATGACCTTCAACTGGTTAGTTCACTATCTTGATAAAATGACTACAAAAGAATACAATGTAAAGCAATTTGATAACTAATTCTAAAGCATAGACCACAGAGAGGCATATTATGCCTACATTTATTTATTTGATGTTATCATGATTATCCGATACACATATGCATGACATGTATGCCTTGTTTGACTTCATATCAGCATTTCATTATTATCAGGTCTGGCTTATGTGGACCTACATTTACCTAGCTTTATCGCAGACAAACTAAATCAATAGAATTGATTGGATACTCCAACATGGCACTTAATGGAATAATAACGATGTTCACAGCATTAACAGCAGCCATCCAAATAAATGTTTTGGACTTCTTTGGTACATTACAGTAACACACTGGCGAAGTTATGTAACAAATCGCATCGGATTAACTACCATAGCAATAGGTGAAAACAATTTTGAATATATGAGATGCACTACAAGCACACTATTTGCTATAGATTGAATACAATATAGGTCTTTTCAAAGACACTAATCTTACAGGTGCGAGTGATCAGCATGATATGGTTCAATGCAGAGGTACCACGTGAACGTACCAGTGCAGCATGGTATATTCAAAAATTGTTTTCACCTATTGCCATGGTACTTAATTAGATTATTACATAACTTTGCCAGCATATTCTCTTACGACTTAGGTACGGTAAAAATTTGTTTTATTTTATGTTCCCATATATTATAATTTATATCATGCCATATTGTCAACCACTCATTAGCAACATAAGATCAATTTGCTAAGACTAAAGTATGAGGAGGCCCCAATTTGGTTTTTCTCAAAATTCTCATTTTTACAGTATGGTTCACGGTGAACAGAAATACCCAACAAAAAACAAAGCCTTAGCACAGTGCTGTATTTGAGACAAAATCGGAGATTAAAAAATCTGGGATTTGCATTCATTCAGATTTCCAATATACGTTCACCAACAAGGTGTTAGAAATGAAATAGCCATTTCTTTCATTTTACCTCATTAGTTAGGCATCACAGACATGCTAACTACCTTTGTTCTTTTGTACATCCTAATTACTTAACTGCCATATAGAATAATTATCTAGTGTGGCCTTAGTACATTGTATTATGCATGTAACTCCTTATACTACAGCCTCAGAGGCTACTGTCTCTTTTGTTACTTTTATGTGGACTCCGGACTCCAATGAAACAATCATGCATAAATGGAGGATATCTGTGGTGGTCTAATTAACAACCTCATCTCTACTTTTTCTCCATCAACAACTCCCAATAATATGGACGGAGAGCTCCAAGTACCCTAGCGACCCCTCAATAATTTAAGGTAAAATTCATAGGGTAAAATTTGTAATTTTAAGGTAAAATTCAAGATTTTAAGAATTCAAATCTTCCAAAGCCTCTACCTGATATCAGTGGAAAGCCTGTATAATTCTCCTTTATCCTGTGAAAAATGTATTATTTTGTTACGATTTTGTCAAAATGCATCTAAATCAAACTGGGGCTTTCAAATGTACATTTTCAGTTGGCTTTGTTCATATCCAGAGGATTGCAATAATACTGGTATGAAATTCCACAGATGGGTTGCTGGGGTCAAGATCATTTAACCATTGTGGAAAAATCAGGTAATGAATGTGAACCATCCTGTTTTGACCCCAAGCATCCAATTTATGCTACTGCAAGCAGGCCTTATGTATCCTATTATAAACCTACTAATCCTTGCAACTCATTTAGCTATTGTCATTATGGTCTACTTTTTATGACAGTTTTTATGGCAGTTCTTTCCTGTCAATTTGTCTTGATTATCTATGTAGCACTGAAGCTGGTCACACACTGATACCACTGACAAAATCCATAATACGTAATTATTTTGGATGATGGGCTGTCTCTAATTCGCAAATTTATTCTGCTCAGACAGGATGTCACCCATAATTTGCATAAATTAATCAATATAATTTAGCAGCCCATTGTAATCTCAAGGGACTTTACATTAGGATAATAAATATATTCTGAAAGTCAAAATTGACACTGATTTTTCATGGGCAAACAATGTTGAGCGCAATTAAATACTGCAAAAGCACAATATTATTTGGGATTTGAAATTCAAAACCATCATTTTCATTAGCATGTAATTTCGCACAATTGATAGTTTCTTAAAAGGCCTATTTGCGAGCATGAAATTTCACTTATCCATGTCACTTGCGAAATTCGTGAAAATTTCATGCTTCGCTGTAGGTCTTAAAATTCTGATGTACCGTGCTAAATAATAACAATCAGTGTTCGAAATAAGCACTTATCCTCTTGTCCTCTTGTCCAAAAATCACTTGGGACAACCATATTGAGATATGTACATGTACTTATCCTCAGGACAACCACTATATTTTACCTCTTAAAATATGACACATTTTGGGGACAACCAAAATGTTTTGAGGACAAGCAGAATTTATGCTTTAGTTGTCCTCGGGACAACCTCCATTATTTTCCTTTTTTTCGGACACTGATAACAATAGCAATATTTTTGGGTCTCCCAGTCAGTCCGAAACACCGTCAATCCGAACTCCCGTCAGTCCAAAAACCTGTTAGATAAGGTTAGGGTAAGGGCTAAGGTTAGGGTTTTTCAAACTGACGGGGGTTCGGAATGATGGTGTTTCGGACTGACGGGGCATCCCCATATTTTTTATTACTGATCAATGTTCTGTGAGATGGCAGCATAACTTTCATCAATAAAACAAAACAGTTTCCTTTACATTTCTACTTCCTGTCCAAAAGTGGTAATTTTCGTACATGTCATTTTTCACACTTTGCGGATTTTGAACTACATTGCTTGTTTTTAATTTCACAATTTTGAGTTTTCTTACATAGACCCATACATTAAAAAAACATTTGTGTGTTTTTATTTTTGCGATAGCTGTGTTGCGCGCAAAAAGCGCGAAAATTAATGTACCACAAAAATTAGCACTTTAACACAGTACACATCACATTACATGCTATACATTGACATAGACATTCCCTCACTCAGATACTCCCAAACCTGTCCTGACGTTTTAATTAACTTAAAACTTGACTTCACTATGGGACTGCCATTTGCTCCCTAGCTACAGAAACAGCTTTTAATAGTCTGGCCTTGTATGTGAACTGTCCTTGAATCCTTTCCCAGACATAAAATTACAAAATGTTTCTGGTTGAAATGAAAAGAAAGGATGAAACAGGATGAGTAACATTTCTAGGAATGATGATTTGCTATCTCACTGATCAATTTTGCATTTGATTTTTTTTCACACTGGCAGAACGGTCAACTGCAGATCCATCAGATAACGCTTTTTCAATGGGAAATGAACTTTGCTGCTTGGATGATGTCACGATGAGGTTAGCATTTATTCCGTATTGAAAAGCGTGTACTGACGGATCTGCACTCGACCGGGCTCCTGGTATGAAACAAACAGGGACATTTTGGTCTACAATTCATTTTTGTCCAATTTTATTTTATATAAATAATATTAAATTAAAATATTTTTCTTTGCCCACTCTTTTTTATTGGACAAGATAGCAAAATATCATTGATAGCATCCTTGTGGATAGGGGGAGGGTTCTGTCTGTGAACTTTCCTACTAAAGAGTAATAGTGGCTCTAAAAAGAGCTGTTTAAGTGGACTGTCACATGTCCACTAAAACACTAAAAAGTTGGTGGCTCTGAAAAGAGCTGTTTATAGTAGTGTGTGCAGAGGCATATGGGCTGACATCATACACACTATAAATCCCCAAATTTATTTTGTTTTAATTTAATTTGAATTATTTTAATAATAACCTTCAAAGGTTTTTCTGTGATTGCAATTCTCTACATGTATTTGACTATGAATGCATTGTACTATAGTCCCGTACATAATTTGAGATTCTTAAAATAGCCACACAGAACCTGTGAAACACAAACTTGTCCTACACTTCCACTCCACATAACACTAGGATCCACAACATGCTCATCTATCAGGGCACATTTCTTTAACCCCAATACATTTGTACATTCATTGAATGCCCTTTGAAAATCTGGGTACAAAAACTCATACTCTGCAACTTGAGGTCAAATTTTGCACTGATTGTTAATTGAGGTTATTGAAATATGTCATTGGGATGAGGCCATTGTGGTCCACACAACTTACCAAATAGGCATGTCCTCCATGTTCAATACAATCCCTACAATACTACAATTGGTGTGATGTTGACAGCGAGTTATTTCCAATGATGAAGCAACAACAATACTCGTAAATGTTCCGCTCATAAATTAAATAATACCCAAACCGCATGCGACATATTTCGCCCAGAAGAAAACTTTCTGTCTTGGCGTGTCCTCAACTTCAACCATCATAATACCCGGTCTAATCATGGGAATTTTGAGCAAGAAACAATTTAGAGCTCGGCAACAAAAGACACAGGTCTTGCAATCCGACCGAGACAAAAAAATGCGGAGAAATCTGAGAAGCGCTGAAAAAAAACTTGCTATTCTTAACTTTTTGATTGGTAACTCAAGTATCAATAGCTGTGCATTCTTTCCATTGTTAAAGGTGTATGTTTTCTGACTATTTTTTGTGAGGTGTGTGAGTACCATGACCGTACAAATGGGCTGCCATTGTTATGACTCAATGCAGTGGGGTTTTTAACAATGTCATTACGGATAGAAACTTTCACTGGTCAAGCTTCTTAGAAAAGATTGAGACAACTTAAATAAATTTGAACTTTTAAGTTAAAGGTCCATACACTACAGTCTCTAGAAACCACTCTCATCTCAATTTTCTATTTAAATGCACGATTTAGTTTGCGAGGGTGATAGCTTTAAACTATGTTGATTGGCTCAATGGGTTTATATGAACATCCTGTAGTTTCACACATGCAATGACATTTCAGCCAGGTTTTACTAAATATTTTGAATGAATTAATCAAAAATCTCAGGATCCCAAGCAAGCCTCGAAATAAGCAGGCACCCAGGAGCCATTTACCCAATGGTTATAACATTTTGGCTCCTAGCCCACATCAAAATCATGTGAACCAGGCTCAACATTTTTTTTTTTTTAGAGCCTGGTAGTTAAATCGGTTTTTGCATTTAACATAAATATTAAATGACTCCTAGCTCTTTAAATATTGCTGCTTCTGATTCACAATCACAGGACTAGGAGCCGCTTTTTCCAAATGTGTGGCTCCAGTCCAAATCTGCTTATTTCGAGGCTTGATCCCAAGATTAATTCAAACTCTCAGATTTGTCACAAATACAGCACCTTCAAGACCATGATTTTTGAACATGATTGGTATTATTTTTTAGACTATTTTAATTAAAGCACATTACATTTACAATCGTGTAATAGAGGGCACCTTCCAGCATATATGTTACAACGTTAAATATAAGGGGAAGTTGTGATTCAGGAAACAAGAAGGGGAAGCAATCGTCAAGAAAAAGAAAAAGAAAGTTGCGTCATTCAAAAGTAAGCAAATGAGCACATGTAAGTATGGTAATTTATAATTGCAGCTGTCACTTCCCTTTCATCCTGTATCATCTTTAGCATACAATAAAAAAAAAAAAATGCAACTACTATAGTACGGTATTGTTGGAATTTAATGTTTTTTGGTATGAAAACACACAGGGGCACCGATTTTGAAAGTAATTTCAAAATGGAGCAGAAAGGCACCAAGATATGGTGTGAATAATATTTTCAGCTGTACATGTATAATGTCTTGAAAGTGGTAAGTTAGGCACCAAGGTGGTATCTTGGGGCTTGGGGCACCAGATGCATTAACTGCATCATTTGGTGCCTTCATCTAGTATTCCAATCCCTGAGTTTCATTTTTTATATAATACAAATTAAATTTTTAACATGTGTTGGGCATATTGTTTTATAATTGTACAATAAAATTAATCAATTAGGCCTACTTAAAATTAAAATAAAAAAACAATTTACAGGCCCAGGTTTTGTATTTTGGGAGAATTTTTAATTTTGCTCAAATCATGTAAAATCTGCCATTTTAGGCCAAATGCTACCAATTTTAACTGCAAATTTTTGAAGAAAATCAGAACATTAAAAAAAATCATCAAATCTTTAAAATATTTTTCAAACCTTTGGCTTTGCTTTCGGTGATATTTTAGCCCCCCAAAAAGAAAAAAATCTTGACCGACTGATTCTACTTGAAAAGTCTGTCCCTCTGTAAAACAAGGATATTTTTTCATCGCCTACTTACCTAAAATATTTGAATTTCATTGTTTATTTTCCACCAAATTATATTAATCTTGTAGAGCAGGTAAATGGTTAGTAAGCAAAAGAAAGTAACAAACTAGAGGCAAATGGTGGTCATAGACCACAAACCTAGCTGGGGCATGTTGGTGTTGTGGAGGTATCTGACCCCTGCAAAATGTTCCAAAAATGTTCCCCTGTCATGAGGCTTGTTGTCACCGAGTTTTGAGTCCGGTACTCCTCACAGATGTCCAGAAAATGCAATTCTAAGATTTGACCCAGATGACCTTTGACCAGACCCCTGCAAGATGTTCCATAATTCACCCCTGGTCATGAGTTGTCACCGAGTTTGAGCCCTGTACCTCTTACAGATGTCCAGATAACGCAATTCTAAGATTTGGCCCCAGAATGATGTCTTTTGAGCTGACCCGTGCAAAATGTTCCAATATGTTCCACAGGTCATGCGGTTGTCACCGAGATTGAGCCCCGTACCCCTTACAGATGTCCAGATATTGAAATTCGAAGATTTGACCCCAGCTGACCTTTGACCTGCCCCCTGCAAAATGTTCCAACATGTTCCCCTGGTCATGAGGTTGTCGCCGAGATTGAGCCCGTACCCTTACAGATGTCCAGATATTGAAATTCGAAGATTTGACCCCAGCTGACCTTTGACCTTATCCATGCAAAATATTCCAAAATGTTACTCTTCTCATCAAGTTAATTGTCACTGAGTTTGATAAAAAATTGGGAAAAAAAAATTGGGAAAAAAAAATTAGGAAAAAAAAAAATTTGGGAAAAAAAAAAATTTGAAAAAAAAAATTTGGAAAAAAAAAATTTCACAAAAAAAAAAAATTTCGGAAAAAAATTTCAAAAAAAAATTTCCGAAAAAAAAAAATTCGGAAAAAAAAATAATTTGGAAAAAACGATTTCAAAAAAACAATTTCGGAAAAAAAGAACAAAAATTTCTATTTCCTTCATTCTCTTCAAAAAAAAAAAAAATCCCAATTTCCTTAATTCTCTTCAATTTCCTCAATTTCCCCTCATTTTCCCAAATTTCGGGACTAAACTCTTTTCCAGTATGGGGCGGTATAGGCCCTCCCCTCACCAAGTATCATAGCCATGCGACAAACAATGTAGACGTAACAGCATTTTTTTAGCGTTTGTTACTAACGGACTAACAGACGGACGGACGGACTAACAGGACGGAGAGACATGGTGACTTATTAATAGAGCTGCTACCCGCAGCTAACACCCGCAGCTAAAAACAATGATTCAAAAAGGCCAAACCATATCTTCACAAGTCAAATAATTCTTACATAGCATCAAGTCAGGGTTTCACAGTGGTTTGTTGCCAGCGGAAGAACCCGAACGATTACAATACCTAGCTGGGGGTGTAAACCCCCCAGCTAGGTAAAAAACATGTGCAATTTCACTTAGTTGCCAGCGGAAGAAAACGGGAAGATTACAGTGGTTTGTTGCCAGCGGAAGAACCCGAACGATTACAATACCTAGCTGGGGGGTGTAAACCCCCCAGCTAGGTAATTAGTCATGCTGCCATGCAGTAAATTTATATGACCTGTAAGAGACCTTGTGTTTGTTCATGCTTTGTGAATATGGTGATCCACTGACTGAATGAAATAAAAATTCCTTTAAAAAAGGAATGTGGCGCCCAATGTGAACTTGGACGTGATATGGTGAATTCCATGGTGTGTAGATTTGGTATTATAATGATTTTTCTAGGGAAGAGTAGAAGATGATCTGTGTTGGGAGAAGCCATAGATTTAGCATTGATATGCAGATTCATGTATGCATCAATTTAATTAAATATTGTGCTGTAGTATGCAAGTCTAGTATATCTGATGTCAGAAATACAGGCTTCGCTAAATTTGTTGAATTAAAAAAAATATTATTCTATTTTGCCAGATGAAGCTTCGATCAATCCTAATCTTTTCTTGAAGACTAAACCATATTCAATCATTTAAAGGAATTTTTTTGAGAAACGTGGGGGGATGATGCTGTGGATCACGAATTCGAAATGCCCTTTTACAGAAGAATAAAATACCACTCTTGTATCTTTTCTTAAAATTAGTATCTCCTGTTTTTTTAACTACAATTTTTATGGAATTACACCAAAGTAGGAAAAGTTGATTTCTGCTAATATTGCGAATTTGAAAATCACTTCATTTTATTCGTTATAAATTTGTTTTCTTTCCATTCTTTTTTTCACATTCTTAAAATTGTCCACCATTGGAAATAAATAATGATGGATTTATAAAAACAGATGCATCCATATAAATGCCAAGTACTGTGACAGAGGCGCAGAGATTTAAAACAGTCGGTATCCTTTCCAACTGAGCTAAATGCTTTGCTAATAGTCGGCCTGCGATGGGCTATTCATGTTGAAATCCTTACACCCCCTGTATGGAAGACATGATGATCTCCCACACAGGGGGTGTAGATATCAAATGGAACCACCCATTTTGATAACCTAATTTGAAATTCACACTCCCTGTGTGGAAGGTTAAAGCCATGTCTTCCATAGGGTGTGTATGGTTTTCAATTGGAACAGCCTGTTATGAAAAAGACTGACAACCTAATTGACTATTGACCATCATCATCATTTATATGCCTGGTCAATGGTCATTCCACTAGTCGTATGGCGCGGCAGCATCAATTAACATTTATAATATGGTAATGTACAGTCTGCTCTTTAATAATGGACAACTTAGCCATTTAATTTATCAAGTACCAGCATTAGCTTCATCTCGTGAAGAGCAAATCAATTATCATGATTATTTCAGTCCTACAAAAGTAGGCCTATATGGGGATGCTAAGCTGTTCATTACGTCTATCTACCCAGCGAAATATATGTACGGTCAAATCATTTGTACAAACATTTCATCTCCGATTGATTTCTGACTGGATTATTTAGGCCATGCACTAGCTAGGATCCACAACATGCTCATCATCAGGAGCACAGTTCTTAAACCCCAATACATACATATACATTCATTGAATGACCTTTGAAAATGTGGGTAAAAAACTCATACTCTGCAACTTGAGGTCAAATTTGGCATTATGATTATGTAATTGAGGTTATTGGACTATGCCAATAATGCCATTGGGATGAGGCTATTGTGGTCCAATGTACATGTAGTGATGTGTATTATTATGGATTGTGATTCTACCACTTTCCTGGTTTGGGACAAGAAATTCTCTCAACGGACAATGTTTGTTTTCAGGGGTGGGGTTTAGGAAGGACTAGAGGAAGATGGTGAAAATCATTATAATTTCAGAAACAATTTTCAGACTTAATTTAAGGGGCATTTTGTGATTCACAGTCTCATCCCCCAGTTTTCTAAAAAAAAGTTGAGATTTTTATAACACAAGAAAGCTCCTTTAAAGATGGCTACAAATGTACAAAAAAAATTCTTGCAGAATGCAGATTAATTTGGTTTTTTTAAAACAAAAATATCGTAAAATTTGAATTACATTCTGGAGTACCAGAACAAAATTACACAGAGTGGCCTTTGGAGCAGTTTAATACTGTACATAATCATGCATTTTAAGGGGGTACTACACCCATCGCATTTTTTATGGGTTTTTGCATTTTGTGAAGAAATGAGAAAAAAAAAATTGGTCAAAGTTGTATGCAAAATGAAGGGGCAAATCTTCTTGTTCTATTGGTGGCATCGGTATCGATGTAGCTTACATGCTTTTAAAGGGACATGCCCAAAAGCGGTACATGGGGGCACTTTTACAAATTGGAGTATATCTAAATTTTCAGAATTGCTACCGTGAAACCAGTCACACGCACAAATTAAGCATTAATGTCAGACCCTAAAAGTACCAAAATATATATTTTTTGGAAATGCATTAATTATGCACAGCTTTGAAAACACATGCTTGGCATCACTTATCATTATTAAAGAAAATAAACTTCTTTTTTCCCCTTCCAGTTGACAATGATATGCAAAATTTGTGTTCGCTAGCCAGCACATCTGTTTCAGGTTTGAAACAGTAAAATCTTAATGATAAGATAATGCTTGTTTTTTAGTTCTAGGCGATTTTTAGGTTCGCCATCTCAGTAAAAGACAAACACTGAATACAATGTAAACGCTATCACAAGTACATGTGTTTGGCACAAAAATGTTAATTTGTTGCAACTTGTTGCACAAAATCAACTAAAGTGGGAACGTTCACAATGTATGTTGGAGCATAATTAATATGCCACCATTTTTACTTACATCAGAGAAGACAATCCTGTGAATTTCACTTGAAACAATTCCTGCCAGATGATATTTCCGAGTTTGTGGAGGTCGCCATTATAATTTGGTATTTTGGGGTTGGGCGATACTTGATACTTTGATACCGCCGATCGGTCCTGTGGGTCGATACGATTATTTGGTATCGGCCATACGATACCTACCGGTAGGCTACTTTTGACAGAAGATAGAAAAAATAAAATGTATTATTATGAAACGTATTGAAAACAAAAATATTCGAAAATTGAAAACAAATAATTATAAGCAAATATTCTAATCTTTCATTCTCGGGGCACTCGGCAACTTTGGAGGTGGCGCGTATGTAGGGCTGAATAAGACCCCTTTTTCAGCATCGCTGTCACCCAAAGACCCCATATTTTTTTACAAACACATGCTCTGTCACCGAAGACCCCTATTTTCCCCAGGCGGCGAATGGCATGATCGAGCCGGCAACTTGTGAAACCGCCCGGCCGTATGGCATTTTCCATACCGGGGTATACCGCTACTTAGTTGGTTTGTGGGGTTCATTATCGAACCCCAACGGTTTAGCTTGTATTTATATTATTTATTAACATAGGCCTATTTGTTTGTGATATTTCAATCGTTTTAAAATTTCAAAATAATCCCATTCAATTACACGGTTGAAGATGAAAATTTACTGAATTTAGAGAATGCAATGCGACCACCACCTGATTTTTCCATTTGATCTGTCACCCAAAGACCCTTACAAGTTCAATTTGAACAGCAACTTTCATTTATCACTGATTTTGTTACTTATTTTGAAAAAAACAATGAAATTTGAAGCCATTTAGAACTAGAAATTCGATTTTGAGGTTTTTGCAGCGCTGTTTCGGCTCTCACCCAAATATTCCATTTAAAAATAAGGTCATGTTCTCACCCAATGACCCCATATTTTTTACATTTTGCTCTCACCGAATGCCCCCTTAGTGCGAAAGTGCCAGCCCTACACCTATAATCCATTACATATTGAAGTGCCCCCGGACTTCAGGTAGCGAATAAATTGTGCGGTATAGTGATTTAATTCCAATGGATTGTCCCCGGGATTGTCTATGGGATATACTCAGCGGCATACCATGGCGTGATATATGTGCGAGATATTTCGAGTGATAGAGGTGAAGTTTATGATGTTGTTTTTTTGCAAATTTCCAATGTTTTTCGCCTCCAAATGTATTGGGAACTTTCATAATGATTGCATATTAAAGACCCATTCAGTGATCCCAGCGCAAGTGTAAAAAAATTAAAATTGTTTGAAGGATAAGTCATTCAAATTGTCATTTGGTATTTTGAAATGACAAATTTGGCAAAAAACGAAGAAAAAAAAACCAGCAGTACATCGCTGTCACCCAAAGACCCCATATTTTTTTACGAGCACATGCTCTGTCCCGGCTCTGTCACCGAAGACCCCTATTTTTCCATTTGATCTGTCACCCAAAGACCCTTACAAGTTCAATTTGAACAGCAACTTTCATTTATCACTGATTTTGTTACTTATTTTGAAAAAACAAAGAAATTTGAAGCCATTTAGAACTAAAAATACGATTTTCGAGGTTTCGGTTCTCACCCAAAGATTCCATTTCAAAAAAAGGTCATGTTCTCACCCAATGACCCCATATTCTTTACATTTTGCTCTCACGAATGCCAAAAATCATGCTCTCACCCAATGACCCCATATTTTTTACATTTTGCTCTCACCGAATGCCCCTTAGTGTGAAAGTGCCAGCTCTACACCTATATCCATTTCAAATGAAGTGCCCCCGGGGGCGCTAGCACCTATAATCTCTTTTTTTCTCTCTGTCTCTCTTCACTTTCTCAAACCACCGGAAAAAAATTGGGTCAACCTTTTCGGGCTGTTGAGGAAGGCGGCTAAATTTTTGTTTGGTGGATTTGGGCCCCGCCCCATACAGGCTTGCCCCCCCGGAAAAAAAAAAAAATCCCAGCTACGCCACTGGTTGAAGTCCCATTCAAATACACAGTAGCTAATTTAGATACTATCAGTATCTAAATTACAGATTAAATGTAAAATGTCTTTCGGCTGAACCACTCGCATAGGCTATGTTTAGCACATCTATGACAATGACAAAGGTACCGAAATCTGAATTTTGATGATTTTTACGATCGTCTGGATGAGCAAATCACTGAATGGGCCTTTTAACTATTTTATCATTTTGGAAGAAAAACGAAAAATCTAAAAATTTAAAACGATCGTACATTAAGGCTTTAATTAAAAAGAAAGTTGTAAACTTGTTGCATCTAGTTGATTAAAGTGATGTTTGCTATACTGGTTTTATTATCACCTGTGTTGTTTGTGTTTACGATTCGTAATCCCACGAAGAGTAAGTTTAGTTCGTTAATGTGGTAGGCCTACAGCCACACGTACCCGCATCCCCTGAACAAGCACATCCCGACTCATTTCAGGCGCTGGATTCAGGGGAGCGCCGACTGGCCCGAAGAGAAGAGAAAGGGGCTTTCAGCGATTTATGTTTAAAACAATATTGCTAAAATTGTCCACCAAATCGCTTCAATTAGATCTTCATTTTGCACAAGTTTCTTACTTCTGAGGGGGGAACATCCCCCCTCAGACAACCCCCTCACTGTCGGTAACAAGAGCTGGTATCGCCCATCTCTATGGAGATTGACATAGCCGTATTATAGGACTGGGAGCGAGTCTAATACGTGTGAGTAACGGCAGAAACCGATTGTGAAGAAGACTACGTGGATCGCTACAAAAATAAGCGTCCTTAACAACCTGTCAACTTTAAGACAAATAGGTGAAAAATTACACTTTCACGATGTGTTTTCATAATCTTTTTTATTTCACATGATCCGTGCATATATCGCCTAGCTATTTATGGAAAAATATTTTTTAGACCAATCAAACCAATACATGGGTGTAGTACGCCCTTAAGTCACAAAAGCAAAATCAGAATTAGCTGAAATTTTGGAATCTTTTTTATGGATATCTAACTGCAAAAAATGTCATAAAATTAAAAAGAGGATGCAGGGATCACAAAATAGCCTTTTACTTAGTGAATTATTATTTATTTCCTCGTCAGTGTGTAGAACTAGATACTAGTTGTGGGCTGGTAGTAGTTGGTATACACTATAGGCCTACATGTAACTACAGGTCAACCATATGGAAGAATTTTCAGTACCAGTGCAAAACATACAAAATGCAGCATACACAGCTTAAAAGGCTCCAGTAATTGGAAAGTGTTCAATTTTTTTTAAATCTGTAGGAATAGCTTTAAAAAAAAAAGAAGGATATTTCAGTCCATAAAATTCTTGTGTTATTAGAAAAAATATATGAAAAAATTGGCAAAACGGAAGAATGGTAAGTATTGATGATTACGAAGCTCCATTCAATTGCTTGTACTGTAGCTATATTGTACAAAACATACCAGAATGTGACATTTTACCAATATACCAAGATACAACATGCATTAAATGCCATGTTCAGTATATCATTATATGGAAATGCAGGGTATATAACATGTTTCCTTCATATGTACAATGTACACCCATTCTCTTCACAAAACTGCAAAAGCCATAATTTTTATTAATTTTTTTTTCTGATAAAAATTTAGCAAACCACTGATAGTACCCGTACAGGTTAAAAATTAACAATGCTAGTCACAACATAAGCTAGGCCTGCTAAGAATACGCGATTTTGGAGGCCAAAAACGCACCCGATTTTCCAAAAACGCATAAAAAATCCGCGATTTCCGCTAAAAAGCATAAAATCAAAAAAAAAAAAATAAATAAATAAATAAAAAATATTTAAAAAATTTTTTTTTTTTTTTTTTTTAGATTTTTTCAAAAATGTCAAAAACGCAATTGGAGCCAAAATACGCAAATTGCGGCGCAAATAACGCAATTGCGTATTCTTAGCAGCCCTAACATAAGCCCTAACATGGGGCTACTGTACCATTCACAAGGGAAATAATTTTAACCGACTAAATGATCACATCATCACACTTAAGGTTATACACAATTTTGCCATTTTCAGAAGCAAAATGGGATGCACGTAGCCCCCTTTAAACTTATCTATTTCTGGAAATAAATATCGGAGAGAGAAAACGCAAACTACGTCTAAAAGCTGAAAGTGTAAGGGTCATTATTATGCTTGAATTTTCCACTTGGCTCAAAATGAAATGTACTTTTCAAACATTTCAAATTTTTTCAATATCCGAGCATCAAGATTTTTGGGAACACGGCCATAATTTCTCATTGGAAGTGGCGATTTTGTTGGGAACTTCGACGCACATTACAAACAAGTCAATAAAAGAATGTGCATATTCATTCTTGATATTGGTTGTCTCGATTTTTATGTAAGCTTAAAATGTTGGCCGAATTTGAAGTAAAATGGCCTCCACTTGTATGTCGTTTTGTAACCAGTAATAATAATTCCGTGCAAGATTTCATAGACAAAATTCTGACCTACATTATTTCTATAAACCCTCTTCTGCATGCAGGTGCTATTTAAATTTTCATTTCGATAGCAGAAAATTGAGATATTTGCTATTTTTCCGACTCGCTGCTGCCAAATTGTCTAGTTTCGCGATAAAAGATACAGCGAAATCAATTTTTTTCGAACCATTTCACCTCGTTTCGGCTTGTGCTTTGAAGTACACACTTCAAAATTGATATAGTGATTCTATATTTCAAGCTGCGTCATACTGTGTTTTTCTTACCTCTGATTGTCGCTGCTCAAGGCCAAAATTCGAAATTTTTTGGACAGAAGTGACACTCTCATTTCTTTTTAAAACACATGTTTACGTACGACATTGTTACGACGGGCTGTATTTGCCAAGTGGTGTTGCCGAGGGCAAGTGGTGTTGCCGAGTTTGGATTTTAAAATATTTAGGTATTTTCTAGCTTAAAATCCAGCGCCAATGCTGCGCTTGCAACAGGTAGATATTTAGAAATCCATTTAAGGTATGGGTATGGGTATGGAAATTGGGGATCCCAAACAATTGGCATATGCCTATATATAGGCTATATGCAAAGGGGATGGGGCATTGTTGGCAGGCAACGGGGGAGGGGGCCACAAAATTTGGCAGTCCAGGGGGGTGTGGACAAGCGATTTTCGGCTGGCCGAGACGGGAGGCAAGCGATTTTTACCGAGACGCTTGCAAATTCTGGCTTATAATTAGTAGGCTAATACCGGTACTGATTGCACAGCCTTTCGAGAAAGCAACTTTTTGGCAAGCCGGGGGCCGGGGGAGGGAATAAAATTACTGATTTTGGCAGGTCGAAAGGAAGAATGACTTTACCTAGCACACATTAAAGGGGCATTTCGTCAGTGATCCACAGCCTCATACAACCCCATAGGCCTACGTCCTTTCTCACAAGTTAAGATTTTTATACCAGTCATCCCGCTCTGGCCACATGTTTAGGCATTTTCACGCAGATCAATTCATTAAGCAATGGAAAATATTGCCAAATTTGAATTTCGTTTTAAAAGCCTATTCTCCATTAAAAAAAAACCACTAATTTTGGGGATTAAAAAGTTCTGTAAAATGAAACAAAAGGCTGCCTCAATCCTAATTATTCATTTAATAGGCCAGGCCTTCATTTCTGAAAATAGCGGGAGCTCAGTTAGTCACTCTCCTATGTGTAGGCCTACTGAGGAGCTTGACAAGGAGCTCAATTATATAATATCAATATTAAACCATAGGATTTTCAAGAAGTGAGCAGCTCAATAAATGGCATTAGTAAAATTATTGGGCCTACGATTTTTATATTTTATTTGACTGTGATCCGTTTTTCTATAGGCTATATACATGCCTACACTGTATATAGGCCTACCTTTAAAATTTCTAAAATTGGCGGAATTGAACAAGCTCTAAATTTCTCATACGTCCAGCATAACCAAGGGCAACAGGGGGCGCCCCTAGCTATAGCCATACCCGTAGTGGCGGAACCAGAATTTTTTTCCGGGCATGGGGCCCGGGGAAGTGAATTTGAGACAGGGGCACTTATTGCACTTGAAATTGCCGCAAAAAGTGGAAAATTACATAATTGTGGGGATTTTGCCTAAAAACTGGATGAGAAAGAAAAATATTGGGGAAATACTGCCCCCCCTAGCGGCGCCACTGCATAGCCTATCCATCCATGATGCTAGAATGACGGAAGTTCTGGCGCTGAAATTCAATTTCAATATCACGAGTTTTTATCAGGGATTTTACCAAGGGAAGGCGATAGTGTAGGATTTTGCTGATATACCAGGCAACACGAGAAAGGTGTGGCTAAATAAGGGAGTGTTCATTATAAATTTTTTCCATTATCATACTTTTGACGCCGAGAGCATAATTATTTGAAGCGTACATTGTGTCAGTCACATGGTCACATTATTTTCTGTTGAAAGAGAAACGCACATGTCTCTGATTAGCTCGGGGATTAGCTACTGCGCGCTGCGTGCTGGTCTGTTGTTGTCGAGTGGAAATGGGAAATTTATGAATGAACTTCCGCAACTTTGCAACATCATCACGCAGCGGCGTAGCTGGGATTTTTTCCAGGAGGGGCAAGACTGTAGGCCCTATGGGGAGGGGCCCAAATATCCACCAAATTTCCCACTGGGGGCGGGGCCCAAATAGACAATTTTGCCAGGCTTATCATAATCGTATATGGTAGGCCTATTGAGCTGTATTGCATATCGTTTGGATTCCCCATCTCTCTGCCCCTCCTCTCACCCTCTCCTCTCTTTTTTCCTCTTTCTCCCCCCCCCCTTTCCCTTTTTTTTTCCTTGCACTAGGGGGGGGGGGGCCCAAATAGGCATTTTTTGCAATTGCCCCCCCCCCCCCCCCGGCAGCTTCGCTACTGTCATCACGGTAGACATACGCGGTAGGCCTACAAGCAGGGCTGTCAACTCTCACGCATTGGCCGTGAGTCTCACGCATTGGGTCACTTTCTCACGGTCTCACGCCAAGGTAGTATAATCTCACGCCTACGTAATAAATCTCACGCAAAAAGCTGGAAAATGAGTAAAATCTCACGCATCGTCCTGAATAATTTGTTGCTCCTACTCCCCCCCGCTTTTCACATTCCCGAGCGCCGTGGCTCAAATATTAATGGTTCAAAATTAACATTGGAGTCGGCAAATCCCGGTACGCCTAGCTCTTTATACAGACAAATATAGTAGGCCTATCAAAATGTTGTATTTTTATATTTTCTGGTGGACTCGCGGAGAATATCATGTCATGTAGGTCCCGGCGCTGGGTTGGGGGGTCTCAAGGCATTTTGGTAGGCCTACCCATGCTTGATTCCGGGAGGGTTTTTAGCAGGCCCGACCATTTTTTAAATAAAAACACCTCAGGCGGGTCTCTTCAAAACATTTGTACCGCGGGGATCAAAGTCATCCAAATTTGGCCTAATTTGACGCTTTTTAAGGGCACTTTTGCCAAAATGCGCCCAAAAGTTGGTCTTCGCTGTAAACCCACCCATCATAGTCGTTGAAAAGGTAGGCCTACCCCAAAACTGTGGCACATCCACGAACCCGAGGGAGAGACCTCCGCGGGTAAAAACACACCTCTAGCGGGACCAGATTTATAATTTAAAATAGGCCTACATTTTGGAAGCCAGTCATCACGACAAAACGGGCCATGGCAGTGTTAATGGTATTAACACTTTGATTTTAGGCTTAAATAACGAGTGTAGGCCTATAAATTACAAATTTGCACACACCCGGGGGAACCTTCTCAAGCTGGTTTGGGTAAGGATGTGAGGCTGTGACTCCGAAAAACTACGGTACGATTTTAAACCAAATTTGAAGAAAACAGACCCAAAATTGTATCAACTTTTGGACTGAAAGTTTTCGCAAATATTTACTTTTTCGAGAAAATTATTGAAGAATACCCTTCTTGAACCTAATTTTCATGACACTGAGGGTCAATAAAATCATGGCTAAAAATACAACAGAGTCTAAACTAAATGGCTGAAAATGCACCCCAAATCTGCCGCACAACCCCACGACACATTTCACCTTATAAATTATCCCCGAAAAAATATTTTTTGCAGGTGAGGTTGGAGTCTTATTATTTTTATTCTCAGAGAGGATATGGGTTGATATTTTTAGCAGGGTACAATTTGTCTTGTTTTTTGACGTTGAAGTTCCAGATTCTTTTTTTTATATGTTATTATTCATTTATTTATTTATACCCCGGGATTTATACCCTGTAGGCCTACGTGGGGAAAAGTACACACGGCAGCTACAGAGAAACCACGAAAAACTCCTGTAAAGTGCATGAAAATGCCCCGAAAATGTGCCAACCGAAACACCCGAACAGGAAGATAAAATAAAAAACAAAACCAAAAACCCAGGAAATTTCCCGAAATAAGTTCCAAATTCTTTGTCCCCCCACTAAAATATATGAACACTCCCTTATGAAGTCTGCCCTCTTCCGGCTATTCTGGTAGTAGGCGTTGACAATTACCTTCATATTTTTGAAGCATGTAAAAAGTTTGAACCCGATTTGTTCTCTATTCACATTTTTAACGTTGCAAGTAACATTTCAAGACCTCTATTTGTGACAGGTATTTATTACCTTGCTAGAGATGTGCCTAAAGTTGAAATTCAATATTTCGGATCGCAAAGATCGAGAGATATAAAGTTGTTGAATATCAGTTTAACACCATGGATCATATGGGCGTCTTATATGAACGATTACGATAACTAGGCAAAAATGGCTGGGATACAGGTTGTGTAAATACTACATGAATATTCATGAACTATACAGATTCCATTCTTCTCTAATAATAAAGATGTCAATCACTCTCCCAGACGACAGTTGCTTGGCGCTTGTAAACAAATCGAATAATAGTGCTTGATAACAGCTAAAAAAATAGGCTAAAAACGCATTTTCACACAATTTTTTCCGGATTTTTTATTTCACATGATAAGTAGACATATTTTCTTACGTATAAGGTAATAATATATTTTTTCTGGAGGTAAAGCCCTTCAACACTTTGTTTAACCTTAAGTGATTTTTACTGAATGAAATCACTCTTGATTATTTTCATCAATCATCAGTCACAGCGATGTTTAATTTATTCCCATATTCTTCTATTTCCCAGGTTTCTAGGTTGGGTGGATTTTGAATTAATTAAATGGTAAATTTCCCAGCAAATTTTGAATGAAAAATATTCATAATCATGACCAACTTGGACAGAGTGTCCCTTTTCGGGAGGACAGGGGCATGGGAGTTTGGGTCAAGATTGCATTTTTTTGCAGCATTTTTTTTCTTTCAAATTTTAATGTTAGTCTATCATTAGGAACCAGGGGGCTCAGCCCCCTCAATAATTTTGGTGCGGGGGCTGGAATACCTTTCAGCCCCCAATAATCCTAGGTGAAGTTAACAAATTGTGATATTAAAAATAGAGGAAAATGGGTGTTTGTGACCTATATTTTGCCCAATTTTCGGGCAGCCCATGAGGCCGGGCCCCATGAGGGTGGCCCACCAATTTTTTTAAATTTCAGTCCCCCCCTGTTGAAAATCTTTCTAAGCCAATGTCTAAAAAGTGTATACCTATAGCTACTATACATTTTTTACTGCACAGTAAATTTTGTATCAGACATCTAGTGTAAATATGCATTCCAATTTTAGCATGTTTTTTTTTTATCAGTCATACTGTGAAACAAATTTCACTACAGTGACTACACAATATGATACACATTGGGCAATTGTATAAATAATATAAATCCAATGTCCATGGTTGTGTCCTTGTTGAAAATGTCAATTTCATTTAGTAACAATAAAGGCCCAGTCAGTGATCTAGCAAAGGTGTAAAAATAATTAACATTGTGTATAAATTGCAAGCTTAAATTGAAGGATAACTCATCTAAATTGTTGGTGTTTTTGAAATGAGAAAAATTTGGCAAAAAATGAGGAATACAGCACTTACCAAGCATTGACGCCCCACTCAAATATTAAATTTCTGAGTCTTAATATACATGTACAGTTTAGGTATTAAAATTCCTATTTTGTTTTTAATAATGTGGCTTTTGGCTTGACCAAATGTGCAAAAAACTGAATTTGGATGATTTATATGATTTTCCAAATGAGCAAATCGCTGTGGGCCTGCAAAATAAACTCTTGAAATTATGATATTGTTGTTTACATTGTCAATTGTCATATGATTGTTTGTTTGTTTTGACATAAAGCCTAGATATAAAATACATGAGGGTGATGTACATTATCATTATTTGACTACAGAATAAAGGTCTGCTCCAAAGTCTATGTACATGTATGTAGGATGTACAGTGTAAAATGGGAAACTATATGAAATAATTTTTAACATGGAAACTGTCTTTGCTCTTTGCAGAAAATCAGACCCCTGTGACTGATAGCTTAGGGGCTAATGGTTTTTACATGCATATGGTCTTCTGTTTTCTAGTAATAGTATATTAAATATAAAAAATTATGTGCAAATTCATCTGTCTGCAATTTTTGTGAATGCAGTACATGTACCGCCCTAGTAGCAACTTGCCCATTTCACTCACAATATCACTATTAATATCAGTAACCCCAGTATTCAGTAATTTTCTTGTTTTTCTAGACATTCATGAGTGTGTATATAATAATGCTTCTCTGTGTGTATGTGATAATGCTGTTTTCTACTTTCATTTTAATGGCACTGTAATATGCATGATGACTGAATAGTGGATGACTCACCCTCTATCATCGCCATAGTCTAAATGGCGAGCCGGTCCTCCATCAGATACACGGCGAAGATGAGCACGGCTAGGCGTAGGAGGGGGACTGCTTACCGGGCCATCTGCCCGTACTTCTCGCATCCTCCGCTCCCCAGCCGGCCGTAAATCATGCCCTTTGCTTGAATTTCTCTTGCAATTGCTGATGTTAAATCTCCTCCCCCACCCGGGGTAATTACAGAGCGTCTGGGGCCAGGGGATCGGGGGCTGAAGGCCCGATCGCCGCGTGGACTTGCCGGAATCGGCTGCTGGGTTATTCCGATCGGCTGCCGGCGTATGGGTTGTTGATGTTGATGCTGTTCATTACGTTCAATTACAGGTCCTCCTCGTAAACGGATAGCTTCTTGTAATTCAGATATAAGATCCTTTCCTTTCGGAGATGGTTTTCCAGTATTTCTCGCCATATTCCACAGAAAAATCCACACATAAATTAGAGCAAATACAGCAAAATAGTATCAGAATCCACAACACATCAGTGGTCCGCCATGCTCCAGCACCATTTCAATTTTCGGACGAAAAACACAAGATTGGACAACTTTGCCCTATTGAGGGCGCAAATCCAATCAATTAACGAGCAGGGGCAGGAACCTGAGCAGGAAGAAAATCAAGTAGGCCTACACGTAGAAGGAAAAGGTGGCTTACAAAATTATTTAAGATAATGATAGTGAAAATTATAAAAATTAATATAATTAATTGATATTGGCTATAAGCCTAGATTGTTCAATAATACTTTCCTGTGCAATTGGTACCATTTTAATGGAAAAAAAAATAAAATATTGAGCTTTTTGAAGTTTATAACGTACCTAATTTTGGTAGGCACATGCAGTTTTTAGAAAAAAAAAATAATGTTATACAGTTTTAAGGCTAAAAAATTACGTTTTTAAGATTTTGATTTTTATCTTTTAAAGATTTTTTAAACATTATTTTGAGGCATTTCAGTGGATTTGGCCCTAGTGACCCCTTGAGGTCGTGAAAGGAAAGGCCATACAGGGGTAAAAATTAAACATTTCTCAAATCTTGTTGAATAATACACCAAATTATTCGTCTGATCACAATGATTTCAAAAATAGTTTGTAGGCCTACCATCTACGACTTATCGTTACTGAGTTATTTTTCAAAAACCTAATTTTTTTGGATCAATACGACACATTTTTGGTTGTTTAGGTGTAACAATTCCCGGTAACAATTTCAACTTGCTCTGATTTTGGTAAAAATTGTGGTAAAATGTTTGTCTTGACATGAGAAGCGGCAAGAAAAGGTGTAGTACTTGCCATCTAAAAAATATACTCTTTATTTTAAATCAGTACGATCAACAGAAGGCCTAGCCCTGCATGGTTGGTCAGCCAATGATCTATGACCTTTTTTACCCTCTACATTACCAGGTTAACACAGCTTAGCACACTTAGGCCTACCGTAGGTATGCAAAACTAGGCTTTTTCTGATTCCGGTTCAGCTAGACACCGAATTTTTCGGTTCGCACCCCCCCCCCACCCTGCCAAAAACTTGAACTTCAATATCTTTATATGCCACGGCCGCCTACAAACACCAGTCCGCCCCTATGTTGGATTCAAATTGTCAATTGCTAATAAAAAGAGCACAGATAGCTAGTTTAGACCTACAACATGTGCTGAAACTAAACCAACCAAAGGTAGAGAGATAGAGCAAAATAAATTCGGGCTGAGAATTTATATAGGCCTACAAGGTTCTGAAGTTATAACAAAATTAAACTAACAATCTTGGTGTTCGGTCGCAGTTTCGGAGGAGTCATAGTGGATATTGATTTTCCAAATTGCAAACTTTTAAATGCAAACTTTTAAATGATAATTATTATAAAGTAAAGCCAGAGAACCATGGGTTCTTGCAATTTGCTAGAATCCTATCTGCGTAAGAACCTCTACTTAAATAATTTAAAAATCAGTAGGCCTAATTCTACGAAACATCTTCTTCTGCTTTTTTCGAAATTATCTATAGGCCTACCAATGTGTTTGTTAGAAGTTCAGACAGGCCAGCACCTTCAAGATAACAAGCAACTGATGAAATCACACAATAGACCCAATTTCAATTGAGTGCAGACAAAAGAAGGGAATTCCCCTTTGATTTTGAAATTAGCCGAACGGAAAATATTCTGATCAATTCAATGAGTCGTTTTGAGCGCTGAATTCGGGCGTGTTCTCTCAGATAGAGGGCGCGACTATGCTAGGACAAACCCTGGACCAGATGATGGTGGATGCGATATCGCTATTTTGACGTCGCCATTGGATTAACACATAATCATGAAATCTTCACAAACAATTCTAAATTTGTTATGTGGTGTCAAAGCAAAATTATCTTACTCTAAAACCGTTGGGGTTCTGCAAAGTACCCCACTGCAAGTATGTTAATTGTCCATTTATAATCGCTAACCGTGTATTGTGAATGGGGCTGTCAGCCCTGTATCTTCGCCAGCCTCGTACGTCCGTGTTGCGTGTCCTATGCCGCCTGCCCTGGACAAACCCTGGACAAACGTCAGTCCAGGCCTGCGTCAGTCCAGGCAGTCCAGACGCGGTGGCAGCCATCATAATTGTCCTAAAATATTTGACGCCGCCAAGCACGACTGTTCAATACTAACTCTTATATCTTACGCTAAAACAATGTTTTCTAATTCTAATTCTAAAATCCGTTGAAATAGGCCTGGAGAATGAACTCAATGAGTAGAATGAACTTAATGAGTGAAGAGAGCCGGAAAATAGGCTTGTCCGGAGTGGCTCTATCCAGCAGAGAACATGATCATGTGGTCCTGCGTCAGTGACACAACAGTTCAGTGCATACAATGCCATATTAATTATTTGTAAATTTAGGAGTTTCAATAATAACATTTAGCTGCAATTTACCAGTAAAATATAATATTTTAACAAGTCTGAAAGTAGAAATCGCAATTTACATGTCAAAGTCTGAGCGGCGGGGCTAAGTTAGTCAGTTCGCACCATGCGGAATGCCTTTTTTCAGAATACAAAGCCCAAATTTATTCTTGAATGTGCGATTCATGTTCCCAACGAATATTTTGACTCAAACCCACGCAGTAGCGTAGCCAGGGGAAGGGGGGGGGGGGGTGAAACCCCCAGAAAATATTCAGGGATAAAATGGGGACAGCAATGAGTAAAGTAGGCCTATCCTTAAAAGTACTAAAAATGGGACAAAAAATTGACAATTGGTACGAAAATATGGCTTTTCTCCCTAAATGCGGACGGAATTATTTTGCTTTGCCCCCTCACAACATGATCCTGTCTACTACCCATCAATATACTATAATATAGCCTATAATTTAATGTAGGTCTATTATGCATGCAGGTAAAATAGAGGAAAGTAACCATCCATTCCAACGTTTTTATTCGTTGCTTTTCGATGTGTGAGTGATGCATGGTAAATATCCTGCATTTGGCTAGCTATATGTGTAAGGTACCGATGTTACAGGGATAAGGCATTGCTAGCCATGCGCTTCAATGGAAAAGTTCAAGTTTTGAAATATTTTCTCAAAATATCAAGAGCTATCTTAAGAACTACTGAATCAATACTAGGCTTGTTTGTACTCATTTTAATGCATTTTTCATGCTGATTTCAAATATGGTCATGAAAACTTACAATTCTGAAATTGTTGAAAAATTCAAATAAAATTTGAAACTTGTCGTCTGCAGTCGACACCCGCGTGGAGAGAGTTAAAGTTGTGTTGGTTAAACTTAAATGACCATTGTCCATGTATGTTTTGTTCAGCCTAACGTTGGTTTCACTGCTACATCAAAATAGTGATATCAGCAGAAAATACCTACTTTATCAAAACCTTAATCAGCAGTAGATAGCTACTTTATCAAAACCATAATCAGCAGTAGATAGCTACTTCATCAAAACCATAATCAGCAGTGGATAGCGACTTCATCAAAACCTTAATCAGCAGCAGATAGTTACTTCATCAAAACCATTATCAACAGTAAATAGCTTCTTCGTCCATATCGATATTAGCAGTAGATAACTACTTCATCAAAACCTTAATCAGCAGTAGATAACTACCGGGTACTTCATCATAACCTTTATCAGCAGTAAATAGCTTCTTCGTCCATATTGATATTAGCAGTATATAACTACTTCATCAAATATCAGCAGTAGATAGCTACTTCATCAAAACCTTTATCGCAGTAGATAGCTACTTCATCAAAACCTTAATCAGCAGTAGATAGCTACTTTATCAATGACTTATCAGCAGTAGATAGCTACTTTATCAATGACATATCAGCAGCAGATAGCTACTTCATCAAAACCTTAATCAGCAGTAGATAGCTACTTTATCAATGCCATATCAGCAGTAGATAGCTACTTCATCAAAACCTTTATCAGCAGTAGATAACTACTTCAAAACCTTTATCAGCAGTAGATAGCTACTTCATCAAAACCATTATCAGCAGTAGATAGCAACTTCATCAAAACCTTAATCAGCAGTATATAGCTACTTCATCAAAACCTTTATAGATAGCTACTTCATCAAAACCTTTAGAGATAGCTACTTCATCAAACCTTTATCAGCAGTAGATAGCTACTTCATCAAAACCATTATCAGCAGTAGATAGCTACTTCATCAATACCTTAATCAACAGTCGATATCTATACCTTATCAATATACATACCAGTATCAGCAGTAGACGACTACTTCATCAGTACTGATATCAGCAGAAGATACCGGTAGTCACTACATCAATACTCTTATCAGCCATAGATAACTACTTCACCAGTACTGATCTCTGAGCTAGATACCCGGTATATCAGCAGTAGATAGCTTAGCTACTTCTTTAATACCCTTATCATCAGCAGTAGATAGCTACTTCATCAAAACCATAATCAGCAGTGGATAGCGACTTCATCAAAACCTTAATCAGCAGTAGATAGTTACTTCATCAAAACCATTATCAACAGTAAATAGCTTCTTCGTCCATATCGATATTAGCAGTAGATAACTACTTCATCAAAACCTTAATCAGCAGTAGATAACTACTTCATCAAAACCTTTATCAGCAGTAAATAGCTTCTTCGTCCATATCGATATTAGCAGTATATAACTACTTCATCAAAACCTATATCAGCAGTAGATAGCTATTTCATCAAAACCTTTATCCGCAGTAGATAGCTACTTCATCAAAACCTTAATCAGCAGTAGATAGCTACTTTATCAATGACTTATCAGCAGTAGATAGCTACTTCATCAAAACTTTAATCAGCAGTAGATAGCTACTTTATCAATGACTTATCAGCAGTAGATAGCTACTTCGTCAAAACCTTAATCAGCACTAGATAGCTACTTTATCAATGACTTATTAGTAGTAGATAGCTACTTTATCAATGACATATCAGCAGTAGATAGCTACTTCATCAAAACCTTAATCAGCAATAGATAGCTACTTTATCAATGCCATATCAGCAGTAGATAGCAACTTTATCAAAACCTTTATCAGCAGTAGATAACTACTTCAAAACCTTTATCAGCAGTAGATAGCTACTTCATCAAAACCATTATCAGCAGTAGATAGCAACTTCATCAAAACCTTAATCAGCAGTATATAGCTACTTCATCAAAACCTTTATAGATAGCTACTTCATCAAAACCTTTATAGATAGCTACTTCATCAAAACCTTTATCAGCAGTAGATAGCTACTTCATCAAAACCATTATCAGCAGTAGATAGCTACTTCATCAAAACCATTATCAGCAGTAGATAGCTACTTCATCAATACCTTAATCAACAGTCGATAGCTATACCGTATCAATATACATACCAGTATCAGCAGTAGACGACTACTTCATCAGTACTGATATCAGCAGAAGATACCGGTAGTCACTACATCAATACTCTTATCAGCCATAGATAACTACTTCATCAGTACTGATCTCTGAGCTATATATAGGGCCTATCAGCAGTAGATAGCTTAGCTACTTCTTTAATACCCTTATCATGAGCAGTAGATAACTACTTCTCTAATACTGGTGTCACGTACTTCATCAATACACTGTTAGAAATGCGCCGTAAATTTTACGGGAAAATACAGGTTGGCAGTTCTATTTTCTCGTTACAACGCCATGATGATTTAACGAGTATTTTACCGTAAAATTTTATCAATGCCATATCAGCAGTAGATAGCTACTTCATCAAAACCATAATCAGCAGTGGATAGCGACTTCATCAAAACCTTAATCAGCAGTAGATAGTTACTTCATCAAAACCATTATCAACAGTAAATAGCTTCTTCGTCCATATCGATATTAGCAGTAGATAACTACTTCATCAAAACCTTAATCAGCAGTAGATAACTACTTCATCAAAACCTTTATCAGCAGTAAATAGCTTCTTCGTCCATATCGATATTAGCAGTATATAACTACTTCATCAAAACCTATATCAGCAGTAGATAGCTACTTCATCAAAACCTTTATCCGCAGTAGATAGCTACTTCATCAAAACCTTAATCAGCAGTAGATAGCTACTTTATCAATGACTTATCAGCAGTAGATAGCTACTTCATCAAAACCTTAATCAGCAGTAGATAGCTACTTTATCAATGACTTATTAGCAGTAGATAGCTACTTTATCAATGACATATCAGCAATAGATAGCTACTTCATCAAAACCTTAATCAGCAATAGATAGCTACTTTATCAATGCCATATCAGCAGTAGATAGCTACTTTATCAAAACCTTTATCAGCAGTAGATAACTACTTCAAAACCTTTATCAGCAGTAGATAGCTACTTCATCAAAACTATTATCAGCAGTAGATAGCAACTTCATCAAAACCTTAATCAGCAGTATATAGCTACTTCATCAAAACCTTTATAGATAGCTACTTCATCAAAACCTTTATAGATAGCTACTTCATCAAAACCTTTATCAGCAGTAGATAGCTACTTCATCAAAACCATTATCAGCGGTAGATAGCTACTTCATCAATACCTTAATCAACAGTCGATATCTATACCTTATCAATATACATACCAGTATCAGCAGTAGACGACTACTTCATCAGTACTGATATCAGCAGAAGATACCGGTAGTCACTACATCAATACTCTTATCAGCCATAGATAACTACTTCATCAGTACTGATCTCTGAGCTATATATATCAGCAGTAGATAGCTTAGCTACTTCTTTAATACCCTTATCATGAGCAGTAGATAACTACTTCTCTAATACTGGTGTCACGTACTTCATAATATTATTTACGATATATATTGCCATAAAATATATAGACCCTCCCTCGGGTCCATGGAGAACGACTGGTAATGTAGATTACATAGCATTAAAAATCAACCCAATACATGGACCCTCCAAGTCTGTAAGCAATTTGACTTCCAGTTCCCACAAAATGCTGGGAGTTCACTTTTACGGATTTGGAGTCACACAATCTTTCTATATACCACGTCCATGTTTTCACTACATTAACGTTTGTGTAAGCGACTAAAACACCGATATTGCATTGAACGAATATTTGGAAGTGAAATCTCTAACACTTCGGAACAGTCTCGGCGTGGGGAGCGGTCACTGAATGTTAGCGTTCAATATAGGAGGTGTGATCAGTGTAGTGGCATCAATTTGAGCTAATTTGTGTAGAGAGAGGAATTGGTTTTGGGCTGTGTATTTAGAATCGGGGGGGTGAAGGACTATGGCATATTTTGGTAGGCTATTATGTAATTATGTATCGTTCCATTACCATTTTCCGAACCGAGACTGTGGGACAGTCTATAAAATATACGGTAGGCGGTATAACCTTAAAGTAGCAAACTCAATCAAACATTTTCGAAACAAATATAAAACACAGCTAATCTCATTTTATATTATAGTTCTTGGAGCCCCGTTTTTGTTCTTGTGTGATAGGCTTAATAATACTCTGTTTGTTGTTGTATTAATTTAGTAAGGGGATGGTCAATGCTGGCCTTATTGGCCTTTCGATCATCTCCTCCATAATTGTCTTGTTTTATTTTATTTTTTCGATGTTGAATTTCTTTGTATTTTGTTGTTTTTTATTATGGAAATAAAGATTCATTCATTCATTCATAGTACAAATTTTTACGGTAAAATACTTGGCAGTTTCTATATTGCCAACGTTTTCCGTTAAAATTACAGTATCCACCATAAATATACATACACGATAAATTATAATGAAGTAGACTATAAACACAATCTGTCAAGACAAATACGGCTATTTGAAAAATGTGGACGATGCAACACATTACAAAATAATCAAATTTAACGGTACTAACATGGCTAATAGTAATTCAGTTTACGGGAAATTACCGTAAAATTTTGCGGTTTGTGCCGTAAAAAACGGTGATTTTTAAGAGTGTACTGATACCAGCAGTAAGTCCCTACTTCATCAATGCATGTATCATCAGTAGGTACTTCATCAAACATTTTTTTTTAACTTCTTTAATTTCCTTTTACTTTTACTGATCTAACTTTTACTTCCACTTTCACGTTACAGTACCTGTACTTTATTTAATTTAATTTGACTTTACTAATTTGCCTTTTACTTTACTCAATTTCACTTGCTTGAATTTATTTTATTTTATTTTATTATTTTCATTTATTCATTTATTTATTTAATGATTTATTTATTTATTTATTTATTTATTTTGTTTTATGTATTTACTTATTTTGTTTTATTTAGTTAGTTATTCAGTTATTTATTTATTTATTTATTTATTTATTTATTTATTTACTATATTTTAATTTGTTTATTTCTGTTTCTATTTTCTTTTCTTTTTTTATCTTAACGTATTTTTTTTTTTTCCTTTTACCCGATCGATGTAATCAATCAAATGGCCTATTCTTGCAGATTTCCGTTTTCAGCTTTAGAGCACTGTGCCTCGACCATTGTCCAAAATAGGGAACAAGAATTAGTGATCTCTTTATAACTGCGCAATAGTAGTACTGCATAAGTGGAGTCAATTAGCCCCTCAAGTGATAATCACCTGTATAAAAATGCAAGTTACTCAAAATGTATTATGGGTAGTAAGGCAAAGGCGCGAAAATTCATTAGCAAGAAAATCAAGCTAGGAGACAGTCGTTGTTTCGAGACTATTTCTTCGATTCTTTTGCAAATTCCAGAATCAAATTGGTAAGTAAACATCTTTTATTATCATAATCAATCATCATCATAGTACTCTTATACTATAGCAATGATTCCAATAAAATCGGTGTCACAATGCCGAATAAACGATAGCAGTAAAACGACTAATGAATAAACGAAACGGAAATAAATAATCATCATCATCACCATTGTTCTTCGTCGTCATTTTTATCATCATCATCAACATCATCATCTAAACTCATCATCATCATCATCATCATCATCATCATCATCATCATCATCATCATCATCATCATCATCATCATCATCATCATCATCATCATCATCATCATCATCATCATCATCAACATCATCATTGAAAGTACTATAATTGTGACGTTCATGGTCGATCTACCCGATGTTCTAATGAGCCATTTAATTTTATATTCCAGAAAGAACATCGTGGTCACTTGCCAGTTCCAATAATTGAAACTCCCGGCTCCGAGAACAAGTCCTCAAATGTTCGAAATTTGTACAAATTGCGGTCACTTGCGTGATGTACAAGACAAGTTTGGGGATGCTTGAAGACACGGTGAAGCGGAAGACTGAACTCTTTGCTGATGAAAGTTAAGTAGATAGATTTAAATAGAAATGGAAAGAATCCCTTTGCTTTTTGAGCTGATAAAAAGTAGCAAAATGAAACAAAAATACAGCATTGTGCTCAGATTGTGTCGGCTGGATTGTTGTACTCATAATTTTAGAGCAGAATATGCAAAAGTTCATTCTTTTCATATCGTTTTTTTTTTACTCAAAAGAGTTCATTTTTGAGTGAATATTTCACTCTTTTATATTTTAGAAAGTTGGAAATGTGGTCTATTTTACCCGGGGATACCGATTCTTTATTCACAATCTTGTTTGTCACAATTACAGCTCATTTAGCTTTAATTCTGTGAATGTATTTCACGCAATTAGCATGGAATGCTTATTGGCTATTCAAAGAAATGGGCTGTTCCATTTAAAATCCACACTACCCCTGTGGAAGATTTTGGAAATATGTTCCACAGGGCGAGTATGAATTTCAAATGGAATGCACATTAGGCAGCTCCATTTGAAACTCACCCTCCCTCTGTGGAAGATTCAGGTTGAATCTTTCTCAGAGGGTGTATGAAAATCAAATGGAGCTGCCTAATGTACTACTAATTCGATTGAAATTCATACTCCCCCTGTGGAACATATTTCCAAAATCTTCCACAGGGGTAGTGTGGATTTTAAATGGAATAGCCCAATTACTGAAGCCTATGATTATTTATTGTGCAATCAATCCCAATTGTCTACTCTGTATTAGTCTTACAGTCTTAGCTGAGACTAATGTTTTGAACATGAACATTTTATAATGGTGAACAATGGTAAATACATGTGTATTTACTTTCCCATTCAGCTCTCTATTTTATTTACGTAGAAAACCACGCGGATTCCGAACTTGATGTTCATCACATCTAAATGATAATAATGAAATAAAATCATTTGACATTTATACGATCTTGTGAAAATAAGAAGGCTGAAAGTCATTTCGTGACACTGAAGTACTTTATCAATTCGGTGCATGTATCAGGCAAAACATCGCAAGGTTATTTGCCGATTCGAAAAAACTGTAGACCTAGATATATTTCTCATGCAGAAATGTTAGGCCTACTTGTCTCCTCTGTAATCTTAGTCGTTTTGAACATTTTAAACATCTTCTGGTGAACATATTTGGTGTATGCAAGGATATGAGCCCGGTGTATAATATTTGTAGCTGCAAAAACTAGGTGTTTTATTATTTAGGCATCAACTTGTGATACCGTGCGTACCTAGGCCTATATAAAATGCAACATTTCTGGCACGGTATGATGAAATCGACATAAAACATGTTTTGGTATAATAAAAAAAAGATAGATTAGGGGGCCTATAATTTTACTTGAATGTTAAAGAGATAGCCTGTCTGTCTTTGCATTTACTGCAATTAATTCTCTTGTACAAAAATACAAGATATAACACCCAGGCCCGTACGCAGGATTTCATTTGGGGGGGTGCTGATTTTGAAAAAGTGGACCTTTTTCCAAGGGGGGGGGGCAATTTTGTGAAAAGTGGACCAAATTTGGACCTTTTTTGTCCTTTTTGTTCTGAAATTTTGGGACCTTTTGAACACTTTTCCAGATTTGGGGGGGTGCTCCGCACCCCCTCGCACCCCCCCTGCGTACGGGCCTGATAACACCTACCCTGATCTGAGGTGGAAACCCTGAATACATGCATGTTGAGACATTCGTGTTCTTGGTTACACGATAAAACATAAGTGATGAGCAACGCGAATAGCATGAAAAGTACCTGTGTATGGGTGTGCTTTTTAGTTACTTGTACGCTTTTTCATGTGTTATCACAAAGCAGTGGTTTCGTGTCTCTCTAAACGTGAAAGAGTGACATTTTACTATTTTATGAATGGCCAGTGACCACAACAATGGGGTAAATTTCACTCTTTTGAGAGTGAATTGCACAGCACTGCACTCTTTGTTCACTCTTTGCAGAGTGTATTTTATTCTGGTGTAGGAATACTGAAATTGTAGGCCTACTCAATTTGCACGCTTGTTATTTCATTCTCCATTCGAGTGATCAATGTAGGCAATTTCTTTTTACTCGTTTACATTTAGGAAAAAATGATAGCACAATAATTTATATGAAAAAAATTGCACTCAATTTCCCGGAACTGGTAAAAATGTTACCTGGGAATTTGATAAGAGCTTTAAACTCGTGGAAAGAAATTGCAAAGAAAATGACAACAGTACTGCATGATTGTTACTTCTCCTAACCGTAACTAACTTAATCTTAAGCCAAAAAAGTATGTAACAGAGCTTGCGAAAATCTTAAAATGGAATGTTGTTAATCTTCATAAACTTTTCAGATTCAAAACCGGCGGGTCAAAATAAGTTTGAGATGCTCAAAACTTTCAAAACTTATTCTTATACAAATAATGAAATTTGTCACTAATTTAAAGTGCTGTTCAAATAATTCTTCCAACAAAATAATGCTTTAAAAACATATATTCCTACCATTTTTTAAAAACAAATCAGGAGACGAAACCGGGGGCAGGTTTGTGATCTGGGACATACACTTTTTGGCCTTTTCTATAATACAATTTAACTCAATATAATCTGGTCTTGCCTTAGTCCTAGTAACTGAGACCTGACGACATCATTTACATTGGGTATTATCTGCAAATTATAACGTCCAAATGATTATGATAGGATTCGAAATTCCTAGTTACTAGGACTAGATCTTGCCTAACATAACCCAACATATTCGTAACCTACCATAATCTTACTAACATAACCATATGTAACATTACAAACCGAACACAATCGTATCCGTTATAACACAACCTAACCTTGCATAACCTAACCTAACCTAACGTAACCCTATTTTGCATCAAACCGAACACAATCTTATCCGTTATAACACAACCTAGCATAACCTAACCTAACCTTACTAACATAACCCTATGTAACATTGCAAACCGAACACAATCTTATCCGTTATAACACTAACCTAACATAACCTTACTAACGTAACCCTATTTTACATCAAACCTAACATAATATTATATACGTTATAACACAACCTAACCCAGCAAACACAAAAATGTTTATTCAAAACGTTTTAATAACATTTAAATGTCGCCCGAGTTATATAAAGATCAGGAATCCATTTAAAAAACTTTATTGTAAACTATTTTGGGCAAACGTGTTTGCAAAAGATTTTGTTAACAGTTAAATAACATTCTGGTAGAATGTTTTGCATCACCTTCTCAAAAATGTTTTATTAATGTTATTAAAACGTTTTTATATCCTTTATATAACCCGACATTTTTTGTAAAACGTTGTGTGCTTGCCAAGAACCTAACCCAACCTAAAAGGGCCTATACCTAACCCAACACACTAGTTAAAATTTCCACGTATGAGTATAGTAGGTCCGAAATGGCTTGTCTGGTAAGAGCCCTCGGTTGTTAGAAAAAGCATGATAAAATATGAAAAAACCGGAACATCTATAGGCTATAGCATAACTAAAACAAAACCACACCTTGAGCGTTCTTGTACTTTTCATGCTTTTCGCGTTGCTCATCACGTTATGTTTTCTCGTGTAACCGATAACACGAACGACTCAACAAGCATGTATTCAGGGTTTCCACCTCGGATCAGGGTAGATGTTTATGTCTTGTATTTTTGTTAGAGGTAATTAATTGCAGCAATAGACAGGCACAGTGGCTCTAAATAAAAAATAAAAAGTATAAAAGTATAAAAAGATTAAAAGTATAATCTTTATTTTACATAAAACGCGTTCATCATCATCATCATCATCATCATCATCCCATGCCAGAAATATATTACTTTTTGTATGAGCCAAGACACGCACGATATCACAAATTGATGCCTAAATATAACATCTAGTTTTTGCAGGTACAAACAATACATACCCCGGGCTTATATCCCTGCATACACCAATCATAATTCACCAGAATATGTTTAAAATGTTTAAAACAACTAAGATTACAGAAATGACTGGTAGGCCTAACATTTCTGCATGAGAAATATACGGTCCATTTTATCAAATCGCCAAATAACCTTGCGATATTAATTGCCTGATACATGTACCGAATCGATAAAGAACTTCAGTCGCATGAAATTACCTTCAACCTATTTATTTCTCACAAGAATATAAATGTCAAATGGTTTGATTTTATTATAATTTATTTAGATGTGATGAACGTCAAGTTCGGAATCCACGTGGTCTTCTACGTAAAGAAATAGAGAGCTGAATGGGAAAGTATAGACCTATAGTAATAAACGTAAAATGGCGCATATGGAGGCCTTCGTATTTTCAAAATTATGATTTTCACACGATTGCAATAGGCTTTATACAATATTTTAAATACAAGTTTGGGATATCGAGGTATAAAAACAGCTAACCTTTCCAATGCCGAATCATTATACAGCTGTTTTTAAATATTATCTTTCTTTGTTTCGGCTCAAAAAGCAAAGATTTGTCGAAATTGATCAGAAACCTTATATTTTTTTAAGCTCATTGAGTGCGGGGGTGAGTGAGTGCCTTTTATGTAGTGCAGGTTTATTCTTTAGCCATTTTGGAATACTTAATTGTCCCTCGAAATCAGGAAATGTTTATATTTGCCATTGGAAATTCAAGTAGATTGGTATCCTGATAGGCACTTTTTCAAAATCAACAAACACAATATGCCCACCGTCCAAAATTATTTGACTCCCTCTCCTGCGTGCCACTGTCTCACCGATCGCTATTGTTTATTTTTTTTACGAAGCGATTCCAAAACTGTTTTTGACTAACCAATAAAAATACATCTTTCTATATTTTAATTTACATTTCCCGGTGATGAAGTTTGCTGTGCGGAGACCAGCGAGTTTGTAGGCCCAAGAGGACTGTACCCGGGAATACACAGGGAATAGTGCAAGACATGTCTGCATTTTTACCAAACGCTATTGCCGAAATCAAGTACAAAAGTTCATACGAAGCTAAGTAGAGTTGGGAAGGCCATGTGGCAAGAAATAGTAGGCCCATACAAAATCACTGAATGGCAATCAAGAACTGGAAGGTGCAGAAGAGGAAGGGAATGCACGATATAGGCACAGATGGAACATTACTGAAGACTTACATAACAGAAGGTGAAACAACCTGGGCAAGGTGAAGTGAAGACTAAAGCTGCACCAATGCATATTACATTTATATTAGGTAAGTTATGATATATTTTGTGCAAAAAGTATTGTCTAAGTTGAAATATAATGTGTCGGCACGTCCTTAAAACTTATTTTGCATACTTGCTTTTGCAAGTCTTTGATCATGCTGATGTTGTCCCACCTACATGTAGTGATCAATCCACACTCACCGTGTGGATTTTGGCTCTGTATTTCTTCAAAATAATAAATATATGGAACTTTCATGGAAGTAAAGGATTGCATTCAAAACAAAATAATAGTGATGTAATAATAGTTATCTGAGAAATCCCCATTAAACTGGCCTAAATAAGACCCTTAATCCCGGGCAAGTGCAGCATCTGGGGACATTATTCCCCATTTGAAAGTAGGTTCAATGGACGAGGTACAAAACACACCAATGATCAAAGGATGATACAAGAGGATACCTAGAATATACACTAAGCCAAAAAAGAAACGTTCACAAGGTCATTATATCTTAAAATCGTGTCCATCAAAATTAACCAAAATTACACACAGGATTGCCTCAATAAGCTGCTCTCATGTCAGTAACCAAGCCGTTGTCTTACTGACACAACAGCAAAATGCACTGATCATGATGCAGTCATGTCTACAGTAGAATTCATCTCGACCTTTGCAGGACTTAAACCCAATTAAAAGCTATTAAACCAAGATAACACTCATTGAAGCAGCTCAACTGATCAAATCAGATCTTCTCTGTTTTCAATGTGCGACATCGCAATAAAGCTGGTATTATAGCTTCAGTTGGGTAACCGATTATAAAGGAAACGAAAGGAAACAATGGTATGTGTAGCTTTGTTCACGAAATGAGACAAAGACCTGCTTTTTGTTAACCAGCATTCTTCAAAATGAGCAACATAATGATTGTTGACTTAACACGGTTTGGAAATAATTTCTTCATATTTTTGGTGTTATCTGTCGTTTACATATCCTTCCTAAAACACAAAAGTGCGACCCTCTCCAAACATCTAAATTAGCTAAAAATTTACAAAATGTTACAAAACTATATTTTCTAGAACCTATTTAGAATAGTTTAAATGTAGCTTGTACCGTTTTTTTGTGGCATCCTTCAGAACGGAGCGGTCTGTTACCAATATAGCTCAATATTTTCGGTCAAATCTCCATTCAATTAACACGGGGAGTTGGCTAGCTATGAGCTAGCTATGCTTTGCCCTCACTCATATTTTACAAAAGTGCGACCATTTCTGAACATCTAACCTAGCTGTAATTTTAGGTCATGTTAGAAAACACATTTGCTAGAAGTTTGAGAGAATAAATTAAATATTGGCTGGTTATTTTTTACACAGTGATGTTAACTAGGCAAGTGTCCATTCTTCCAACGTACATCATTTTGTAGAGGTCACGCGTCAATGGTGAGAGCACTGTGTATTGTGTATAGGAAAACGGACAGTAACTGCAGTATGTATGGAACAGCTTCCTGGACCCCTGACAGTCCAAATGCACCCAGCACAAGAAATGTGAACAAGGTCCTTGCACAGACCAATGATTCTCAAAGAGTAAGTGGAACAAGGCCTGTTTCTTAAAGAAAGTGCGTGAAAAGCAGAAAGCAGCACCGTTTTGTATATTTTG
Source organism: Amphiura filiformis (assembly GCF_039555335.1). Classification (NCBI taxonomy): domain Eukaryota; kingdom Metazoa; phylum Echinodermata; class Ophiuroidea; order Amphilepidida; family Amphiuridae; genus Amphiura; species Amphiura filiformis. The sequence goes on from NC_092642.1 coordinate 56,683,443, forward strand.
TATATTCTCACAGATTTCTTGTGCTGGGTGTCAATTATTGGGCTATGAATGTGGTCCTGGTACAGGAAGCTGTTCCATATCAGTGTATTTTGCTGTTGTGTCAGTTGTCAGTGTTAGAGTAGAGTATTGAGGCAATCCTGTGTGTAATTTTGGTTAATTTTGATGGACAGGGTTTTAAGATATGACCTTGTGAACAATATTATTTCTTTTTTGGCTTAGAACAGAAAAACTTGAGCCAGGTATACCAACTTAGTAGAAGTAAACAAAAATACAACCAACGTTTCGAGCAGTTAAAAGGGCATTTCGTGATCCACAGCCTCATCCCCCCCACTTTTCTCAAAGAAAAGTTGAGATTTTTATACCACTGGAAACCTCTGGCTACATAATGTTTATTTACCAACAAATTCTTGCAGATTAATTCGTTTAGCAAAAATATCGTCAAATTTCAATTTCGTTCTGGTATAACGAAATTACAACAGTGACCTATGGAGCAATGTAATACACATAATCATGCATAACTTGCAAACGCAAAATTGCAATCAACTGAAATTTTGGGAATAAGGTTTTTTCGTGGATATCTAATGAAAAATGTCATAAAAACAGGATGCTAGGATCACGAAATCCTCCTTTAAACTGCCCTTCCTCAGGAACAAACAACTAGCTCTCTTTCTGTAGAGACAATGGAGGTGTACACTGACACTGCACTATAGTAAAAATCCAAAACATGACCATGGTTTACATACTGCATTAGTTTTTTTTAAAACTATATAATTATTGTCTTTGTCTTGTTCCCTACATCAAGTTGGTGTATCTGGCTCGAATCTTTCTGTTTCCCCATTTGGAAGTTACCCGGTAGTTTTCCAGTTCAGTTAATGCACAAAAATAAACATGTTGCAGAAGTGAATTTGATATTTACTAGTATTCTATAAGCTCTTTCATACTTCCCTATTGTTTGTTTCTTCATGGACAAATATAAGTTCCAATGCAATTTCCATTTTGTTACAATAACGATGTTGTTCTTACTTTCATTTGGTATTCTGTGTAAGAATGTACAACATGAACTCCAAATACGGACCGTAAATTCAGGTGACAATCGTCACATCTCCATACCAACAAAATCTGTCCGCGATTTGTGCGCTCGTAGACATTCTCTACTCACTTTGATAAAGTACTTTTGTACGAAACATCATTTTTTTTTTTTTTTTTTACGACATGGCATAACTGGGCATTAACAGCAGAGACAAATAAATCATTTAGAAGCTGCTGACGAGGATGCACCCAGAAAGCGATTAACCTCCCTGCTAAAGCTGGCCCTCGATCTAATGGCTGGAATTTGGGCAGGTAGAGAATTCCATAATTGGGCTGTAGATGGTAGAAATGATCTTTTATGGCTGACAAGGTTTGATCTTGGGACTTCCACTGCTAGGTCATGGGATCTCACAGACCGTCGCAACCTGGGGTCATGGACATGGATGTCTGGCATCAGCTGGCATAACAACTCAGGGGCCTCCTTGTAAAACATACGATGGAAGAGGGTGGCTGCTCCAACTGCCCTGCGGTGGCTCAATGGTTGAATACGATGATCTTCATACTCATTTGTTGGCAGACCAATGACACGCTTAGCTCTATTTTGGATGGAGTCAAGCTGAGCTAGTGAGGTGGGAGTTGCACCAGTCCAAGCACTGCTGGCATATTCCATTTTTGATCGTATCATGGCCTTGTAGATGATGGCTCTCTGTGCAGGTAGAATATAGGGTGAAGCTCTTCTGAGGAGTCCCAGTCGCTGACCGGCTGTCTTAGACATTTTGGTGACTACTTGGTTCCAGGACAAGTTGTTATTCAATGTAAGACCTAGAAGGTCCACGCTTTCAGCTTCTTCAAGAGTTACGCCAAAAAAGTGAAGTGGTGGATGGTTGCCATCAGCATCTCTTCGGTTGGAGATGGTAGTGGTTTTACATTTGGCAGCACCAAACAGGACATTCCATGTCTTAGCCCATGTCTCGATCTTGGCCAAATCCCGGTTGAGAGATGCTGCAGCAGGTCTATCTTCTCTAGATTTGATGAAGGACATAATGGTAGCATCATCTGCGTACAAGATGGACTGATTGTTCAGATCTTGTGAGATGTCGTCAATGAAGATGATAAACAGGAGGGGGCCTAGTATGGAGCCCTGGGGTACCCCAGCATTGATTTTTTTTCGGTCCAGACTCCCTCCCATTCAGGACGACCTTCAGTGATCTATCTTTGAGATAGTCCGTCAGCCAAGCATGAAGAGTACCTGAAAACCCTAGTGCAGAAAGTTTCTCATTTATTTTTTATGTCAATAAACATAGTTGAACACCACCAAATTGTTGAACCTACTTTCAACAAAATCTGAGTTGTGCTTTCAATGTTTTTGAGGTTAATTCTAAAATCATCATCATCTATATTGTGTAAGTTCATCTGATTGCATCTTTTTATTAACTTAGACAGAAAGTTTTAGTTGTTTTATTGAAATTGCATTGCTATTAAAACCTCATGAAAGAAACTTTTTACATCTTTGTACATGTTGGATGATTTCACATTTTCATACTTTAGGCCATAATAATTGTGGAGCTTTTTGCATGTTGGATGATTTCACATTTTCATACTTAATACTTTTCATACTTTCATAGGACATAATAATAAGCCAAATCGGCATTAGAAGTTCGCAATGCATTGTAGGACAGTTTTTGGACACTTTGTCCTTTGACCTTTCAGAAAATTCAGAAATATTGGGTTTTTGTACGTACAAAATATAATCTAAAATGTTTTACAATAATTAAAATAAATATAAAAAATATTAGTATTTTATAAATCAAGTATTTTTAATGATCAACATTACGACAATAATAAGAAAATTAATAATAATTACGGGGCCAGAGCCAAAAATGGTCATCACTCAACCTAAAATTTAGAAATTGTTACAGGAGTGAATTTCTCCTCTGGTTTTTTAGACCACTTACCAAAGATTATGAATCGGCAAAAAAAAAGTAAAATTTGCCCGTCAATTTTGGAATACAAGCAATAAAATACACACGTAGCGCCCTCTTGGTGTGGCGGGACGGAATTGTTAAATTTGATGTTACTGCATATTTAAAAAAGATAGGATTTTTTTTGTTTATGGTATTATAAAGGTCTTCTGTATAGACAATTTCAGCACTAAAAAAAATGTCAGTGGACTTTGCAAAAATAAAGAAATAAATTAAAATATGTGTAAAATTCCGTCCCGCCACATTTGAGGTGATTTTTTACGTTCGGAAGGGACGAAAAAAATTTTAGTCAAAACTTTCCAAAATATCAACTATTATTGTAATAAACATTCCTGAGTACATAAAAATTGAATTCATCAACTTTGCTAGGCTCAAAACCATTTTAACTTCTTCTATTTCAGGTCTTTTGTGGTAGGATGCCAGCAATAATGCTATTTTCAGGGTCTTTGGTGTAAAACACGGCGCCGCCACATTTTGAGATGATTTTTTAAGTTTAGGAATCTATGAAAAATTTCTTTCTCAGTCAATATTTTGCAATAATTTTTCATTGTAAGTGAAAGAAAAAACAATTTTGTCAGTTTTAAAGTGAATCAATTGCTTTTTTTCTTGATTTTGACATGGTGGACAAAATTCCGTCCCGCCACATTCCGTCCCGCCACATTGACATGATTTTTTAAAATTAATGAACGTACTATAAAGAAGCCAGTGAATTTTATAATTCCTCCCATAACAAAAGAAGGATAGTTGAAGTTAATACCAATGTTAGAAACAAATGTTTTATCCCAGTACTTTTGATAAAAATTCAACAAATGTACTGTGTTCACAAATACATGAACTTTATCATTCCGTCCCGCCACATCAATGAATTTGTGTTACCGTGGCAACGTGTTGATTCTTAGGACTATTTTTCTTGTGTGTGAATGTAGTCTGTAACTTACTTGTTTATATTAAGAACATAAAGAATCCATAAAATAAACAGGCACAGAGCTACAATTTAAAAGGCCTATCAAAATTCCGTCCCGCCACAAACGGTTATTTTGGCTCTGGCCCTACGTCAATTTTCCCGATATGTCAGAGGTCAAAGTGTCCCAAAACTGGTCTCAAAAACCAGAAGTTAGAATGGCGATTGGGCTTATTGTGGAGCTTTTTTCGTTTGTTGAAAGTTGACCAAAATTGAGAAGACTTTGATATACCGTAGTCCTATAATGTATTCATATTTAGAATAATAATGGTAGGAAACCTTAGGTTCGAGGATCATGTTTAGTTTTCAAATAAACATCAATTCAACTTTATAACTTTTTTAATTTAACACTAATAGAGCCATAAGGCTAAAAAAATTTGTTGTGTTGCCCTCAACCGTCCTACCCTAAATCCTGAACAATCAGGGTCGCAATTTTTGGTTTTTTTTGAATGAGGATTTTTACAGATTTTTACAGATTTGTTCAAAAATGTTTTTCACTTAAAATTAATATTTTATTGTAAGACTAGTCTTTAATTGTTGTCCAACAAGTATCCAGAAGTCAAAATTGACAAATGTCCTCTAATTGAACAAGCATTATTTAATATTTGAGGGGATTTTTAAAAACTGCAGGTTTAAAAAAATAATAATAATAAAAAATAATAATCCGACCGTCCTACCCAAATTTCCCATTTTTCCACTTGAAGGCAACACAACAATATTTTTTTTTTGCCTAATGTAACACAAGAATTTGATTTGCATTTAGTTCCCTCTCAGAAATGTCCGCTTTTATATTTGAGCCGGACAAATGATGCAAAACAAAGAAAATCGCTATTTATACCTTTACCTGAATTTTAGTTCTCGCCATATACGTGCTACTCCGTCGGTCGTGACTGAGTCCGGTTGATGTGTTATGACCATCCGAACGCCTACAGTGTTATGAGCATCGCGTATGCCTTCGACTAATATTTTGATCGTAAATAAAACGTCGTATCACAAAAATACAGCACCGATAGCCATGATTTTTCAGCCTATGTTAGTATTCAAGTACATTAAAATTGTGTAAATCTGAAGTTGATAAACATTGAGGGCCGGCATACTCATCAGCAAATTATGTTACAATATGGCTGTAAGTTAAAACATTTCAGACAGGGGGGCCTGATGCAAAAGGGGGCCCCTGAAATTTTTGACCCTCCTAAGGGGGGGGGGGGCTGAAAAAATGACCACAAATTTTCCCAGGAAAATTGAGTTTAGGGCCTATATGCTTTTCCATGGGGTTGACCCATAATTTTCATGTCAAAAAGGGTCCCTGAAATTTTTGAGGTCTGTAAAGTGGGTGGTGGTGGGGGGAACAATTTTCGCGATGAATTTTTTTGCATCAGGCACCCCTTGTTGGTTTGTGAACGGTCCCTTACTCCCTTCTTTGTGTTATCTGTTTTAAGGAACTGGTATACCGACGAGATTCACTGCTGACCAGTCATCTAATTCTTGAGGCTATACGACGACACGGCGCACCCCTGCACAGGCCTACTTGTGATTGGATCGACTGCTACATCTTCAGTCTTGTAGACCCAGATAGTGCCAACTGCCAAATGTTGAGACTTTGCTATTAAATATATGATAGGCCCTACATGTCTTTCATATTTTTATGAACGTTTTTGGGCAACTTTATTTCTTTCGGTTTATGTTCTTATTTCACATAAGGAGTTTTATATAGTTTCCATTTGCGCATCTTTTAATACTACGTGGTCATTTTTGTACCAACTAAAAAATGGGTTTAAAATTGTAACCACAAAAAGGTGCATATATTTGACACTGACTTGGCGTCAAAAATGACCACGTTTTAGCTTATAAACATGTTCTATAGCGAAAGATATCTATCTCAGCTCAATTTGGGTGCAATTTTTTCAACACCCAATGTATAGATTTGGACTTTTGAAGTGTATACAATTCCATCCAAAATTGAATGAACAAAAACGTGTGACACATGCCTGATGGGAGTAATTAATAATTTTTAGAGTTACTACTTGCGTTTTTGTGTGAAAACGGATTTCATAACGGAACTCCGCCACAAGCGCTATGTGATCGTTTTGTGGAAGCCCTATATAACCCTATTTTGTTATTAACACTAACCCCGGGACTAACAAAACATGTCTTGACAAAAACGGTTAGCTAACACTATAACATTTAACCCTAATCTTAACCAAACCCCTAACTCAAATCATTCAACACTACAACACTAAACCTTAGCACAAGTTATACAGGCTGTATCAAAATGATCGGTACCCATCATTTATTGGCAAGCTTGATACCTCAAACTGCAACATTGGATCATATTAAAATTGCAATTCTTTCACAACATTGATCGACAAATTAGGTGGATCTCATTTTAATGTGGCAATCTTGTCCATAATCACTGATGGGTACCGATCATTTTGATATAACCTGTAGGCATATAATACTACTATAACCAAATAACGTAACACCACAAAACGATCACGTGACCAAATTACACGGACCAAAGTATCAAACAATTTCAAATCGGTAATGTTTACCACCGAGTTTAAAATGTGAAATTTAAAATGTGAAATTTGAAATCTATGGTTTTTTTTGGTTAATATTTAATGAATATTCAATTCAATTCAATTCAATTGTATGAATATTTATATTTATATTCATTATTTAATATTCATAATTTTTGAAGATTCATTATTCATTATTCATTAAATTTGAATATTCATTAACTATTCAGGAAAGTTCAGGACAAGAATTTTGAATATTCAAATTTATAAATATTTTAAATGTTATGAATATTCAAATCTAAAATTATATGAAATTTGATGAAATTTGATGAATTCAAATAACATGAATATTCAAATCATATTAATATTCAAATTTCATGAATATTCACAAATTTATTAATCATTGCAAATTTTTATGAATATATAAATATATATATATAAATATATAAATTTTGAATCCAAATTTTATGATATCAAATTGTTCAAATGTTATAAATATGCAAATATGCAAATGTTATGAAGTTTATCAATATTCAAATTTTATGAATATTTAAATCTATATGAATGAATGAATATTCAAATTTTTATAAATATTCAAATTTTATTTTTTTAATTTATGAATATTTAAATATCAAATTATTAGGAATTAATGAATATTCTAAATTTACGAATGATAAATTTTTTATGAATATTCAAATTTGTTAATACTTTCATGAATAAATTTATGATTTTTTTAAATATTCAAATCATCAATAAATTTAAATATTCATTAAAAATATAATTTGATTATTAAAAACTTGTGCATATTCCTAAATATATATTATTAATATTATTAATATGCAAATAATGACGTCTTCTCATGAATATGCAAATAATGACATCTTATAAATATACAAATTGGTGGCGTCATCTTATGAATATGCAAATTGGTGAAGTCAATGAATATGTAAATTACTGACGTCATCTCATGAATATGCAATGACGTCATCTTATGAATATGCAAATTGGTGATGTCATCTTTTGAATATGTAAATTGGTGACGCCACCAATTTGAATATGCAAATTGTAATATGTCATCTCATGAATATGCAAATAATAATAATCTTATGATTTGAATATGCAAATTGGTGAAGTCAATGAATATGCAAATAATGACGTCATCTCATGAATATGCAAATTGGTGATGTCATCTTTTGAATATGCATATCGGTGACGTCATCTCATTAAAATGTAAATTAATGACGTCATCTCCTGAATATGTAAATAATGACGTCATCATATGTAAATTGGTGACGTCATCTCATGAATATGCAAATCGGTAACGTCATCTCAAATATGCAAATCGGTGCCGTCATCTCATGAATATGTAAATTAATGACGTAATCTCATGAATATGCAAATAGTGACGTCATATTCATAAGATGACGTCACCAATTAACATATGAATTTGCATATTCATAAGATGACGTCACTAATTAGCATATTCATGAGATGACGTCACCAATTGGCATATTCATAAGATGACGCCACCAATTTGCATTTTTATAAGATGACGTCACCAATTAGCATATTCATACGATGACGTCACCAATTTGCATATTCATGAGATGACGTCGCCAATTTGCATATTCATTAGATGACGTCACCAATTAGCATATTCATAACATGACGTCACCAATTTGCATATTTTGAGATGACGTCACCGATTTGCATATTTATTATATGACGTCACCAATTTGCATATTCATAAGATGACGTCTCCGATTTGCATATTTATTATATGACATCGCCAATTTGCATATTCATAAGATGACGTCACCAATTTTCATATTCAAGAGATGACATCACCGATTTGCATATTCATAAGATGGCCTCATTATTTGCATATTCATGAGATGACGTCCCCAATTTGCACATTCAAGAGATGACGTCGCCAATTTAAATATACAAGAGATGACGTCGCCGATTTGCATATTCATTAGATGACTTCACCAATTTGCATATTCATAAGATGACGTCACCGATTTGCATATTCATAAGATTACGTCACCGATTTGCATATTCATAAGATGACGTCACCGATTTGCATATTCATAAGATGACGTCACCAATTTGCATATACATGAGATGACGTCACCAATTAGCATATTCATAAGATGACGTCACCGATTTGCATTTTCATTAAATATGAGCCAACATAGACACAATAATAGACTCGAGTCTATTTTTGAATTTTTAATAATCCAAGACCGAAATTAAAAAATTAAAAAACTGGTTTGCGAATGATGTCACAAAATGCCGTACAGCGCAGGTCAGCAACCAAACACGTCAGACGCAAACTAGTTAATTTTAATGAAATATTCCTGAAAATATTTACACATTTACCTCATCCATTTGGCCTACACTAATTTAAATCACCTTGTGTATATTTCACGTAACACACAAGACGCAGGAGCGAAACGTTTAAACGTCGTTGCCTTTAGGACTTTGGAAGCTCATGAAGCCATAGAATTCAAATTTCACCGTTTAACCGATTTGAAATTACACCACATTTCGCCATAATATATTCTAGAAACGCTTGCTGTTAGAATAAGAAAAATTTTAATTGTAATTATTGCACAGGTCACGGCGACCCTGTGACCTTTCCGGAAAAAGCCGAGTGGCAGGTTTTTCAAATAAATATTTTCTGTGTAAAAACTGTACCATCAGATAGGTAATGGAATATATGAATATTAACTGTACATCTATCACAACAATTTTTGATAACAACTTGCGTCACAATTGATCTAGTATAGAAGGTAGATAATTTATTTCAATCTTATATACGCCATTTTTTTTGGGAATTGAGTGAAAATTAATTCTGTAAAAACTGTATTTTTTTAATGTAATTTTCACATTAGACCCGACAAAAGATTACCGTTTTGTTGTTATGATAATCTAATCTTTTGATTTTGTAAATAAAATTAGGGGTCTAATGTGGATTTAGGTTGCAAACTGGAACAATCCAATGCCTTGTCAAAATCATTTGCTTCAAAATGGAGTTCGGATGCACTTCGTAATACAACTTCCGCCACTGCGGGAAACCACATGCACAGCAGAGCACATGGCCGATATCAAAATCGATTTTATGTATTGTGTATGTAGGCCTATTCATAGGACCCTCGTATTAATTGTCTCTATGCGCTTGAGAATTCAACAATATAAAAATAATGGTAGCTTTATTATAATACACATTAATGTTTTAAGCAGATAAAATTCCAAAATATGATGCAGTAATGAAGTTGCGATTTATTAATATTATATGTATAAATTTTCACGATGATACTATCAAGTTCTTCGTGGTCGAGCGGTTTAAGGCGCTGGACCCCGGCTCTGCCAAACTTTAAAAGAATTAAAATTAAAATTTTACTTTTTAAAAATTTCATATTGGGGAAATGTGACTGGGAGAATTTATGTATGGCGTGGAGTGGTGTGATTTGAAATAGACATGTTTGATCATGGTTTGATACTTTCGCCCGTGTAATTTGGTCACGTGATCGTTTTGTGGTGTTACGTTATTTGGTTATAGTATATTATACCGGGAGTATTGTTTACAGTGATTATGGACATACATAACATCTTATCTGATGAGATCCACCTAATTTGTAGATAAATGTTATGAAAGGATGGCAACAGGCTTGCGAATAAGCTCGAATAAACATGGAAACTGATGGGTACCAAATCATTTCGATACAGCCTGTATAAGTTGTAGTGTTGAATGATTCGAGTTAGGTTTGGTTAAGATTAGGGTTAAATGTTAGCTAACCGTTTTTGCAAAGACATGTTTTGTTAGTCCCAGGGTTAGTGTTAATTAACAAAATGGGGTTATGTAGGGCTTCCACAAAACGATCACGCAGCGCTGGAGTTCCGTTATGAAATCCGTTTTCACATAAAAACGCAAGTAATAAATACACGCTTCTGTAACAATAAAATATCAATTGCGCTCTTCAGGCATTATCACACGTTTTCGTTCATTCAATTCTGATTGAAATTTCATACTTCAAAAGTCCAAATCTACATTGGGTGTTGAAACAGTTGCACCCAAATTGAACTGAGATAGATATCTTTCTCTATGTTTATAAGCTAAAACGTGGTCATTTTGACGCCAAGTCAGTGTCAAATATATGCACTTTTTTATGGTTACAATTTTAAACCCGTTTTTTAGTTGGTGCAAAAATGACCACGTAGTATTAAAAGATGCCCAAAAACGTTCATAAAAATATGTCTAAACTCCTAGATCCTGTTGACGTCATTTAACATGTTTAATGAAAGTCATGTATCAAATATTTAATAGCAAAGTTTCAACATTTGGCACTATCTGGGTCCACAAGATAGAAAGTCGATCCAATCACAAGCAGGCCTGTACATGGGTGCGTCGTGCCGTCGTATGGCCTCAAGAATTAGAAGACTGGTCAGCAGTGAATCTCGTCGGTAGGTTCCTGTTCCTGAAACAGATAACACAAAGGAGGGAGTAAAATGAAAGTTTTTAACCTACAGCCATATTGTAAAATTTTCTGATGAGTATGCCCTCAATCTTTTTCAAAATTCAGATTTTACAGGATTCATGTACATAGGCGGAAAAAATCACGCCGGCGACGTGCCCCATCGCCATGATCGCCTTAGTTTGAAATCTCATTCCAAACATATGCAACACATCAAGTGTCACGTCACTTGGAGTAACAGTAGAAGTAACACTTGATTAGATAGTGATATCAGTCTACAATCGTTAAAAGATTGACATATTTCAATCGGCCAATTTAAGAGGGCATACGCGATGCTAACACTGTTAGCTTTCAGGTGGTCATAACACATCAACCGGAGTAGCACGTATTGGCGAGATTTTAAAAGTTACAAAGATGAATTGATGTTTAAAACTGAGCGCGATCCACGTACCTTACAGGTTTTCTACCATTATTCGCTGTCGTAGTGCACGTTAGAATATGACCGTTGCTAGGTCAACTGGATCACGCTTTCTTTGTTACGAACCACTGATCGAAATGATCACAACACAAAGCCTATGGCATATCAAAATTCGGAACAGGTGTATGAGCCCAGGCTTGGAGCAGTAACTAACGTGCACTACAGCAGCGAATTATTCTGAATATGAATACATTATATAGGACTATATCAAAATGTCCTAAATTTTGATCAACAAAACAAAACAAAAAGCTCCACAATAATTATGGCCTAAAGTATGAAAATGTGAAATCATTTTAGGTCCAAAGTTTCTTTCATGATATTTTAATAGCAATGCAATTTCAATAAAACAACTAAAACCTTTTGTCTAAGTTAATAAAAAAAGATGGTATAAGATGAACTTAACAAAATATGGATGAAAATGATTTTACAAATATCAAGAATTAACCTCACAACATTGAAAGCACATCTCAGATTTTGTTGAAAGTCATGAAAGTAGATTGAACAATTTGGTGGTGTTCAACGATGTTTATTGACATAAAAATATATACTGACGTTTCATTTGGATTTGGATTTGGAAGATACCTTCTCTTAAATAACAGTATTGCGAACCACCAGCATACATAACTCGATGTAGAGAGTCTTTCCTATTCAGAGGAAATATTGCAATTACACACCTTATTGCCTTTTAACAATAACCATTGACACTAGCACATATCAGAGAAGATGTAAGAAAAGGATGGAGAACAGAATTATATCCTTGAGATAATCCCGTAGGTAATCCTGTTGCAATTAACAATGAGAGGAAATTCCTGAACCTAGTTCAGTTGGGGATGATTTGAAGTGACCGCCAATTATGACCATTTGATATTTAATACCAGCAATGTGAAAAAAAAAAAAAAGAAATAATGTAGTGCCAAAATAATGTACCCTTTTACGGAAGGAGCAAAGTTTAACAAGTTATAACTCCGCTTCTGAAGTACGAATATCAGCGGCGAATGTCAGGTTATTATTTCCCAGTCTTAAAAAAAATTGCAGGCAGAGGTGGGAATCGATCTCGGTACCTCCAGGTTAAACAGCACTGTGGAAGACCACTAAGCCAACTAAATATCTGTTGTGAGATGTGTGACATTAATCTTTGATATTGCTTAATGGAACAAATCGTGGAATTAAATCAGTAATAAAAGAAGTAGATTCTTATATAGCGGTCAAATTAGATAAAAGGGGAAATATTTGTCCATGCTCTAAAGAAAATATAGGTTAGAAAATTATCAAATAAATTTAAATTAAAAATTGAGATTTTATATTTCTTTCTTTCACGAGGCGGACAAACACTGACAAACACTGTATAAGCTAAAAATTCGACCCTTATCACTAGATCCTGTCATAGCTCAATGGTAGAGCATCAGACTGCTAATGTCAATATCGTTGGTTCGAGTCCTCCTGCCAGCAATGGTTATATTTATGATTTTAATAATTTGTTCAATTTTTTTCGTTTATTTATTTATTTATTTATTTATTTTGTTTATTTATGTAAATAATTTGATATATTTGAAAGAGGTATTTGAGCAATTGAAATTTTGATTTTATAATCCTATGGGGTCATTTTGAACCCCCATCCCCTCCCCTCCCAAATTGCCAAACGCACAAAACCTATGAGTTTGCATCATACATGTCATCATCATGAAAAAAAACATTCTATGTATACCTGACGCCGCCGGCAGCCTATATTAATTTACTAGTCAACATTTGCATAGGAACCGCATAGATTGGAGATTATAATTATACGTATTTATTAGTAATAGACAAGTAATATGTGTTTGCGATTTATTCCGTTATCAATAAGTATGATGAACAAACGCATTTCTGGCAGAAGCACTCACAGCGTAGTGGTATTCGATCTCGACTGTTAATCAAAAGGTTGTGGGTTCGAACCCTGGTAGAATTTTAATTGGAATAAATTTGTTTTTCTTTTGTTAAGTAAGAGGTAATAATTATGGCAATAAATCCGCCGTATAAAACTGAACACAGCTCAATCTAGCTCGAGATACTCTAGCTAAAATACAGGTTTACATTTACTATCTTACATTATCTTGCTGTATTTCAGCTAGAGCTCCAAACGACAAGCTTCCGGGTTTTTTGGAGAACAATACTGTTACGTAAGATGAAGAAGAAACCCGCCTCGGGCCCGCCCTACTCATTATTTCATTGTACTTATTGCAATTTGCCTCACACATTACGTATTTCGCAAGGCAAACTTTAAAAAACCGGGCAAAACAGACGTGTCATTTATCGGTATGACATTTTCGTTATTGACGCTGCCCTATTTTTTTAGCAGAGCTAAGTACGGTATGGGTTCCTCGTACTACACATTACGTAATCAACACAAAGCTTTTGTGGGGATTAGTGAGTGGATAAGAAATTGACAGTGGAGGATACGAAGGACACGCCGATTGTTAGTTATCAATCATGAATTGCCGCAACATATTAATATTTTACTGCATGGCATTCTGCAAACACCAAGACAAATTATGCCGTATTTTTCCAAAGATCATCTCATACGAAGTAAGCTGAATGCGATCTGTACTTTTGTAACATTCCGATCGCTTTTGATCACCTATTATCGGCGAATTTGCTTGAAAACACGTGAGTTCATGTTGTGTAAACATAATTAGCATAGACACAAATGAAATTACGATGCAATACAATGTAATTTGAATGCGCAGCAGATCTATAGAAATAACGTTGCCCGGTTTTATGCAGAATTAGACCCTGTCTGGCTCAATCCAGCCTCATAGGCCTATATCATGTAAATGTATTATGTGATGCAAATGTTGACTAGGAAAAAAAATATCGCACGCCGGCAACTAGACTACTATACAAAAAAATAGTATCACATCTTTCCTGCTCAATCAATATATTATAATACTTGCAAATAGATCATAGTTTACTAATCTAATCCTGTAATATAGACCTGATCACCTTTACATGGTTTGTTATGGTAGGGATTAGTGTCCGATCTCTGTAATGTAATGTAAATGAAGCATATTGATATGCAGGAAGAATCGATCAGGGTGCTATCTATTAGGGAAAGATAAACACTATTCAAAATATCAATAGACAAGAAGAAAGGGATGTAGAGATTTGTAATTGAGTCATGCATGATTTAACAGAAGGTTCTTTCCAAAACCCAAACGTAATGCGTACAAAAGTACTTTATTAAAGTGAGAAAATAGAGAATGTCTGGCAGTCAAGTTAAGTAAGTTAGCTCAATCGATAAGGCGTTCGACTATGGTGCGAGAGGTTGCGGGTTCGACTTGAGCCCTGGCGGTGCCTAGTACGCTCTCGTGGAAAAATTGAGTTGGCTTGAAATTCCCCTGGACAAGGAACTCACTGCTAATTTGTCTCGTTGTAACCCGTACGAAACTCGGGGAGCTGATCCTGGTTGCGAAGGTTATTTGAAGCATCAAAGTCCCTGAATTGTTGTTTAATGGTTTATGGAATGATGTGGGGCCATAGTGGTCAGCGACAACCTGTAAAGTGTGCTGAGGCTTGTGGATCAACGTCTAGGCATTGTGCCTGTGCGTAGAGCGCACTATAAATCACTTCGCTTTTTTTTTACGAGCGTAAAAATCGCTAACATATTTTGTTGGTATGGTGACGTGATGATGGTCACCTGAATTTACGGTCCGTATTTGGAGTTCATGTTGTACATTGTTACACAGAATACCAAATTAAAGTAAGAACAACATCGTTATTGTAACAAAATGGAAATTACATGATCTGATAATTTTCACCAGCTCTGACATCATACTACTCAAAACTGCTCTGTGATTGGGATACTACAATTGTTGCAAGCTCATTTTGATGCCTAAATTAAATAGTAATTAGTTCAAAATCAAATAAAACGTAAAATTACAATTTGATATGACCCATGTGATATGCCAATAATGAAGTTCCTCAAACTTCTTTTTTCATAAGTCTATATAGTTTCTTCATGTAAACAAAGTTTGTGCAAAATGCTTTAACATTATGATTATAATATAGCTATGCCAAGTGTTGGAAGCTATCCAGATACGGCAAGGTTTCCTCCCAGAGCTGGTCTACTACTCCCGAGTGGAACTTTTATTTGTCCACGAAGAAACAAACAACATGGAAGTATGAAAGAGGCGAATACTATAGTAAACATCAAATTCACTTCTGCAACATGTTTATTTTTGTGCATTAAGGGCTGGGGTATGAACGTTTGGACAGTATTTATTGTGGGACATTAGAGCACATCAGACATATCGAATTGCATTCTGAATACGAAGAATGTCATTCTGATATCAAATAATTTTGATTTTTGAAATTCGCAATTTAATACACATTTATGGCAAATCATTAAAAATTGATATTTTTGATATTTAACAGTACTTGAAGTAAACTTTATAAATCTGATGAGTTATACTTAAAGTGTGTGTAGGTGGGATGAAAAGCCGGCGATCAATTGAAAATTTTGACCTTTCGTATTGAAGATATGGATTTTTTTTCCCAAAACACCAAAAAAAAATTAGGTCTTTTTGTGTTAAAAATACATATCTTCAATATGAAAGGTCAAAATTTTCAATTCGCTTTTCCTCCCTGCTACATACACTTTAAGAATATGTCATTAGATTTATATAATTTACTTCGAGGACTGTTATATATCAAACATTTGAAAAATATCAAATTTTTATAATTTGTCATAAAATTTGTATTATATTGTGATTTTCAAAAAATGAAAAGTATTTGATATCAGAAAGACATGCTTCGTATTCAGAATGTAATTCGATAGGTCTGAGGTGCTCTCATGTCCCACAAAAAATACTGTCGAAACGCAATAAACGCTCATTTTAGATCCCTTAACTGACCGGAAAAACTAACTTCCAAATGGGGAAACAGAAAGATCCGAGTCAGGTACACCAACTTGATGTAGGGAACAAGACAAAGACAAAGACAATAATTATATAGTTACAAAAACTAATGCAGTATGTAAACCATGGTCCATGTTTTGGATTTTTACTATAGTGCAGTGTCAGTGTACACCTCCATTGTCTCTACAGAAAGAGAGCTAGTTGTTTGTTCCTGAGGAAGGGCAGTTTAAAGGAGGATTTCGTGATCCTAGCATCCTGTTTTTATGACATTTTTCATTAGATATCCACGAAAAAACCTTATTCCCAAAATTTCAGTTGATTATGTGTATTACATTGCTCCATAGGTCACTGTTGTAATTTCGTTCTGGTATACCAGAACGAAATTGAAATTTGACGATATTTTTGCTAAACGAATTAATCTGCAAGAAATGTTTGGTAAATAAACATTATGTAGCCGGCAGGGTAGCCGGAGGTTTCAGTGGTATAAAAATCTCAACTTTTTTTGAGAAAAGGGGGCGGATGAGGCTGTGGAGCACGAAATGCCCTTTTAACTGCTCGAAACGTTGGTTGTATTTTTGTTTACTTCTACTAAGTTGGTATATCTGACTCGAATCTTTCTGTTTTATATACACTAAGCCAAAAAAATTTAACAAGGTCATATCTTAAAACCATGTCCATCAAATTTAACCAAAATTACACACACGATTGCCTCAATAGGGCCTACTCTACTCTAACACTGACACAACAGCAAAATACACTGATATGGAACAGCTTCCTGCATGGACCGCATTCGCAGCCCAATAATTGGCACCAAGAATAATTATACAAAATATACAAAACGGTGCTGCTTTCTGCTTTTCACGCACTTTCTTTAAGAAACAGGTCTTGTTCCACATTATTCCACTTACTCTTTGGGAATTATCAGGCTGAACAATGTCCTTGTTCACATTCTCACAGATTTCTTGTGCAGGGTGCATTTGGACTGTGAATGTGGTCCAGGAAGCTGTTCCAGTGCATTTTGCAGTTGTGTCAGTATATGACAACTGCTTGGTTACTGACATGAGAGTAGCTTAATGAGGCAATCCTGTGTGTAATTTTGGTTCATTTTGAGTAGTAGGTAGGCAATGGCGTCTCCAACGGACAAGGTACAAAACACACCAAGGATGAAAGGATGATACAAGAGGATACCTAGAATATACACTAAAGGTCCGTTCATACTACCACCGCATTTGCGATGCGTTGCTTTGCGATGCGGTGCGTTGCCGCACTGCATCGTACTGCAAATACTGCATTGCGATATCGCAATGAAGTTAAATACATTTTAACTTGGAAATGCGACGGGTTGCGTTGAGTTGCGGCAAAAAGTAATCGATATATCGGCATCGCAAAGCAACGCATCGCAAATGCGGTGGTAGTATGAACGGGCCTTAAGGCACTAAGCCAAAAAAGAAACCTTTTCACAAGGTCCTGTCTTTTAAGATAGGACCGCGTGAACAAGTTTCTTTTTTGGCTTAGTGCCTTAGTGTATATTCTAGGTATCCTCTTGTATCAACCTTTCATCCTTGGTGTGTTTTGTACCTCGTCTGTTATAGACACCATTACCTACTTCCAAATGGGGGAACAATGTCCCCTAATGCTACCACTTGCCCAGAGCCCAAATAAAGGCCCCGGGATGAAGGGTCTTACTTAGGCCAGTATAACGGGGACTACTCATACGTCAGAAAACTACATCACTATTATTTTGTTTGAAGTGCAAAATATGTGTTTGTTTTGCCACATGAAATAGCTCATTCCTTTACTTCTATGAAAGTTTCATATATTTGTTATTTTGAAGAAATAAAGAGCCAAAATCACTGAGCTAGTTGAACACAGTGAGTGTGGATTGTTACTTGAAATTATAAATAACTTGTCATGCTTGTATGGGAGATTAAGGGCAGCACGTCTTTCATAGGGGGTGTATGAATATCAACTAGAATAGCCCAATTTGCATTTTATGGTGTTTTTTGTTAGTTAATCACCGATTGGTCATGTAATCGAAGATCGGAAGCGTATACAGCCTGTCTCAAAAAAAATTGTGCAAGTGAAAAGCGTCCTCTTTGGCAATTAGAAAATACCGTTGTGACATGATGCTTACATCAACGTCAACGGTGCAGTCTTAACTCTCAAATGCCGTTTGTTCTGTTCAATTTGCTTGTTCTAATCTCGAGATATGTTTAGTTAACAACGAAATGGTAAAATCACAATTGTGCCACTTTTACTACGGAAGAGGGCTGCACATGTAAATCAATGATAGCTGATGTTGATGCGTCTAATGCACTCCCCTTTCGGGGTTCGTGAATAAGACGCATCAACATTAGCGCGCATGCGATATTTTGTCTAATTTCTCTCCCAACAAGTAGTACGCGCTCATTAACCTATAAGTTTGCAATATTTGTTTTACTTTTAACATGTCCTGACTCCTGAGTGACAAAGAAACAGCAGAATGTGATCTATTTCTCTTTTAATCTTTTTAAGTGTAAAAAGAGAATCATAATAATATATACCTGCATCATGAGAAAACGTTAAAAACAGTATAAAACTATTTTGATCTTCCCTAGTAAAAGTGGCACAATTGTGATTTTACCATTTCGTTGCTAACTAAACATATCTCGAGATTAAAACAAGCAAATTGAACAGAGCCTAACGGTATTTGAGAGCTAAGACTACGCCCTTGACGTTGATGTAAGCATCATGTCACAACGGTATTTTCTAATTGCCATAGAGGGCGCTTTTCACTTGCACAATTTTTTTTTGAGACAGGCTGTATACGTATCAGCTCATCACTAGGTGGGACAATATCAAAGACTTGTAAAATCAAGTATGCAAAATAAGTTACCTTTAACGACGCGCCGACACATTACCTCCAATATGCATTGGTGCAGCTCTAGTCTTCACTTCACTTCACCTAGGTCGTTTCACCTTCTGTTGTGTAAGCCTTCAGTAATGTTCCATTTCTGTATGGATTGTGCATCCTATTTTCCCTTCCTCTTCTGCACCTTCCATGTCTACTATGGCCTTCCCAACTCCACTTCGTATTAACTTTTTATGATGTGTTTCGGCAATAGCAATGTATAGTACTATTCCCTATCCCGGGTGCAGTCCTCTTGGGCCTACAACTCACTGGTCTTCGCACAGCAAACTTCATCACCGGAAAATGAAAATGAAAATATAGAAAGATGCATTTTTATTGGTTAGTCAAATTCATTTTTTGAATCGCTTCGTAAAATGAACAATAGCGATCGGTGAGCCAGTGGCACGCAAGAGATGGGTGTTAAATACATTTTGGATGGTGGGCATATTATGTGTCTGTTGATTTTGAAAAAGTGCCTATCAGGATACCAATCTACTTGAATTTCCATGGCAAATTTAAACATTTCCTGATTTCGAGGGACAATTAAGTATTCCAAAATGGCTAAAAAATAAGCAGGCAACCATTCACCCGCACTCAATGAGTGCACCATATAGGGAGAAGCATAAGGTTTCTGATCAATTTCGAGATTTTTTCTCACAACTTGACATAAAATTACATTAATTCTCACTTACAGAAAGATTCCCTTTGCTTTTTGAGCCGAAACAATGAGTAAATAATTTTTAAAAATGCCTGTATTATTAAAACGCTTTTAACGATTTGGCATTGGAACGGTTGACAGTTTTTATACCTCGAGATCCCGAAATTTTATTTAAAATATTGTATAAAGCCTACATTGCAATCGTGTGAAAATCTGAGACGAATATACCTATTCGTATATTCGTCTCAGGTGAAAATCATGAATGATTTTGAAGAAAATACGAAGGCCTCCATATGAGCCATTTTACGTTTATTAATTTTGTACTTTTCACTGAGCTCTCTATTTCTTTACGTAGAAGACCACGTGGATTCCGAACTTGACGTTCATCACATCTAAATGATAATAAAATCAAACCATTTGACATTTATAATCTTGTGAAAAATAAGTAGAATGAAGTTAATTTCTTTTTTGATTCGGTACATGTATCAAGCAATTATCATGGCGCAAGGTTATTTAGCGATTTGAAAAAATATATTTCTCATGCAGAAATATTATGCCTACCAGTCATTTCTGTAATCTTAGTGGTTTTTAACATTTTAAACATCTTCTGGTGAATTATATTATGTTTGGTGTATGCATGGATATAAGCCTTGTGCATGTAATGTTTGTAGCTGCAAAAACTACAACCATGGCCAAAATGTGTTGGGACACTTATGGAAAACGTACACTATAGTATGACCTTATTTCCGTTATTATTAACGTGATAAAGTGGAGGTTTCTTTGGTGTCAAGCCTAAACACTTTCCTAACACCTCAACCCTCCCCTTCCCCACCAATCAATGTTGGGTGCCACAAGGCTCGTGTGACCAAAAAGTCGAATTCAACATTGATCGGGGAGTGGGGGCTTATTTACATTACCCTATCAAACCGTCCCAACACTTATGGCCAGCATTGTCTCTAAGGTACAAAAATCAAATTTTAAAATGTGTGTTTTGGCCCATATCTCCTCAACCATAGCTTGGATTTTCATCCAATTTTACATGAAAACGGAGAAACTATTTATCTTTTCACTTATATAAAATTTATTGCATTTTCCTCATGTGATTTAGGGATACGGTCACGTTTTATACGCAATATCATGTATTTTACAGTGCGTACTGAACATTATTAGCCTATGCCAACTACGTATTTTGCGTAAAATGACGTTTTATTTTGAAAGAGTAGTGATTTAATCGCCAGAAATACATGATATTTGTTGACAGGAATTGATTGAAGTCTTTTAAAAGAGTGATTTTGGGAAAAAATACTTAAAATTTTAAAAAAAGCTAATTTTAGAAAAACAACAACAAACTTTATCATTTTCATCGTTTGCATCAAAAACGTATGTGGTATTTGCAACGAGTATATCGTGTAAATATAATCATAGTCGGCAGGAGTAGGCTTAAATTACATTTTATGACTGAAATTTATTAAAGCGCTTTCAAAGAAACTTATAGTAAGTATAGAAAGTAAAATATAGGTAGACATACAGAAAAAAAGAAGGACGGACATTGGCAAAAATTAATAGAACGACGAATATAATATGATGAAGGATATTGTAAAATAATAACAAAAGAAAAGAAAAAAGAAATCTAAATAAATTCAGGGCTCGAACCCGTGTCCACTGCGCCTGTGGCAGATGCCGTATCCATTGCGCCACAGAGCTGTGTAACTTCAACAGACTTAAACTATAATATAATGCTATTCAACATGCATGTATATAAATATACGCTCTACACACGATATACAGTCCAAAAAATACATTTTTACGGCATTTGTTTCATTAACTGAATATTTATCATATAGCAGGTGTTGGCTGACATTGTGCTCCACATTTAGTTCAGTTTTTGTCCGGGATAAATGACTACGGGACAAAATCGGACGGTATACACGTCTTTAAAGAGTAAAGAATTTTAATATAATATTACTTTCTTTTTCTTTTTACAAACGTGTATATCGTTCGTTTTTGTCCCAAAATCATTTTACCCCGGCCCAAAACTGAAATATATGTGGAGCACAAATGTCAGCCAACACCTGCTATATGATAAATATTCAGTTAATGAAACAAATGCCGTAAAAGTGCGATTTGTTTGAATGTTTATCGTCCGTAGAGCGTATATTTATATACATGCATCTTGTATAGCATTATATTACAGTTTAAGCCTGTTAAAGTAATACAGCTCTGTGGTGCAATGGATACGGCATCTGCCACAGGCACAGTGGACACGGGTTCGAGCCCCTGAATTTATTTATATATCTTTTTCTTTTTTTTTGTTTTTATTTTATATTATCCTTCATCATATTATATTCGTCGTTCTATCAATTTTTGCCAATGTCCGTCCTTCTTTTTTTCTGTGTTTGTTGCTTCATTTGTGGTAGACTGCGGTAAATTGGGAAAACAAGTGTGCATGGGTTCGATTCCTTTATTTGTTTTTGATCACGAGATGTTGTGATAACTTTTATTTTCTTCTATAGCTGTACTGTAACATTTTAATTGGTGGAAACAATAATTTTCCATTTTAAAACCCAAGTTTTTGACAGTTAAAGTGACGAATAGTGAACTTAGACAGGGCCAAAATATCGTTTTAAGACATTTTAAGTGACCAGTCCCTAAATGTCAAATGTAGCCATCCAAAATTTTTTGGGTAAAGCCACATGATAAGATCTCTAACTGCTCCAAATTTGGTGTCAATATCATATTTACTTTTTGAGTTATAAGCAAAAAAATGAAATTAGATGATTTTTTTTTATTTTTCAAATACTTCCATTGCCAAAATGTGTTGGGACACTTATGGAAAACGTACACTATAGTATGACCTTATTTCCGTTATTATTAACGTGATAAAGTGGAGGTTTCTTTGGTGTCAAGCCTAAACACTTTCCTAACACCCCAACCCTCCCCTTCCCCACCAATCAATGTTGGGTGCCACAAGGCTCGTGTGACCAAAAAGTCGAATTCAACATTGATCGGGGGAGTGGGGGGCTTATTTACATTACCCTATCAAACCGTCCCAACACTTAGGGACCGTTCATAAATACTTTGGTGGGGGGGCTGGGCACTTGAAATTTTTGAGTCAAAACTTTTGACCCCCCTCCAGAGAACCATAAAACTTTTTGACCCCCTCTTTAGACATACAAAACTTTTTTGCCCCCCCCCCCTTACATGAGGTTAAAAAAGGTCTGGGGAGGGGGGCTACTCCATTTGTGCAAACTCAGTCACAATTATAGGCCTGCATGTTTGTTCATACATTTATTTATAATAGGCCTGTTTCCAAAAAACATGAAAGTTGAAGGTGTTTTTCACATGCTGTGACTTGTATGAAGTTTAATTTCAATTTATGCATTCTAATTTTTTGAAAATACATGTTTTATTCTTATAACCAATAATTAAATAAATAAAAGTAACACAAAAACGGGAAATTGACAGTGGCGTAGCTAGGGCTTGTGGCACCCAGGTCTAAGGATGGGTGTTGCTCCCGATTCTTGTGAAATAGCCTAATTATTGCGCCCGGAGCACAAAGGGCCTACCATTAATTAATTTTGGTTATAATGAAGTTGAATATTGATCTTAAATTGATCTTTGAAATGACTCTGACCTTTTATGCGCGCAAAGCGCGCGAAAAATTTGACTTTCATCGCTTAGAGGGGCGCAGAATCAATGCTGAATTGGTCAATTTGGCGCCTCCTAAGAGTGGCGCCCAGGGCACATGCCCCCACCTTCCCCCCGTCGCTATGCCACTGGAAATTGAGAGCAACATCTGGGCACATACTCAATTTAATACTTAAGACTGTTTTATCTGGGGCATAGCCAGCTTTCTTGGTCAGGGAGGCAAAATATAAATTTTGGGTCAAAGACAAAAAAAATGCTGGTTGCATCATTTTATCAGTGGGATACATACATATACCCTTTTCTTATAGTGACTGTAGAATACATACATGTAAAGTCTTTGAGATTCCAAAAAGGCTTTAATGGGATACTGGAAATGAGCGCGCGTAGCGTGCCAAAAAATGTAGGTCTATTTTGCACTATTTTGAGCCATAATCGGGGTAAAAAAGGGCTTTATTGGTACATATGCGCGCGTAGCGCGGAAAAATTTTGTATGCTCTTGTTCTTTTGGTATTTTCTTGTTAAAAACTTTTTTGACCCCCCCTCCTTTAGTAACCAAAACTTTTTGGTCCCCCATTCTGCAACTCAAAACTTTTGTGTCCCCCCACACTTTGCCCAGTCCCCCCACCAAAGTATTTATGAACGGTCCCTTATGGCCAGCATTGTAGATGTTATATTTAGGCATCGCCTTGTGATATCGTGCGTATCTATGGCTTATAAAAAAGTAATATATTTCTGGCATGGGATGATGAATCGACAAAAAACGCGTTTATGTAACATAAAGACAGGTTATTATTTTAACCGAATTTTAGAGAGTTAAGCCTATCTGCCTGTGTATTTGCTGGAATTAATTACCTCTAACAAAAATACAAGACATAAACAGTATTAAACACCTACCCTGATCCGAGGTGGAAACCCTGAATACACACACACTTGTTGAGTCGTGTTCTTGGTTACACGAGAAAACATAACGTGATGAGCAACGCGAAAAGTACAAGAACGCTCGAGGTGTGGTTTTGTTTTAGTTATTCTATAGATGTTCGGTTTTTTTTCATATTTTATCATGCTTTTTCCAACAACCGAGGGCTCTTACCAGACAAGCCATTTCGGACCTACTATACTCATACGTGGAAATTTTTAACTATGTATTGGGTTAGGTATAGGCCCTTTTAGGTTAGGTTAGGTTAGGTTCTTGGCAAGCACACAACGTTTATACAAAAAATGTCGGGTGATATAAAGGATATAAAAACGTTTTAATAACATTAATAAAACAATTTTGAAAAGGTGATGCAAAACATTCTAACAGAATGTTATTTAATAATAATAATAATAATAAATAAATAAATTTTGAATTTATAAAGCGCCTTTCTCCAGAT
Source organism: Amphiura filiformis (assembly GCF_039555335.1). Classification (NCBI taxonomy): domain Eukaryota; kingdom Metazoa; phylum Echinodermata; class Ophiuroidea; order Amphilepidida; family Amphiuridae; genus Amphiura; species Amphiura filiformis. Next base: position 56,708,354 of record NC_092642.1, read on the forward strand.
CTTAGAGGACTCAAAGCGCTGTAATTTCGCTGCAATGGAATGGTGAATCATCACAATCAGATCGCATCAACTAGGTTGCTGCCGAACGGCGCACACCTATCCGCATTTAGATTGTAACATCCACCAATTATCTGTGCAGCTCCCCAAATTCCATTGGGTGAAGGAAGTTTTGATAACCAAACAACTAATCACCGATTTTTGCGATACAGGAGGAAACTGTTGACATATTTTGCAAAAATGTTTGCCCAAAATATTTTACAATTCAATTTCATGATCTTTATATAACTCGACATTTTTGTTATTAAAACGTTTTGAATAACGTTTTGAGACCATTTTTGTGTTTGCTGAGTTTGGTTGTGTTATAACGGATATTATATGTTACGTTGATGTTGGTTAGGTTGTGTTACAACGGATAATATTATGTTATGTTGATGTTAGAAAGGGTTATGTTAGTAATATTATGTTAGGTGATGTTAGGTTAGGTTGTGTTATAACGGATAAGATTATGTTCGGTTTGTAATGTTACATTATAAGAGTTATGTTAGTAAGATTATGTTATACTAGGTTAAGTATAATTATGTTGGGTTATGTTAGGCATGATCTAGTCCTAGTAACTAGGAATTTCGAAAGTATCATGATCATTTGGACATTATAATTAGCAGATAATACCCAATGTAAATCATAATGTCGTCAGGTCTCAGTTACTGGAACTAAGTCAAGATCAGGTTGTGTTGAGTTAAATTGTATTAGTAAGGCCAAAAAAGTGCATCTCAGATCACAGAGCTGCTCGCGCATTCGTCCCCTCATTTGTGAAAAAATCGGTACAAATATATAATGTTTATAGAGCATTATTTTGTTGGAAGAATTATTAGAACAACACTTTAAATTAGTGACAAATTTCATTATGTGTATAGGCCTAAGCTTCGAAAGTTTCGAGCATCTCAAGCTTAGTTTGACCGAGTTTGAGTCGGGGAAAAGGGATTTTAATCCCTTTTTAAAGATATTAACCGCATCAAATTTGCACAAGCTCTGTGTTGTTTAATAACACGCTTTTTTTGGCTTAAGGGGGTACTACACCCCTGCCCAATTGTATGCCTATTTTTGCATTTTTCTGACAAATTATAGCGCATTGGGGACAAGTAAGATATGTATATAGGGGCAAGGACTGCAACTACTGCACTGGAAATTTTATTTCAGCACTGACAACAGTTGTGGAGTTACAGTAAAAAATGAGGGAAAACCAATATTTGATCAATAAATCAATAACCACTTGCTTTGAGTTGCTGAATTTTCAGTACAGTAGTTGTAGTCCTTGCCCCTATAATATACATATCTTACTTGTCACCAATGTGCTATAATTTTGAGAAAATGCAAAAATAGGCAAAAATTGGCCAGGGTGTAGTACCCCTAAGATTAGGTTAGTTACGGTTAGGATAAGTAACAATCATGTAGGCTGTTGTCATTTTGTTGGGAAGGGGTTCCCAAATATCAAAGTTTGATACTGAATCTTGATGCCTTATACAAATGAATAACCTCAGATGGGTTTAAAAAAATGACTGGCCATTGACACCGGGACCCCTTCCAACAGAAATTTGTTTGGTGCTGAACAGCTATTAAGATTGAATTAATTTTGATAAGTTCTTTCCACGAGTTTAAAGCTCTTATGGCCCATTCCATGTCAACTCCAGGGATGTGCACCGCAGCACCTCTTCAATTTTTTTCTTTTTCTGTGTGGTGGTAGATATTGATGAGAAAGTAAAATCCTGAAAATTTGAGCTTCATACTCCATTTCATTTTCCCGTGGCATCAATTTGAAATTTAGGGGGGTCAGCGTAAAATGTGTCGCAACGCGAAAGACGATGTTTGGAGGTCCATAAATGTATAAAGGGAACCCTTTAAAACTGTGAAAAGTATGTATCCTGGGGTACTTTTTGGTGTAGAATTCAAATCTGCTATCAGAAAACTTGTAACTCCTTTACTTTAAAAGATATAGGGCCCTCAAAATGCAACTTCGTCTAACCAGGACCAACTTTGGGGGGTCAGAACTCAAAAGTAAAAAATAATTTTAGCGTCAATTTTTTGCCAGTCAGAGCCCTTTGGTAGGACATTACTCTTATCCAATATTGAGCATATTAGAATACATTTAGCTGAGATATTACCCATGCAAAACCACTTTTTTACATTTTGACCCCCGAAGTTGCATTTGAGGGCCCAACTTCATATGTTGAAGAATGGAGTTACAAGTTTTCTGATAGCAGTTCTTGATGGCTTAACACAAAGTACCCCAGGATACATACTTTTCAAAGTTGTAAAGAAATCCTTTATACATTTATGGACCTCAAATTTCGCGTTGCGACACATTTTTTACGCTGACCCCCCTAAATTTCAAATTGATGCCACGGGAAAACGAAATGGAGTATGAAGCTCAAATTTCAGGATTCCAGGATTTAAAGGTTACTTTTCATCAATATCTACCACCACACAGAAAAAGAAAAAATTGAAGAGGTGCTGCGGTGCACATCCCTGAGTTGACATGGAATGGCCTTATCAAATTCCCAGGCTATACTCTTTTTCTGCAGAATTCCCTGCTCTCTAAATGTAAAGGAGTGAAAAAAGAGTGAACGAGTGAAAAAAATCCTTACGGTGATCACTGGCAATCCATAAAATTGTGAAATGTCACTCTTTCACATTTAGAGAGGCAATAAACCACAGCTTTGTGATAAAACATGAAAAAAACCGTACAATAACTAAAAAGCACACCTCGAGCTATATATAAGTACAAGCGTTCTTTACTTTTCATGCTTTTCGCGTTGCTCATCACTTATGTTTTATCGTGTAACCAAGAACACGAATGGCTCAACAAGCATGTATTCAGAGTTTCCACCTCGGATAGGGTAGTAGATGTTATGACTTGTATTTTTGTGCAAGAGAATTAATTGCAGTAAATATAAGGACAGACAGGCTAGCTCTTTAAAATTCAAGTAAAATTATGATTTTTTCTTTATTATTCCAAAACATGTTTCATCATGCCGTGCCAGAAATGTTATCTTATAATTTCACACCACCAAATAGTATATATGGTTGTGCGCCCTTGAATTTCACTTCTCAGAAAAACCCATTGATTCTGAATTTAAGCATTAAAATGAGCAGAAATTTGCATAATTTTAGCCAAATTTGGATTGGTCATGATTAGTAATATTAATTCCTGCAAGTGTACCACAGATGGGAGAGATCGAATAACTTTTAATGATTTTAAGCAGCCTTTTCTTTACAGAAACACCGGCATGGTTTTGCCTGAAAAATAGGAAATTCCCAGACATCGTAGACTTTGAGGGCCAGTCGTAAAAAATAATGACGGTCAACCTATATGTTTTTCCCAGCCAGAGGGATCAGGCAAGGGCTGATTTCAACCATCATAGCTGTCGCTTAAAACTGAGTCGCTCCTGTGAAGAAAAAATGACGTTTTCTTAAGGCAAATTTAGCACATATCTCTATGGGACTCTGATTTGGTGGTGTGAGATCTTATAGGCCTAGAAACGCACGATATCACAAAGTGATGCCTAAATATAACATTTAGTTTTTGCAGCTACAAACATTACATGCACAGGGCTCATATCCCTGCATACACCAAACATAATAATTCACCAGAAGATGTTTAAAATGTTCAAAACCACTAAGATTACAGAGAAGACAAGTAGGTCTAACATTTCTACATGAGAAATATATCTTGGTCTACAGTTTTTTCGAATCGGCAAATAACCTTGCGATGTTAATTGTCTGATACATGCACCGAATTGATAAATTAGGCCCTACTTCGGTGTCATGGCCTTCTTATTTTCACAAGATCGTATAAATGTCGAATGGTTTTATTTCATTATTATCATTTAGATGTGATGAATATCAAGTTCGTAGTGGTTTAAAAACAATAAAGAGCTGAATGGGGGAAATTAGCAGAACTTAGTACACATAATTGTATGTTCACCATTATAAAATGTTCATGTTCAAAACAAGTCTCAGACTATAAATACAGAGTAGACAATAGGGATTGATTGCACAATAAATAGTCATGATATGCTTAATTTCTTTGAATAGCCAATAAGCATTCGATGCTAATTGCGTGAAATACATTCACAGAATTAAAGCTAATGAGCTGTAATTGTGACAAACTCCAAGATTTTGAATAAAGAATCGGTATCGCCAGGTAAAATATAGACCACCTTTCCAACTTTCTAAAATGTATAAAAGAGTGAAAAATAAACTCTTTTGAGAAAAAAAAAATATGAAAAGAATAAACTTCGATTCCGCGGTGATGATATATGCTTCTCAGTCTGCCGCCTGGACAACCAATTCTTTAGAAATGCTTAGTCGCGCTAAAAGTCGATCGATACATGTAAAAATCAGCACAATTCAGAGATACACCTTTTTGCTATGAAATTAATTTTCTCGGTCAAATATAAAGCAATTTTTTTTTTTCTTCAGTATGTCAGTTAAAAACTTGGTGCTTGGATATAAATTTTTTTAAATCCTGGTGTTAAAATTAAGCATCAAATTGTGTCTTTTAGTGTGATATTTTTGATTTTTATAGGCCTTGAATTCGCCTGCGAGCTTTTTACGGAATTCATGTTTTAGCGTCTCAAACTAACATAGTTTGCTAAAGAAAGATATTTCCCACCTCTGTAAAGCACATCGTGTGGGTCTATATGTTATAGTTTTGTCAGAATTTCCGTTTTTGTTTTACCCTTTTTCCATTCAGTCTCCGAAAATGTCAAACTAAGTAAAAGTAGGCAATGGTGAGTACTTTTATCTCGAGAGCAACCAGCTGAAATAGTCGATATTTCCTTTGTTGTTATCCAGGTCAATTTTTCATTGAAAGCAAATTGCCCGACCAGCGATTAAATCCCCAATTGGGTGTTCTGGTTAAACATGATCAGTAGGAGCGCTATAGGTCTGGGAATTTCTTTGCTATATTGAAGTTCTGGCAACACTATAGCCATGCCGGTATTCCTATTAAACCCAGGGATATCGATCCACAATGCTAGTACTAGCCTTTAGATTTCACGTGTTGATTTAGAAATTTTTCAGCCGACATTGAAAGATGGTGAAATCAAAACGGAAATTCTGACAAAACTATGATATATAGCTCACGGTGATGTGCTTTAGAAAGTTGGGGAAAATCCTTCATTAGCGAACTATATTACTTTGAAAAGCTAAAAGGTTGATCCAAGAAAAAGCTCGCGGGCCGAGCTGAAGCCTATAAAAATCGAATATCTTACACTAAATGACTGAATTTCAGGCCTAAGTTTAACACCAGGATTTTAAAAAAAAAATCAGTATCAAGCATTATAGTTTTTCCAGCCATTTACTGAACAAATGAAAATTATTGCTTTTCATTTGGCTGAGAAAAAAATTTTTACACTGAAAAGGTGTAACTCAAAATTTTGCTCATTTCAACACCAATTTCGATCGTTTGTATTGCCTCATTAAATGACTGAGTGAGCCTTGCAGAACAAAAGAATCGGTTGTGCAGGTAGCTGACTGCATTAGTGTAAACAATCCGGGCATAATACTGTATTTTTGTTTCATAGGCTCAAAAAACAAAGGGAATCTTTGAATTTCTGTTTAAATCTATGTGTGTAGGTCTACTTATCTTTCATCAGCATTGTTGTAGCTATTCAGTCTTCCGCTCCACCATGTCTTTATTATAAAGCATCGCCAAACTTCTTTTGCAGGCTGCATCACCAATGATCACGCACGAGTTAAATTTTCCGTCTCACCGTGTCTTCCGATAACTCAGTCCAAACTTGTTTTGTACCGTAAAATGGGGTAACTTTGGGCACTTTTCAGAGTTTTTAAACCACTGCTTCCAAACAAAACCAATTGTATTTCGAATTATCTCTTTTTTATGACATTAGGGTTCCCTTCTACACATTGAAGTTGAAAAAGAGTTTTTTAATAATTTTGTAAGGGTGCCCTAATAGCCTGACCAAAGTTACCCCGCATTTAATTGGGGCAACTTTGGCCAGAGTATTACATTCCATGAAGAAAAAATAAATAAAAAAATTGATCTTCGCTGTATATGGACAAGCTGTTGTTTTTTGTGACATTTGGGCTCTACAATATTAATCAAGCACACATCCTTGCTCACAAATATCGATTTTAATTTTTCTGAAAAAATGTAAAAAATGCTCATTTTTGGTCAAAATCCTGATTTTTTCAGAAATTTCGAGGAAATTGGACATGAGCGATTATTATTTCTTTCAAACATATTTCTTAACAAATTGACACCAAATACGATATTGCTGTACGAAAATATGACCATTTAAAAAAATATATTTGACCGTGCCGACCAAAGTTACCCCGCTGACCGAAGTTACCCCCATGACGGTACATCACGCAAGTGACCATGATGTTCTTTCTGGAACATAAAATGAAATGTAGGCTCATTAGAGCGACCAAAATAGTTCGGGCAAATCGACCATGAACGTCACAATTATTATACTTAACTTTTTTTTCCTTTTCAATGATGATGATGATGATGATGAGGTTGGATGATCATGATGATCATGATGATCATGATGATCATGATGATGATGATCATAATGATAGATTGATGATGTTGTTGATGATGATGATGATGATAAAAATGACGAACAAGATAACAATGGTGTAGTGCCGTAGGGGCCTACTAACGCTGTTACTTTCCTATTCGGGGAGGATGTCGATATTGTCATCCTGAACTTGTTCACGACCACTCTGTGTTTTACATGATATTTTTCACCACTAAATCATTTTGTATATTACCTGCAATCCCCTATACGTGATAATAGAGAGCTTGCGAAATGGCGTTACTTTAACTTTAACGTCTAGAGGATTATAGAGGATTATGTATTCAAAAGCAAGGTGGTTTTGAATACATAATCCTCTATAATCCTCTAGACGTTAAAGTTAAAGTTAAAGTAACGCCATTTCGCAAGCTCTCTAATAACTTACTTACCTCTCTCCTACAATACTTCAAGCTTCTGGATGTGCACTGGAAATGTGCAAAAAAATCTAATTTCTCGCGCCTACACCAGACAGGGTCTAATTCTGCATAAAACCGGGCAACATTATTTCTATAGATCTGCTGCGCATTCAAATTGCATTGTATTGCATCGTAATTTCATTTGTGTCTATGCTAATTATGTTTACACAACATGAACTCACGTGTTTTCAAGCAAATTCGCCGATAATAGGTGATCAAAAGCGATCGGAATGTTACAAAAGTACAGATCGCATTCAGCTTACTTCATATGAGATGATCTTTGGAAAAATACGGCATAATTTGTCTTGGTGTTTGCGGAATGCCATGCAGTAAAATATTAATACGTTGCGGCAATTCATGATTGACAACTAACAATCGGCGTGTCCTTCGTATCCTCCACTGTCAATTTCTTATCCACTCACTAATCCTCACAAAGCTTTGTGTTGATTACGTAATGTGTGGAGGCAAATTGCAATAAGTAGGCCTACAATGAAATATTGAGTAGGGCGGGCTCCGAGGCGGGTTTCTTCTTCATCTTACGTAACAGTATTGTTCTCCAAAAAAAACCGGAAGCTTGTCGTTTGGAGCTCTAGCTGAAATACAGCAAGATAATGTAAGATAGTAAATGTAAACCTGTATTTTAGCTAGAGTATCTCGAGCTAGCCTACACCGTCGAAAATTCCTGGTCATCGCGAACCTTGTTTGCATGAGACAAGCTGGACAACGGAAGTAAACCTATAGTCTCCTTCGCAGACTGTTTGGTGTCTGTGTGGCGGGAGCGGAACCAAACTAGCCGGCGAGGAGACTAAGTCAATCGGCATTAGCAGAGGTAAATAAATACGAGTGTGTGGCGAGAGAAACTGTGCTAAAAACGCAACTGGAAAATAGCTTTTTTGTTGGAATGCAGAACGGTTTTTGACATCGATTATACACCCAAACTTCTGTGTACACCCAAGCAACAATTTGGAGTGTGTTATAATCCAAGTGAGTACAAGTGCAACTCAAAAGTGACATAACTGTTGCCATAAGCTTTACTGCTGTAACCAATTCAGTCCCTATACAAATTTTGTATTGGGACTGATTATTCGGTCTAACAATGGTGATGATGATGATTAATATTTATTTCCGTTTCGTTTATTCATTAGTCGTTTTACTGCTATCGTTTATTCGTGTCATCTATTTCGCATTGTGACACCGATTTTATTGGAAGCATTGCTATAAGAGTAATATGATGATGATTGATTATGATGATTACTTACCAATTTGATTCTGGAATTTGCAAAAGAATCGAAGAAATAGTCTCGGAACAACGTCTGTCTCCCAGCTTGATTTTTTTGTTAATGAATTTTCGCGCCTTTTCCTTAATAAGTGGATGTTACCTTACTACCCATAATACATTTTGAGTAACTTGCATTTTTATACTGTAGGTGATTATCACTTGAGGGGCTAATTGACTCTACACTTATGCAGTACTACTATTGCATAGTTATAAAGAGATCACTAATACTTGTTCCCTATTTTGGACAATGGTCGAGGCCCAATGCTCTAAAGCTGAAAAACGGAAACCGGCAAGAATAGGCCTACACTTGATTACACCGATCGACCAAAAGGGGAAAAAATACAGCAAGAAAAAAAAGGAAAGAAAATAGAAACAGATTAAAAAATTTAAATATTAAAAAAAAAAATTAAAAAAATAAATAAATAAATAAATAAATAAATAAAAATAAGAAAACAAACAAATAAATAAATAAATAAATAAATAAATAAATAAATAAATAAATAAATAAATAAATAAATAAATAAATAAATAAATAAATAAATAAAATAAAGTAAAATAAAGTAGCTTTACCTGGTAGGCCTGTGTATTGTTGAAGTAGCACTTATACTGCTGGTATCAGTATTGATGAAGTAACTAGTTACACCAGTAATGGAGAAGTAGTTATCTACTGCGGCTGATAATAAAGGGTGTGGATCATGGATGAAGTAGTTATCTACTGCTCATGATAAGGGTATTAAAGAAGTAGCTATCTCTGCTGATAGCTTGTAATCAGTGCTGATGAAGAACTAGTACTGAATAAGAGTTATGATACTGCTGATATCAGTACTCATGAAGTACCGTAAAATGGGGTAACTTTGGGCACTTTTCAGAGTTTTTAAACCACTGCTTCCAAACAAAAGCAATAATATTTCTAATTTTCTCTTTTTTATGACATTAGGGTTCCCTTCTACACCTTGAAGTTGAAAAAGATTTTTTAATAATTTTGTAAGGGTGCCCTAGGGGTTAAAAATAGCCTGCCCAAAGTTATCCCGCATTTGGGGTAACTTTGGTCAGTGTATTACATTCCATGAAGAAAAAAAAAAATTTTAAATTGATCTTCGCTGTATTTGGGCAAGTTGTTGTTTTTTGTGACATTTAACCCCTTGTAAAATTAATCAAACACACATTTTGCTCACAAATATCGATTTTATTTTCTGAAAAAATGTTTAAAAACGCTCATTTTTGGTCAAAAATCACGATTTTTTCGTAAATTTCGAGGAAATTGGACATAAGCGACTATTATTTCTTCCAAATATATTTCTTAACAAATTGACACTAAATATGACTAAAAGCAATATTGCTGTACGAAAATATGACCATTAAAAAAAATAAATTTGACAGACCAAAGTTATCCCGCTGACCGAAGTTACCCCATTTTACGGTAGTTATCTACGGCTGATAAGAGTATTGATGAAGTAACTATTTGCTGCTGATATCAGTACTGATGAAGGCTGATAAGAGTATTGATGACGGTAACTATCTACTGCTGATATCTGTACTGATAAAGTAGTTATCTACGGCTGATAAGAGTATTGATGAACTTACTATCTACATCAGTACTGATGAAGTAGTTATCCAAGGCTGATAAGAGTATTGGTGAAGTAACTATCTACTGCTGATATCTATACTGATGAAGTATTATCTACGGCTGATAAGATTATTGATGAAGTAACTATCTATCTACTGCTGATATCAGTACTGATGAATTAGTTATCTATGGCTGATAACAGAATTGATGAAGTAACTATCTACTGCTGATATCAGTACTGATAAAGTAGTTATCTACGGCTGATAAGAGTATTGATGAACTTACTATCTACATCAGTACTGATGAATTAGTTATCTATGGCTGATAAGAGAATTGATGAAGTAACTATCTACTGCTGATATCAGTACTGATGAAGTATTATCTACGGCTGATAAGATTATTGATGAAGTAACTATCTACTGGTGATATCAGTACTGATGAATTATCTATGACTGATAAGAGAATTGATGAAGTAACTATCTACTGCTGATATCAGTACTAATGAAGTAGTTATCTACGGCTGATAAGAGTATTGATGAAGTAACTATCTACTAGCTTCTACTGCTGATATCAGTACTGATGAAGTAGTTATCTATGGGTGATATGAGTGTTGATGAAGTAACTATACTGCTGATATCAGTACTGATGAAGTAGTTATCTACGGCTGATAAGAGTATTGATGAACTTACTATCTACTCACTGATATCAGACCGATGAGGTAGTTATCTATGGGTGATAAGAGTATCGATGAAGTAACTATCTACTGCTAATAATCAGTAGGCCTACTGATGAAGTAGTTATCTATGGGTGATAAGAGAATTGATGAAGTACCGGGTAACTATCTACTGCTGATATCAATACGGATGAAGTAGCTATCTACGGCTGATAAGAGTATTGATGAAGTAACTATCTACTGCTGATATCAGTACTGATGAAGTGGTTATCTATGGGCCGGGTGATGAGTACGGTATTGATGAAGTAACTATCTACTGCTGATATCAGTACTGATGAAGTGCGGTAGTTATCTATGGGTGATATGAGTATTGATGAAGTAACTATTTGATATCAGTACTGATGAAGCAGTCATTCACTGCTGATAAGTTATTGATAAAATTGCTATCTACTGCTGATAAAGATTTTGACGAAGTAGCTATCATCTGCTGATAAGGGTATTGACGAAGTAGCTACGGTATCTAAAGCTGAAGCGATTGCGGTAAAACGCTTTTGAAAAGCGATGGGCAATCGCCGCATACTGCAGTTACTGTCCGTTTTCCTATACACAATACACAGTGCTCTTTCCCATTGACGCGTGACCTCTACAAATAGCCCTACGTTAAAAGTATGGGGATATGACTAGTTAACGTCGCTGTGTGAAAAATAACCGGCCAATATTAAAAGTACTCTTCTAAAGTTCTAGAAAATATAGTTTTTAACATGTCCTAAATTTTAGCTAATTTAGATGTTTGGAAATATTCGTACTTTGGTGTTTTAGTTAATGTTATAGGTAATAGTACATTGCCTAGTTAACGTCGCTGTGTGAAAAATAACCGGCCAATATTAAAAGTTCTCTTCTAAAATTCTAGACAATATAGTATTGTAACATGTCCTAAATTTTTAGCTAATTTAGATGTTTGGAAATATTCGTACTTACATGTTTTAGGAAGGATATGTAAACGACAGATAACACCAAAAATATGAAGAAATTATTTCCAAACCGTGTTAAGTCAACAATCCTTATGTTGCTCATTTTCAAGAATGCTGGTTTACAAAAAGCAGGCAATTGTCTCATTTCGTGAACAAAGCTACACATACCATTGTTTCCTTTCGTTTCCTTTATAATCGGTTACCCAACTGAAGCTATAATACCAGCTTTATTGCGATATCGCACATGAAAACAGACACTTGTGCACAACCAGGGAAGATCCGATTTAATCAGTTGAGCTGTTTCAATGAGTGTTATCTTGGTTTAATAGCTTTTAATGGGGTTAAGTCCTGCAAAGGTCGAGATGAATTCTACTGTAGACATGACTGCATCATGGAATGTTGCGATGCATCGCTCGTCGCTTTTGCATTTATACTTATCACGGCGATAGCGATTGCAGACGACAATTAAAATATTCTAAATGTCACAAAATACATTTTAAAACATCAGTTGCTGTCAATAATTATTGCTTTGAATTAATTCATCACCAAAAATTAATAATCGAGAAAGGTAAATTAATTAGCAAAATAATAGATCCAGATGGTTGTATATGATTGGTTGACGCATTCACGTGTCAAGCGATATCGCAGGGAAGTTGAGATTTCTTCAACTTGCAAAAGCGACGTCATTTTTTTTTGCCTCAGCGATTTGAATCGATTGATCGGCTTGACGCTCTGGAAATGTAAGTAGGCCTAAACATTGAGCATGCGTGAAAATCGCTTTTCTGCAAAAGCGATCGAGTATAAATTCAGCTAAGGGCATTTCGTGATCCACAGCCTCATCCCCCACTTTTCTAAAAAAATGTTGAGATTTTTATATCACTGGAAACCTCTGGCTACATAATGTTTATGTACAAACTATTTCTTGCAGATTAATTCGTTTAGCAAAGATATCGTGAAATTTGAATTTCGTTCTGGTGCACCAGAACGAAATTACAACGCATTGTCTATGGAGCAGTGTAATACACATAATCATGCGTAACTCGCGAACGCAAAATCGGAATCAACTGAAATTTTGGGAATAGGTTTTTTTCGTGGATAGGGCCTATCTACTGAAAAATGTCATAAAAAGAGGATGCTAGAATCACGAAATAGGCCTACTACCGGTATGCTGATATCGGTATTGATAAAGTAACTATACTCAGTGCTGATATCACTAGTGATGAAGTAGTTAGTAAAACCAATGTTAGGCTAAAAACAAAACATACAACATTTTCCAATATGTCAGCGCTCAAATCGGACACAATAGAACAATAAACCATTCAGTGCGTTGTGCCTTGCAAACATGCAAAGGCCTGTTTCTCCCTAGCTAAACAAATGCGCCCAAAACACCCATCGATCGATTGATTATTTTAAGATATGTTCGGTTTTCTCCACTGTTCGGATCGGGCGTGTGCATGTTGTGTGGTCTGCTCCAGCACGAATGTTTTCCAGGTGTGTTTTCTTGTGCTATTTTAATATTTTAACTTGACTCGTTTACTTGACTTCTTTATATCGTTTTTACAAACGGCACAGGCGTTTTGTACCATAGTTCATATTCATGTATTATTAGATGACCGAGATCAGTCAGCATTGAATTGACATGATTGTCGAATTCAGCAACTTTTTGCGCTACAATTTAATTAAATACATGAATATGAAGCTTGGTTGTTTAGCTACACAACACATTTTCAATACTGCACAAGATATTTTATTATTATATAATATGAAGCTTTTAGCTATACCACAAATGTTCAAAACTGCACCTAGCCTAGGCATAGACCCTGGCCTGGATAAAATAGAAGCGATTTCCACTTTCCAGGGTCTATCATGAAGTCTGCACAGTAATATACCGTGCAAGATATTTTGATACTGAACAGATGCGCATGTTTGCGTTGGCGCACAAAACTCATAGCGCATTATGCTGTATACATAACCGCGCAGAGAGACCTGCAAAGCAGGCGCAATTGATTACGCAATTTGTTGTTCTGTACCACCGGCAAACATGATGAAAATGATTACACTAACGACTGGTTTCCAAATGGCACCATCATGTTTATTTTGATACTTTGGCACTCAAAACGCATCAAAAAAGCTTCATATTATATAATAATAATAATAATATTGGATGGCTTTTTTCTTGTGAAACGAGAATATACCACACTCGCTATGAAAATACCAAACTCGTCCTTCGGACTCGTTTGGTATTTTCATGGGCAATGGGCATGGCTCATGCGGTATATTCTCGTATGACACTTAAAGCCATCCAATATTATATTATAAATACTGAACGGACTTGTGCAAACAGTAGCTTGTTTAATATGTGGCATAGCCTAGGCCTACATTTACGCGCGGAGAGCCACGTAATTGAATGATACGCAGTTTGTTGATTAGTACCACCAGCAAACATGATGAAAATGAATGATTTACAGGTTTCCAAATGGCACCGGCATGTTATGATATATTCAAAAAGCATCGAAAAAACTTCATACATGAATAATAATAATAATATAAGGCCAAGTAAAATGAAAAACATGTTTCACGTCCGGTTTTAAAAACAAAGGAGGAAGAGGGGGCTTTTTATTTTTTATTATTTTTTATTCCAAAATCGGTGTAAATACCCATAGTTAGAGCTGTTTTAGCACAAACAATAATGCCTTTAAAAAGGAGGAGGCCTCTTTTTATTTGTTGTTCTGAGAGATAGGCCCCTCTAATGATCACAAAACCTTCCAAAAGTGTTTCTTGATTTAGCAAAGCTATAGAAAGCATCTCTACTTCCTAGACATTTTAGAAAAATTGAAGAAACCTCAAAAAAGGAAGGGAGGGGACGTGAATTTCGTGAAACATGTTTAATTTTTTATTTGTCTAATTGGAATTTGGATGGCTTTATTGTGTGATGTATATCAGAATATACCGCACTCGCCTTGAAAATGCCGAATAGTCCTTCGGACTCGTTCGTTATTTTCATGGCTTGTGCGGTATATTCTCATGTCACGCTCCCGAAGTATATGCTTCGAGGTGTGTGGTAGGAGCGCCTGCGCGACCGCGCTCCTCTAAAATAAAGGACTGAAACAGTCAGTAATTTACAGTGGCGTAGATTTCTTTTTGACATTGGGGGGGATGGTGTTGAAAAAATTCTTGAAGAATAGTGAATCCAGCACCTTTTGGCGACAGAATAAGTTGATGTTACAAATGTGCGATTTTGAAGCTAAACTGATGAATTATGGTGCAAAAGTTGAATAAATGCGCGTGAAGCGCACAAAAATTTGCACTTTTGGGGCTAAAATGGGCAAATGTGAGATAAATTTGGTCAGAAACCTATATTCAGGCGTCAACATTGGAGGGGGGATGATTGTATGGAGCATCCCCCTGGCAAAATATTGGGGGGGGGGATAAATCCCCCCCATCCCCCGGGATCTACGCCTATGGTAATTTAGTTCAAATAATGATTCCCAGTTTTGTATGCACATTTCTATTATACAGAGATTGCTGCATAACGGAAGTATTCTGCAGTAGTAGTGCAGTATGATGGAGAAGCAGGCAGTGTTATTACCAAGAGATTCAGGCCGATTAATCGCTACAAAAAGCAAAGATGTCAAGGTGTGCCCACATGGAGTCAAACAGGTTGCCAAAAGGGTAAGTGAGCAAAATGTTTATTCTTGCAATATCGGACTATTCCATTTAAAATCCACATTACCCCTGTGGAAGATTTTGGAAATATGTTCCACAGGGGGGAGTATTTTTTTCAAATATAATTGGTCAGAGTTAATCATTTATAAACCCATACTCCCCCTGTATTATGGCTTTGCCTATATCTTCAACAAATGGAGTGAGTATTTCAAATAGGAGTTACCTAATTGTCTATTCTATTGAAAACTCATACTCCCTCTGTGGAAGACTTAAGCTAAATCTTCCATAGGGGTAGTGGGGATTTCCACTGGAATAACCCAATTTGGACTGTACATGTACATGTACACAGATGAGAGGTTAAACACATGAAAACCTGAGCGCAAGAAGACCGTAAGTCCACTTGGCCCCTCAACATGTATTGTATGTGTACACACTAAAGTTGCGTATAGTTTGGTAATGTTTTATACACATTCAGGGGCCAAAACAAATCTTTCACAACCTTTCATGATGTTTTCAGTCACCCTGTAACATGTATTAAACATTATAAAACCCAAAGAAACTATACGTACATAACTTAAGTGTATACATGTTGAGGGGCCAAGTGGACTTATGGTCTTCTTGGGCTCAGGTCTTCACATGCATCCAAACAACTAGATTGAATATTGTTGTTTCGCCTGATAATATAGGAGACTATGTAATCACTTTTCCATATGTATGCGTAGCGTAGGTGTTTGCCAGCAAACGAGGACACACAATTGCACTTCACATTTAAACCGTGGACCTCTCTGCAATGGGGGACCATCCTCGGTTCAATGAGGCCTGCAAATGACCGCAAGTGCATGTGTAATGTATTCTGCGAAATATGTCCTCTATCGTACGTGATATAGGTAAAATTTTATACGTGCACAAAAATATACAAAAAATTAGCGGAAAACGTCCTCGGTATGTCGATTGAGTATGGATTCAGACGTCCGCTTTTGCATAGTCCTAAACGGCGTCCACGTTTAGAGGCGATAACATGAATTTTTGTTATTGCTGCACTATGGGTACATCGATGTATTGATGGTATCAAAGGTTACATATATGGAGGTCAAATGTCATTTGAGATAAACTTGTAAAATAGGCTAAAAATGAAAACTCTGGTCTCCCGTGAACAGTTCAAATCCATTTGCAACCAAGCTTGGGTCATATAGCTATGGGAACTTTCTTGAAATGGTGTGTTCAAGGTCACATATGGAGGTCAAAGGTCATTTGAGGTCATCTAGTATGCTAGGCTGAAAATGAAAAATCTGGTATCATTACAGTTCAAATCCAATTGCAACCACATTTGGGGCATAGCAGCTCTATGGGAATCTATGGACAACCTATTTTGGACCGCTGTCCCTATTTTAACTTCTGATACCAAGAATAATCGTGAAAGCAGGCAGTCACAAAAGAAGGCGAGACTCATAGGTTGAGAACCGCATTGTTCAAGTTAGTTTTCCTTTGATCCGAAGAATCTGTAATACTGTGTGGTTTGTTTTTAAATCTTTTAGATTTGGAATAGCTTAAGTCAGAATGAGTACAGCATTAAGATGTGGAAACAACATGAGCTTCATCCAAAGACTATGACCAAAGAAACAATAGACTGGTGAGTTATATAATATGAGTCACAATGAGTAATAGCATTCAGACATAGAAACAACATGAGCTACATCCAAAGACTATAGGGTCCACAAGTTCCCCCCTAAATACTTTTTAAAATAAATCAAAAAATATCTATAACAAATTACCGAGTTGCAAAACTTTTTGTGATAAAAACTTGAACGGTGGTGATGCAACTGCAAATTTCACTTTTGCAAACCTAATCATTCACCGAGTTACGCTGCATATTCACCTCATTTTTTTCAATCTTTGTGATTAAAGTCTGAAAATGAGCAAAAATACCTTTAAAAATATCCAGGGACCTCAAAATTGTGAGCATCGGTTACTGTGTCCGCTTAACGACTACATCGCGTCAAACAAAAAATGTCGCGTCTTCGGCGTATCAACACGCAGCATCAAACAAAAAAACGTGTATCATTTAGTTTTGCGTCATCTCGCGACATCGCAGATCAACACGCTGCCTCTAAAGCAAGTGGGAATAATAAACACGGGAAAATCAAAATGAGTGAGATGGGTGCCATGGGTTGGCGAACAATCCGCGATGCATGGGTAACCATCAAACTTTGCGAACATGGCAAAAATACGAATTAATAGCCGTTATAATTAGACCTACTTAACTGACTAAAAAATTGTACATTTTATGTTTCACATTCACAAAACTTTTAGCAGTTGACTAGAAAGAAGCACCAAAACCATGATACTAGGGACAGATAAGAGGTAGAGCGGATAAGAGAAGAGGGATGTGAGCTAAAGGGGGAACAGTAGAAAGAACGGGAGGATAGGGGACAACACCGGGGGGGGGGGTAACCAAGAAGAAGTTGATTAAAATGAATTAAATGAAACGACTGATTAATCGGTAATATGGAGTTGGTAAAATTGTTCGTAATAAAAACTCGGAGGGTGGTGATGCATTTGTAAAATTGCATTTATTTACGAACCGCGAAAGACGGGTGACCGCTAGTTTAACAAAATGCAAACTTGTAAAAGGTATGGGTATTATAGCCGTATTTGTTTTACACATATGGACCAAATTATAGCGTCTACGTCATTGCGTTCAGTCACAATGGTTCATTATGTAAAAAAGAGACTGATTTAAACATCCCTGGTTAAAAGTTGCATCTGAGTCCATAGGAGTCAGATCTCAAATACAATACATAGGCCAGGTCTATTCATGTGTTTGTTAAAGAAAACCTGACTGCTATGGAATCAGGTGCAACTTTTGAAACGGCCTCTTTTCTTACACAATTAACCATTATTACTGAACGCAATGACCTGTGACTCTATAAATTGGTCCACATGTGTAAAACAAATAGGGCTATATACATATCTTTTACATTCTTACATTCGGTAAATTATTTTTGACTTATTCTAAAAAGGGGGGAACTTATAAGTTGTGGACCGTATATGACCAAAGAAACGGTAGACTGGTGAGTGATGTAGTATGAGTCACAGTGAGTAATAGCATTAAAATATGGAAACAACACAAGCTACATCCAAAGACTATGACCAAAGAAACGATAGACTGGTGAGTGAGTTATGTAGTATGAGTCACAATGAGTAATAGCATTAAGACATGGTAACAACACAAGCTACATCCAAAGACTATGACCAAAGAAACAATAGACTGGTGAGTAGTGTATTATGAGTCACAATGAGTAATAACATTAAGACATGGAAACAACACAAGCTACATCCAAAGACTATGACCAAAGAAACGATAGACTGGTGAGTGAGTTATGTAGTATGAGTCACAATGAGTAATAACATTAAGACATGGAAACAACATGAGCTACAACCAAAGACTATAACCAAAGAAACGATAGACTGGTGAGTAGTGTATTATGAGTCACAATGAGTAATTCTCTGTTTGGTCAAATTTTAGTGCTTCCCACAAAAACGAGCTTCAGATTCTGCAGAATAGACTTGCCCGTATTTTATTTTCTGCTGACATAAGAACACCAGTGGACAAAATGATGAAAGATCTGGACTGGGTTAAACTTGTCCTTAGTCTACACAGCCGTTTTCGCCAAATGTTTGACAAACGTTTATGAAAATGTTTAACAAACGTTTGGCTCCTTATCCGTTTATAAACATAATGATGTATATTCATACGTAGCGGTAAACGTAAATAGGAAGCAATTTTAGACTTCTACGCTACTCAATTTTAGTACACTCACCGAGCGCTTTCACGGGTCAACCGGCGCCTTCAGCGGATGTTATTGCTCTGAAGATTGTTGTTGCTAGTGATGTAGTACTAGGACACCTCCGATGACGCCACAGATGTTGATGACGCCAAACTTGAAGATGTTGTGCCGCCCCTTGGTTCCGGGGGTCAGGAGGTTGTCCCAGACGGGTCGATGTCCAACCCTTTGTCACGGTTCAGTCTGGGTCTTTTAGTTCTAATATGGATGGCTTCCAAGACCCTACGAGGGAAGTCCTTAGACTCCCTCTCTAACACTTTAACGTTTTCCCAGTCAATCTGGTGCCCTTTGCTCCTGTCAATATGTTCCTTGATTGCTGACTTAGAACTGGCCGCTTTGGATTTATGTTCTGTTAGCCTATTTTCGAGCTTGCGCCCAGATTCACCAATATATAAGGAGTCACAGTCTTTGCAAGGGATGCTATACACAACACCAGATTGTTTCTCTTGTTCAGTTTTGTCCTTTGGGGAGACAAGGGACCTCACGAGGGTATTCTGTGGTTTAAAGGATGTGCTGACACCAGCAGAATTAAAAGCCATGCGTAACCGTCCGAGAGGCCTTCCACGTATGGCAAGGTGACAAAGATGCCCTTTTGCAGCTATCTTCGCCGCTGTCCTTATTTTGTTCTTTTGGTTTAGGACGCGCCCTGAACAATGTCCAGTCCTTGTAGCCACTCTCGTGTAGCACCTCCTTCACATGCCTTATCTCCTCCGATTTGTCGTCAGGATCAGTGACAACCGTCTCCGCTCTGTATAAAAGTGTTCTCACGACGCTCAGTTTATGCTCCAGCGGATGGTGTGAACTAAAGTTCAAATACTGATCCGTGTGAGTAGGTTTGCGGTAAACTTGGATTTTCACAGATCCGTCTTGTTTCCGAGAGATGAGCGGATCGAGGAAAGCAAGTTGCCCGTCTTGCTCTTCCTCGCGCGTGAATTTGATATTAGGGTCCTGACTGTTTATGTGGTTCGTAAACTCCTCCACATGCGACGATTTAATTACGCAGAAGGTGTCATCCACATAACGATACCACGTGCACGCGGTTGGTGAGGAGCGGACGCTAAAGCAATGCGTTCAAAGTGTGCCATGTAAGGGTTCGATGCCAAAGGGCTGCCCATGGCACACCCATCTTTTTGCTGGTAATTTTGGCCCCTAAACACAAAATATGTTGTATTAAGGCAGAAGCTTAACAATTGGATAATATTGTCAACACTAAGGTTTTCAGCACTGTCTACTTGCCAACTGTTATCATTTTCCAGCAAATGTTTGATCACATTCAGGGTATCCTTGACTGGGATGGATGTAAACAGCGCAGTGACATCAAAGGATATCAGGGACTCATCCGCATGTACAACAAGATCCCTAACCCGATCAACAAAAGTCTGAGTGTTCTTTATATGATGCACTGTTTGGCCGATAAGAGGTGAAATTATGTCAGCGACAAATCGTGCTAATTCATATGTCACAGATCCTATGCTAGAAACGATAGGTCTCAAGGGAGCACCGGCTTTATGAACCTTGATCAAGCCATAAAATTTGGGTATATCACATACTGTAGGGTATAATTTCCAGTATGTTTTACTGTCAATCGCTCCACAGTCTTTAAGTTCTTTAAGTAATTTCACCAGTCTTGCCTGAAAAATCTGAGTTGGGTCTTTCTTCAGTTTAGAATACACATTGTCATCACTGAGTAGTGCAAGAGCTTTTTCTTCATAGACCGTTTTATCAATTACAACTGTGGCTCTACCCTTATCAGCAGGGATTATTTCGATGTTTTCATCCTTTCTCAGATTATTAATTGCTGATCGCTCACCGCGGGTTATATGACTAGCGGGGGGTTTGGCGGTTTTGACAATATTTACCACCCGGCTCTTAATTCAGCAGCAGTTTTATCGGGAGATCTTTACATGCCGATTCAGTCGCTACAATCACATCGTTAATGGGCAAATTGTCCGGACTTACCGCGAAATTTAGTCCCTTTTCTAACACTGACACTTCATCCGACGTTAGTTGTTTTGATGATAAGTTAACAACCCATTTATCTTTGCTGACAGTTCCAGATTTATTCACCTTTTTCGTCGAATTCTCGATGTTTTCCTTCTCAGCAACGAGCCGTTCAAACTTCCGAATTTGGCTCTTTTTCACCATTCGCTGGAGCATAAACTGAGCGTCGTGAGAACACTTTTATACAGAGCGGAGACGGTTGTCACTGATCCTGACGACAAATCGGAGGAGATAAGGCATGTGAAGGAGGTGCTACACGAGAGTGGCTACAAGGACTGGACATTGTTCAGGGCGCGCCCTAAACCAAAAAAGAACAAAATAAGGACAGCGACGAAGATAGCTGCAAAAAGGGCATCTTTGTCACCTTGCCATACGTGGAAGGCCTCTCGGAACGGTTACGCAGGGCTTTTAATTCTGCTGGTGTCAGCACATCCTTTAAACCACAGAATACCCTACGTAGGTCCCTTGTCTCCCCAAAGGACAAAACTGAACAAGAGAAACAATCTGGTGTTGTGTATAGCATCCCTTGCAAAGACTGTGACTCCTTATATATTGGTGAATCTGGACGCAAGCTCGAAAAAGAGGCTAACAGAACATAAATCCAAAGCGGCCAGTTCAAGTCAGCAATCAAGGAACATATTGACAGGAGCAAAGGGCACCAGATTGACTGGGAAAACGTTAAAGTGTTAGAGAGGGAGTCTAAGGACTTCCCTCGTAGGGTCTTGGAAGCCATCCATATTAGAACTAAAAGACCCAGACTGAACCGTGACAAAGGGTTGGACATCGACCCCGTCTGGGACAACCTCCTGACCCCCCGGAACCAAGGGGGCGGCACAACATCTTCAAGTTTGACGTCATCAACATCTGTGACGCGCATCGGAGGTGTCCTAGTACTACATCACTAGCAACAACAATCTTCAGAGCAA
The DNA here is from genome assembly GCF_039555335.1 of Amphiura filiformis. Classification (NCBI taxonomy): domain Eukaryota; kingdom Metazoa; phylum Echinodermata; class Ophiuroidea; order Amphilepidida; family Amphiuridae; genus Amphiura; species Amphiura filiformis. The sequence goes on from NC_092642.1 coordinate 56,730,303, forward strand.
TAACATCCGCTGAAGACGCCCGGTTGACCCGTGAAAGCGCTCAGTGAGTGTACTAAAATTGAGTAGCGTAGAAGTCTAAAATTGCTTCCTATTTACGTTTATAAACAGTTTGATCATAAATGTTTGACAAACGTTTGTGGTCGGCAATTGTTTGACAAACGTTTTATTATTATGTATATTAAATGAATTAAATAAATGTTTGGCAAACAATTAAAAAATCCATTTTGAAACAAAAAACACATTTTTACCAAAAATCACATATTTTTTACCAAAATTCTCATTTTTGTACAAAAATTTAATTTTTGGGAAAAAATGTGATTTTTGGAAAAAAATGTGATTTTAGGAAAAATGTGATTTTGGAAAAAATTACTTTTTGGGAAAAATGTGATTTTTGGAAAAAATATGTGATTTTTGTATAAAAATGTGATTTTTAATCTAAAAATGTGCTTTTGTTTTGAAATGTTTATTTGATGAAAATTGACAAACATCAATCTGATGATTTTATGGAAAAACATTAACAAGACGTATTTATTAATTGTTTGCCAAACATTTATTTAATTCATTTAATATACATCGCTACTAAAACGTTTGTCAAACAATTGTCAATCACAAACGTTTGTCAAACATTTATAATCAAACGGTTTATAAACGGATAAGGAGCCAAACATTTGTCAAACATTTTCGTAAACGTTTGGCAAACGTTTGTGATCACTAAATGTTTGTCAAACGTTTGGCGAAAACGGCTATGTATAGTATATAAAAGTAAATTAGACTTGATCATCCATCTGTGTGGACAAAGTTTGGAGAAAATTCCCCCCAAAGTTTCCATAATTTCAGGGTTAGGACCAACCTTAAGGGATCTAGAATGAGCGTTTATGGCGTTTCGACAGTATTTTTTGTGGGACATGAGAGCACCTCAGACGTATCAAATTGCATTCTGAATCTGAAGCATGTCTTTCTGATATCAAATAATTTTCATTTTTGAAATTCACGATATAATACAAATTTTATGACAAATTATTAAAATTTGATATTTTTCAGATTTTGATATATAACAGTCCTCGAAGTAAATTATATAAATCTAATGACATATTCTTAAAGTGTATGTAGCAGGGAGGAAAAGCCCGACGGTCAATTGAAAATTTTGACCTTTCATATTGAAGATATGGATTTTTTCCCAAAAGACCTAATTTTTTTGGTGTTTTGGGAAAAAAATCCATATCTTCAATACTAAAGGTCAAAATTTTCAATTGATCGTCGGCTTTTCATCCCACCTACATACACTTTAAGTATAAATCATCAGATTTATAAAGTTTACTTCAAGTACTGTTAAATATCAAAAATATAAATTTTAATGATTTGCCATAAAATGTGTATTAAATTGCTAATTTCAAAAATCAAAATTATTTGATATCAGAATGACATTCTTCGTATTCAGAATGCAATTCGATATGTCTGATTTGCTCTAATGTCCCACAATAAATACTGTCCAAACGTTCATACCCCAGCCCTTAATAAAGGTACGAACATGAATTTATGATTGATGTCTAACTCTCTTTATTTTGTACAGGATTTTTGTCTTAGACACTTTGAATTTCTCATTTTGGACAAGTTCGGATATTGAGCCATACCTGGTGCATTATAAAGGCAAGGAGCACCGTGGGTACTGGGCACTGTGCGCAGTCATCAATAGAGCACTAGATGTAAGTCAATCTCTAAAGATAAAAGATAAATCTCCTTGTTGGGTTTTGAATATTATACTCCATGATTGAAATATCTGTATATCTGTTTACATTTTCTAAAAAATGAAGAAGAAAAATATTGCTGCCGTTGCTCTTATTTTGCGACCCCTATGTCCCACACACCAACCAACAAAATAAACATTAAGCATGACAATATGTATAGTGGAACATGCAACTACGAACTTTGGTGCAAGCGATTGGCAGATCCAAGCCCATTTTTAGGCACTAAAGAACTGGCAGAAGATGCAGTTATGCATACTTGAGACTAAATGTCATTTATCACATTATTACAGTTTGTCCACTCTGAAGTACAAAGTGACAACGCGCACATATAATGCGCATAAACAGTGCGCAATTATGCGTCTCTGCTGCATGTATGCGTGCCTTAAAAGTCGGCACAATGTGTGCGTCCGCGTCAGTACTTTGTACTTCAGAGTAGCCTGACTGTAGTATTTGCATATCTATTTAAGCTTCAACTTTATATAAATTCAACATCCAATTTTACAATGTACTTCTGATAATATTTATTTCAATGGAAGCATTTCTTGCAGCAATACATAATAATAATAATAATAATAATAATAACAAGAATTTATATAGCGCATAAAGCATGGCATCAATGCGCTTTACACATTAAAATCTAAATGACATTAACAACATCTTATAACTTACAAATTACATATAAGCACATTCATACATTAAAAAGCATACAGCAAACCTGCAAAAGCAAAATATCAAATGAACACAAGCTAAAAAGACCCTATTATACAACTACATATCATACAAGGTAAAATTGACAAAATAGTATAAGCAATCAATGTCAGATAAAAACAGTGTAAAATTCCGATGAGCAAATGTACAGAAACGGAACATGAGAACGCTCAGTTGTTAAATGCTTCGTTAAAAAGGTGTGTTTTTAAACACGATTTGAATTGAGTTGTTGTCTGCGAATTGCGAATGTCAAGGGGAAGCCGGTTCCAAAGTCTTGGTGCAGCCACTGAGAAACTCCTGCCGTATGTCTTGGATTTCACGGGAGCTTCCTGAAGTAGGTATTGTGAGGCAGATCTGAGAGTCCAAGATGGCTGATATGATTTTATAAGTTCCAAAATGTAAACAGGGGTCTCGCCGTTCAATGCTTTGTATGTTAAAAGCATGAGCTTGAAAACGATCGCAGCCAGTGTAATTGAATCATTACAGGTGTAATATGATCGTGCTTTCTGCTTAAGGTGACAACTCTAGCGGCGGTGTTTTGGATTCTTTGCAGTTTATTGAGTTCTTTGTCAGGGAGTCCATATAGGATGCTATTGCAATTATCAATCCTGGATGTGACAAGCGAGTGAATGAGTTTCTCGGTGTTCTCCATATATTTCAACTGCACTACATCCCCAAATTTAAGGATACATACAGCCTGACCAGCGACCTTCGTAATACTAGCACAACACTCTAAACACACAACGCTGCAGAAGAGCGGAAGATATAAATCTATAGGATTATATCTTATTTATTATATAAATGACCGGGAGGTTTTATGTTCAGCAAGAAGATTTTGGTTAGCTGAGCGCAAGCCTGTATGTGATGTATGATGGTGCAGATCCATTAACAGCGCAATATGTGAGAAGAAGAAGCGGCTTATTTTGCAGTCTCAAATGAACTTGCAGCCAATGTAAATCAGATAAACTTGGGATTATGTGACTGGATTTTTATTTTTCGACCTTGTGATACATTCATATCTTTTCACAGGAGTGTCGTAGGGTAGTGATTGAGGTGTCAAAATGCGCAGCACAATCCCCCGCATGCGATTATTTAGCAAACGTACAAAATTTGTCGCTAGATTTTAATAGTGGGTAAATTTCCTAACCATAAAGAAACTTTTTTTGCGTAGTGTATATAGGAGTATATGGTATACGCTATTTGGTATTCACTAAACACTATACGGGAACGGCGAGTCACAAAGGGTAGCACACGCACCCTACGCTGTCTTTTGCCACCGATCAAATGGACACTTCGGTCGAAGAAGATTTGGCTCTACTCCTACTAGCCGAGGCTGAGGAGGCACATGGACAAAAAAAAAGAAAGAACGGAATGGGTACGACAGCACTTCAGAATGCGACCCCTGTTGGAGGAGGTCCACAGAACGTTTCAGAGCCTGATAGAGGCCTGATTTTGCCACACATCAGTCCCATTGGATCAAACTGGATGGAACTGATATCAGGAGACGAGAAGCTTGTTTTGACAATCAGGTGATGAGTAAAACAAATATCAATTAATGGTTTTATTGGTACAAAAATGGTACGTTATCTCAGTTCGGAAAGGATAAGATTGCTTGGATGCATTACAGGTAGGAGGAACAAAGACTATGCACAGGATAGGTAGTTGTCGGTTGCGATGATGCGGACGATGGTGTACTGGGTGGGCTTGACGTTAGCGTTGATGTTGACCATGGTGCTGGGGTCCTGGGGCGTTGACTGTCATTCAAGCTTTTAGCTTCAGAACGTTTGAGAGAGCTTCAGAACGTTTGAGAGAGCTTCAGAACGTTTGAGAGAACTTAGAACAGCCATCTGGAAGTCCAAAAAACAATCATCTGTCAATTTATCAACCTGCGGCACTATTGACTTAAAGAACTTGAGTCAAGGGCATTTCTGTATTTCTTCCATATATACATTGGGTCATAAATCTGTACAATCCAGCTCGTCCGTTGTCATGTGCATCATCGGCTGCCTTCATTTTTAAAACCCTACTTTTTGAACTAGGTTTCTGGGGAATGAGTTTGAATGACGTTGATGGAGCTGGGCTTTCCTCATGATCATCATTGATGTCACAAATGCCTGACTTATATCTATGGCCTGTTCCAATATCCCGCTACCGGTAGAAGTCTTGTCACCTTCAGAATCGTCACGCAGATGGTCGTCATTCTCCTCTAGATTAGATGTAGTGTTCCATTTCTCTTTGACGGCCTTCACATGTTTCGAATTTCCATGGCTTGTCATTACTTTGGCCGAACAGGACGGTATACGCCCGGGGTATACGCTGCACTAAAATCAAACATGCATAATTCCCATTACACTACACTACACCAAACTACACTACACTACATTATACACAGGTATACAGCCTTTTCGAATAGTGCCCTCTTACGTGACCCAGTATTATGAAATTACCTTGTTCGATTTAAGCTATCCCTGTGCTCTGCAAAACGTGCACCATATACCCGAATAGTATAATCCTGTGTGAACTCTACCCACCTTTGCACCTTTGGACCTGAGAGCACATCAGACACACCAAATTGCATTCTGAATACGAGGAATGTCCCGATGATTAAATTTGACATTGGGTGACGATACAAACATTATGTTAAAACAATTTATTTATGTCTTATTTACTAACCTGCGTTATCTTTTTCAGCAATTATTCTGATCAACTGATTTTGCTTCTACAAAGATGCAACCGCTTCTTCAACTAATGGTTTGGCAGTGGCACAGTTGTCTTGTTCCAGAGACTTATCTGCCCTCTCTAATTTCTCTAGAGCTCCTGCATTGAATTCAAATTGCGATTTAATGCCTTTGAAACTAAAAGTGAGCTCTGACACTCTCTTATAGCTGTAATCATCGTCCGAAATAAGCCCTATGATCGCAGTGCAATTTGCATCCCAAAATTTGTCTGTTGCGATACAACTTTAAAAGTGTGGTGCAAAATTATGATACCACATTTTAATGTATTTGTGTTGATTGTCCGAAACTGCACTTATTATTATTCTGCGTCAGATGAAATTGCACCACAACTTTCCAAATGGGGTGCAAAAGTGCACCCCAAGGTAAAAAATTAATTCAAAGACTGGCTGTAATACTTGCTTATGCGTGTTTTGTTGATTCTTGTCCATCTCCTGTCGCAAACTATTGAGCAAAGAATCCAAATACCCTTTAAAATCTAAAAGGGCCTCTTTGATAGTATATCTCCGACAAGCTCGAGAGATACTGGCGTGTCTTTAGCAAACTTATTAGGAACATGTGAACTTGAATTTCCACTTTTTTTTTCAGACATCATGAACTACGACTATATAAAACAAACTGTCTACTCTGCTTGTGGTGAATTCGGTCAGTGAACACGCTTGTCCACCAGCATCACAGCCCTCGCTAGTGTGCTTTCACATATTCAAATAACCCGCTCACACTTGACCAATCAAAATACATTATACAAAATACATTATACATTGTATTCCAGCTTCTGCAAGAGTTGAGATTCAGTTGAAATCCATGCACCCCTATTGAAGGCATGACCTTAATCTTCCACACAGGGAGTGTGGGTTTTGAATGGGGTTACCTGAATGGGTGACTTTATTTGAAATCTAGACTTTCCATATGGGGTGTATGGTTTTAAACTGGAATGGCCCTTTGGATGATGAATTCCCTTTATGTGACGTGACATTTGCTCACTCGATTTGTTTGAAGTGGCTTTCACAATCGTTTCCTTTAAGGTAATACACTATTTTAAAGTGTTGCGATTTGGTAGTTCACAACATCTTGCGAATGGTAATGAGCTTTGGCAAAATTGCATTGCTCATTTCCTTGCGGCGTGTAGAAGAATTCAAATATCACGAAATAATTTTGTAGGTCCTGTGGTTCTTGAGTTATGTTGTAAAGAGGGCTGAAACAACAACACTTTTGTAAAATGTACATAACTCATTAACAACAATAAATTAAGCAAGTTTTCAAATTATATAATTTGTAGAATGAACTTTTGCAAAACATCAAGGTATTATTTGTCAATAATTTATTGATCTAGAGAATGAAAATCGATTTTTTTGGTTGTTCGACCAACAACACCTCGTCTACCCTTAATATCTTAATTATCTTTAATAGTGTTTCCATACTTTCCATATAGGCCATGATGCTTGTAAATTTTGTAATACTATTTTTTTTAGCCTGTACGCATAAAAATGTGACACCTAGGGTCCATTTCACTAAACTTTTAACCCTTTGCAACTCAAGTAACCATTCCTAAAGTTACGAATACCTAATACTACACGTAACGTTGCGAAGGGTCCCTGTAGTAAATCCCTATTACTTACGAAGGGTACCGTTTGCAAGTAAGTTTAGTGAAATGGAACTTACGACTCGTACGTCACGAACGATTTCCAGACTTATAAATCCTCGTAAAGTTTAGTGAAATGGACCCCTGGCAGCTATTGCCCAAGCTCTTCAAACTGATGAATCTAAGAATTGCTGTGTTCATATACTTTGATATCAAAACATCCAAGCTGCTAAGCTTTTTTTTTAAAAACTTTTTAAAAGTCTTTGTAAAAGCCATTTAGCTAATCATTTTCACATCAATTGATAAATTTTGTGTACATTGTGAAAATTATACAATTTTTGTTCACCACATCAACACGACTTAATTTTCCCCGTACCAAGAACACTTCTGGTAGAAAAGAAAATACACGTGTTCATTAATGTGTATTTTGATATCAAAACATCCAAGCTGCTAAGCTTTTTAAGTCTTTAAAAAGGCCATTTAGCTAATCATTTTCTTATCAAAATGATAAATTTTGCGTACATTATGAAAATGATACAAACTTGTGTTCACCACATCAACACGACTTAATTTTTTTACGTACCAGGAACACTTAATCAAACCTTTCATCACATCGTCTGCCAGATGTTTTGCACCTGTCAGACCCTGGATAATTTGATGACAAAGGTCGGTAAAAGTGTTAAGTAGTACATAAAAACAATTCAAGATTATCACAATTCAAGATTATCAGAGGCCTGAGCATCACAGAGGCTGCAGTCTGTCCACTTAGAAGTACAAAACAAATCTGTCAGTGGCATTGGGGGTCGATGCTTTGCGTCACATGCATTGCGTGTTAAAAAAATGTGACAAATACAAATCGCACAGCAGGTGGCGCGCCATTCGCGCCAAAGAAGCATTTACACACGCATTACACTGAAATAATTATTCTCCAGTTTCCGAGGTCTATTAATTTGTACTTCTATGTGGACAGACTGTAGAGCTGCCGCTAACTGCATTCGATGGTATACTCTCATCCGAATAACACCTGCATGTGTGTATGCAATGTGACCTGAGAGAGAGAGATAGGTCCGTATGCACAAAAGAGTTAGACCGGGTCTAAAGTTAGACCTGGTCTAAGCAGAATTTAGTTCAACCAGGAATGGACCTTTACTCTTATTTCCTTCCTAAAGTAGCTAGCAAATTTTAAAGATTTAAATGCAAAGTTCAAAAATAATACAAAAGAACTTAAGAAAATGTAAAGGAAAATGTCCTTTCTCCTGGTATTAAATTCCACTTAGACCAGGTCTAACTTTAGACCCAGTCTAACTCTTTTGTGCATACGGACCATAGAGTATAATTCTCATGACGTTTTGTCAAATTTCCATCCTAACTGTCTGATTTACAATTTGTCTGATTGTAACCCAATTTAAAACTTTATTTTCAACAGGAGGGTATTCCAATAACGTCACCAAGTTACTATGCCAGTATGACGTTAGAGCAACTCCAGTACGTGTTTCGTTCATACACTAGCACACCTATTCCTCTGCTAGAGCAGAGGCTCAAACATCTACACGAGGCTGGAAAAGTACTCCAAGAGGTAGGTGGCTCATTGGACTGATCCATTTGAAAGCCATACTCCCCCTGTGGAAGATTTATGGAAAGTTTTGCACAAAGGGGGTAGGATTTTCAAATGGAATTGGCTAAGGTTAATTATTTTATAACCCATATTCCCTCTGTAATATGGCTTTACCTATAACTTCCACAACTGGAGTGAGTATTTCAAACGGAAGCTACCCAATTGTGTATTCTATTTGAAAGCCATACTCCCTTTGTAGAAGACTTCAGGCAAATCTTCCACAGGGGGAGTGGGGATTTCAAATGGGATAGTCCATTTGTAGTACTGAATAGTTTCAAATCTTTGGTGAGTTTTTTTATATTTTTGCACCTTTTGTGGTTAGCATCCGCTGAATGAAAATTAGTATTTTATTTGCGCTTTCATTATACAGGGTAGCTCCTTCAGTGACAAAGCACTGCTATTCTAGGGGGCCCTGTAACAGAGTATAACTTAAGAATATAAACAAAAGTATATAGAATGGAATAACATTTAGTACATTGTACATAATGAAATTGGTTAAAATATACAATTACAAAATAATAATATGATTACATAATGATCAGTCACCCTGAATATAGTTTTTAAATTGACCTTTTTTTTCTAAATAGACATTGAATCAAAGTTTGAACGAGTATCAATGTCAATTGAGTTATTCCAAAGATTAGTTGCTCTGACATGAAAAGTTCTTAAACCAGAGTTGCTCTTGTAATGAGGAACAAGAAGTGAATTAGAAGAATTTCCTCTTGTACTATAGCAATGAATAGAATGGGTAAAGCTGAATCTAGAACAAAGATAGTACCATTAAGGTGGTACACCCTTTGATAAATTTGTGACTATTTTTGCATTTTTCTCAAAAAATGATAACACACTGGTAACAAAAGTTATCTATATTATAGGGGCAAGGAAACCAGTTAATACACTGGAATTTCAGTGACTCAAAACAAGAGGTATGTTATTTATGATAAGAAAAGAGGTACCACTGGAATGTACCTCATTCATTCATTCATTCATTTATTATTTTTCACTCAACAAATTACAAAAAGCTAGAATACATACAAAATCATAATATAAGTGAGAGTGAAGGAATCACAGGAAAGGCCAAGGAGAGGCCTGAAAATCTGTGATCCCTTGATTGGTTAATTCATCATTTGACATGGCAGCAGACTGTCACTTCAATGAAGTAACAGTAAGCTGTCATATCTTGATATGAATTAACCTAAATACATTAAAAAAAAAAACAGTTAACAATAGTAAATAAGAAAATGCACAACACAAATAAGTAATATAAAATATAAATATCCAATGTGGTCATATAAACCAGATACAATAGGAGTTAATAGTAACTTTGCATAAGATTTCTTAACATATATAATGAACCACTTATATACATAACTTTTGTTACCAGTTTGTAGTTATTTTTTGAGAAAAATGAAAAATTAGTCACAAAATTTATCAGGGGGTGTAGTACCACCTTAATATATCCCACTATAGTTTCAACTCAGCCTAACTCAATTTGTTAGCATGATCAAGCAAATCGACTGCTCAATGCCAGAAGTGGATAATGCAATAGCTGCCATGTGTAGATGAGTACAATATACTGTGTGTAAATTGCCAAATGTTCACAGGGCAGCTATTATACTTACCCACTTCTGGCACTGAGCAGTCGAAATCTGTGGATCCTATAATTGAAGACAGCCAATTAACAAAGACTAGTTTGCGTCTGACGTCAGGGCAAAGGCAGGGTGTGATTGGTTGCTGACCTGCGCAGTACGGCATTTAAAAGGGGACATATCTGACAGTGAAAACTAACATTTTGTCGGAAAAAAATAAAAATCTTTTTTTATGTTACAATAATGCTTTAATATTGTGTTTTACATTGGTAGAAATTTCGCGGTTCATTTGTGAACTGCATAATCCAGTGCAATGGAAGTGCCAGTGAGCTGCTGAAACTGATTACTGAAAACTTCTCATCATATAGGGATACAGCTACTTATCAAAATCAAACTGGTAAGACCTATTGTGACCTGCTCCCACAAAATGAGCATCAAATCACCAGGGCACCATAGAAGATACAATTCATTAACCTAACACCCATAAAGACCACAAAATACCATGATGAAAACCACTGCGCATGCATGAATCCCAGGATCTGCGATGATGCAATCACCCTAAGTGGTGTATGCTCACGGAATGGTTACCCGTGTGGCTAACGGTCGGAGATTGTGTGCTTGGCTTGCGGGGGGTCTAAGGTTCGAATCCCTGGGTGCCAAGTGATTTTTCTTCACCTTCTCTCCTTTTTCGTTTCTTCATTAACTTCCGATAGCAAAAAGCGTGTTAGGGTTAGATAACATGAATTTTATATATGCTCACGGAATCGCTGCCCGGGACAGCGTTACCGGTGTGGCTACCGGTTGGTGATCGTGTGCTTGGTATGCGGTGGGTCTAAGCAGGGATGCAAATTGTGCGGGAGCGGGGAGCACCGCTCCTAGGAAATGAGAGTCAAAATTGAGGAAATAATGCCATGGGAAGAAAAAAGAAAGAGAGGAAAAAGGAGGAGAGAGAGAAGAAAAGAAAAGAGACGAAGAAGAGGGAAATGAGGAAAGAAAATGAAGAAGAGTGAGGTACAAGATAAAAGGGGAGGGCTGTGAGGAAGTGAAGCTACTGAATGGAAGAGAGGAAATCTTTAAAGACACTGATTGTGCAAAATTGGGAAGAATTCACACTATTGTTACAAGAAATAAGAGCAAAAAAGAGGAAGGTGTTGGTGTTAGAATATGGAAATGCGATATATATGAGGAAATTTACAATTCATCACCATAGGAGGTATTCAATGTAATTTAACAGGAAAAAAAGAAGTTGGATGAAGACAGGTGGAAACAGGGCTCATATCTGAGGAAATTTAGAGAGCGGCAATCATATCTGAGGAAATTTAGAGAGAGGCAGCAATGAGGATTTTATGGGAACAAAAGTCATGAAGGAATTCAGTGTATCAATATTAATGCCACTGAGAAGAGGACAATCTGGAAAATATTGAGGAAATTAAAAAAAACATAAAACAAGTTGTGCTCCTCTGACAAAAAATGAAAGAGGAATGGGGTAGAGGAAAATAAAAGGGAAAAGGAGCCACTGTCCGACCAAAATTGACCCCAAACTAGTGTAAAATACCAAATTTTACATTGTCATTGTAAAGCCTTTTTTGGAAGCTCGAAGACCTAACATATGTCGCTAATAACATACACGCTATGTTAACATTCTCATCTTTTGAACTGCAGAATAAAGCTATTTTATGCATGGTATGATTGAGGAAATCTTGAGCCTAAAAAATTTGCTCCTGAGGAAGAAATCACAATTTGCACCCTGGTAAGGTTAGAATCCTGGGGGTGCCAGCCTGCCAGGTGACTTCTTTTTTCACCTTCTCTCCTTTTTTGTTTCTTCATTAACTTCCGATAGCAAAAAGCAGGGTTGGGTGTTAGGGTTAAACATGACAAACTTCAATAGAAAACAAAAGAAATTCTGGAGGAAATATTGCTTTTTGAAGACCAAATAAGGAACCATACATCCTAACATATGTTTGGTATGATTTTAAAGGGTATAAGATTAGGATTTCAAATCTGAAATATCTCAAAGTTATTTTGTCAACTTTATGCTCATTTTGTGAAAGCAGGTTACATAATGTTTATACTTGATTGGTCCATGGGAAATCCACCGATCAAATCAATGTCAAAAATAACACAAGCTAGCCTATTGAAAGCCTATGAAAGCAGTAAAAGGTACAAGAATGGTTAAGGGTCATGTTGGAGCAGTGCAACAAGGTTTGGAAGTGCCCATCTCTTTTTCTCTTGACAGTTGTGCCAGACTCTCCTGTATTACCTGTTGTGGGGGGGGGGGGCACAGGTCTCGATTCCCCCGACTGTTCACAAATTTTTGGTTCATTTTGCTCGCCATAATAGGTAAATCTTGAATTCCCCTTACCTTAGTGCATTCCCCTGACTGATCAAAAAGTGGAGGGGGTTGCGGCCCCTCCCCCCTATGCGCATGCCACTGGCCATTCCACCAGCGCAACTAATATGTTTGCACACATGTCTTGATATTTTCATTCCCTGTATCTTAATTCGATTGTTACTCAGAGATTTTTTATGGCTTCCAAAAATGTCTTTGTTACAGTATCGTTTTACAAGAGAGCACAGATCTTGATAGCAGATATATGGGCGTGCTTTGAAGGTCAAAGCTACGGCAGCTTTACCGATATCAACACACTCACCATGTTTGCCGATTACAGGTGAGGTAATAGAAAAATAGCTGCCCTGATGTAAATTTTACAAACAGTTGTGATGCATCATAAGTCCCAAATGCATCATAACTCTTCTATAGATTTTTAGAGTTACGATGGGTAGGCTTTTCCAGTTGAAATCCATACACCCCCTGTGGAAGATGTGACCTTAATCTCCCACACAGGGAGTGTAGATTACAAAAGGGAGTTCAGGTTACCCATTCAGGTAACCCCATTTTGAAATTCACACTCCCTATGTGGAAGATTAAGGTCATGTCTTCTATAGGAGGTGTATGGATTTGAACTTGAATAGCCATGCACCAATGGAAGACATGACCTTAATCTTCCACACAGGAAATTTTAAATGAAGTTACCCATTCAGGTAACCCCATTTGAAAGTCACACTCCCTGTGTGGGAGATTAAGGTTATGTCTTCTATTGAGGGTGTATGGATGTCAACTGGAATAGCCCATACACCAATGGAAGACACAAACTTAATCTCCCACACAGGAGTGTGAATTTTGAATGGAGTTACCATTCAGGTAACCCTGTTTGAAATTCACACTCCCTGCATGGAAGATTAAGGTCAATCATGTCTTCCATATGGGGTGTATGGATTTCAAGTGGAATAGCCAATTGCTACCTGTTAGTGAAATCAAGTCCTGGGGATCTTTAAAATTCAATAAGAATTTTTTTACAATTGTATGATAATTGTCCCTGGGCCAAACAAACATGTTTCCTCTTGTACCCAATATCTCACTATGTTTCAGTGCTGTATGGTGCAAAAACTGACTTAGGGGCCAATGGCTCTTAAATTTATAAATTTAAGTGCCCAGATTTTGCTCCCAAGTAAAAAAACTTAGACGCCAACTGAGTTAAACGATTAAAACTATCCTATACAGGGTTCACAGTTTGCTCTCAAATAACCGGGTCCCCTTTTTTATGCTGGACCCATTCAGATAACATTTAGTTGAAATTTGCAGGTCCCAAATTGATTTTTGTGGGTCCAAATTGTACTTATGTACAAAACTTCAGAAACACCCGGAAATGTATTTTCAGTACAGGCGCAAACGATAAATATGAAAGTATGCTGAATTCGGCACCCAAAATTTACCAAAGTTGAGTCAAATTACTGGGTAAAAGACGACTTGCCGCGATCGGCCGACTTTCTCATAAAGAACTACAATTACTACCTAATAACATGCACTACTTTAATCATCTAATTATTTGGTTATTTTGTTATATTTGCTCGGTTGAAATATACAAGTACCGCAAAAACGTGTTTTCGCGACGAGACGCGATGTCACGAGGAAACCCTGTTTTGTTGACATTTTTATTGTAACATAATATTTGCACGATCCGAAAAAAACCTCTTCCACAGTTCCCCTCGTATCGCTGATCAAATATCTGTGCATGAAATAGCGATGAGGTGTGTATCATGTTGCAGCGATTTTTGTAATTGTACGGTATGTAATTTATGAATGAAAAGTGAGCCGATTCAGCTGGGTTATCGCACAATGACGATCTATGATGATATTTTCTATTTCTTGGATGGGATTTTTTCCGGGTCCAAGCACAGCCTGCTGGACCCATTCAGGTTACATAATCTTACTTTTTGCGGGTCCAATGAGTTCAAAAAGCGTCCTGGACGCGAAAACGCGATAAACTGTGAACCCTGATCCTATATTGACTGAACGCACATTCAATTACACAATACTGATGACCGGGGGCTTCCCTGTCACAGTAGCTTGGCGCAGAGCCACATGTGTTGAATATTCATAGCTGCTGTACCCTATTACATCTACATTTCCATTGAACGGTACATACTCCGTACACAGCATGTAGAGTGTTTATGTTTTTCAGGATGTCCCCCATCGATTTGCCCTTTTCTTTCCATCACTGTCAAATAGTGATGAAGTGCCAAATAGCAGAGATCAATATGTTATGAAAATATTTTACCTGATAACCCCTATGTTGATATTGGCTAAATAAGCTGTGATTTCTCTTTAAAAAGGGGATGGGCATGTACAATAGTGCAGACCCTACAATATTAGTCCAAATGACGAATACTCTAATCCTAACTTTGATAGTTTGAATCCCATTGTTTTGATTGACTTGACCATTTATTCCAACAGAGTCCCACAAGTGCTGAACTATTTGAAGGCAATCACATACTCGGACAAATTGATGGAATTACTCAGGTCAGGAAGAGAGCTGACCCAGGGTGAAAGGTTAGAGGTCGAGATAAGAGGGTGCTCTATATGGACGGTAGAAGTGAGTTACCTCATTCTTGCGTACTTGCTATGTTATTTATTTGATGTTTCTTTAACCAGGGCAGTGGTGTAGCCAGGGGAGGGGCAGCTGCACCCCCCTGTGAGAAGTCTTGCCCCCTTTCTTGCCCCCCTGTGAGAGGCCTTTTTTTTGTAATTTTTAGCCCATTTTCAGTCAAAGTTTGCTCCCCTGGAAATTTGTTTTGACCCCCCCCTTGCCCCCCTCTGAAAAGTCCTGGCTACACCACTGAACCAGGGTTGCCCCTTCGGTGTCTGGTACTGATCTTCAAGGAGACCTTAAGAACTATAGCCTAGGTTATCACCGAGTGAATGAACCAATGGAAAGAAATTTTAGGGTAGTAAAAAAAATTCATACACAATTTCATAGAAGGCCATGAAATGAATTACATGAATGGTTTGTCAATTTCTGTTTCAGTTGATTCGCAAGGAACTTGAAGAACTAACAGCACAGGACTCAGCACCCAAGATGCTTCTTAACTCCATTATAATTGACTTCTATCTCTGGGACTTTGCTACTGAGAACTGGGATGATATTCAAGATATACCAATCCACAGGATAAGAACACAATTTTACTGAGACGTATTGGCGTATAGCAGGAATGGAACTTTGCAGCTGAATATGAGGCTATCATGCACTGGTCACCATAGACATATATATAAATAACTGAACCAATCATGGCATTGATCAATCGATAAAGTGTTTGATCATGGTGGGAGAGGTTGTGGGTTCAAACCCTGGTGGTGGATTAGTGTGCTCTTATGGAAAAATTGAGTTAGCTTGAAATTCCTCTGCAGTGTTCGATTTTCATTTATTTTTTTGTGTAGCAAAAACTGCTACTCACTTTCAGATTTGAGTAGCAATTCCAATATTGTGAGTAGCATTTTGCTATGCTAATCCAGGTAAATCGAACACTGTTCCTCTGGACAAGGAACTTACTGCTAATTGTCTCATTGTAACCCGTATGAAACTCGGGGAGCTGATCCTGGCTGCAATGGTCATATGTGACCCCTCGGCACAACTGAGCCCGGATGTCGCCAGTGCCACTATTGAGATATGCTCCATCGAACTTAACAATAAACAATAGGAAACAAAGGATTTATTGACTGTTTTATTGATTTTTCACTACTTAAATGTCAAGTACTATAGACATGATATACATCATTTTAAAGCTAATTTCAAGCGGAATATTTTGGTTGAATATCTCAAAAATGATGATTGGCGACTTCAGGGCTTAGTTGTGCCGAGGGGTCACATATGTGGAATGTCTAGGGTGTGCGCTTAGCTGCAAAGCCCTGTGATATTGTTTAATGGTTGTTGAATGATATTTAAAGTGTGCTGAAGCTTGTGGACTAATGTTTAGATGTTGTGCTTGTGCGTAGTGCACTGTAAATCACTACGCTTATTTTTAAAATTATTCCTAGCCAGCTGAAGGAATATGCAAATTTGGAGATTGATATATTTATAAAATGTGACATCATTTGAAATTGAATATATGAATACAAAGCCCACCCAAGTCCATACTTTGGCCAAATTGAGTTAGCATGGGAAATTGTTGCTTATACATAGGCCTATCATATGTGTAAAACTTGAACCCAAATCCACCCTCTACATGCATCTATTGAGCATGTGTCCACCACCGGGGGAAGGGGTATGTGTCCCCACCTTTTGGCAAAATGACCTATTTTTTGTTCTTTTCAGCCACTTTTTGACAATTCAGACCGATTGTCACCCCACATTTCAAGCTGGATTGGCGGTAATGCATGCATGCCCTACCGGTCACAAGATCCAAATGATGATAGACATAACATATATTACTCAGGATATTGAATAAGCCCAATCGGCATTGGAAATTTGCAATGCATTGTGGGACAGTTTTTGCAGTTTTGGGACACTTTGTCCTTTGACCTATCGGTAAAATTCAGAAAAATTTGGGTTTTGTGCGTACAAAATATAATTTAAAACGTGTTACTAGAATAAAAACAAACCCAAAAATTTGGTTATTGTATAAATTAATTATTTTATTATTTATAATGATAACATTATTAGAATAATAAATTAATTATTAATAATTACAGCAATTTTCCCGATATGTCAGAGGTCAAAGTGTCCCAAAACTGCTCTCAAAAACCGGAAGTTAGAATGGTGATTGGGCTTATTGTATTTATGCAATATCACACTATAATAGTGCCAGTATAAACTGAACAAAATTAGCTGAATTTACACTTGATTGCTTAGCAATTGCGATGCATCGCTTTTGAAAAACAATATGCAATACCGTAAAAACTCGATAGTTAGAATAATGTGCTTACTATCGAGCGCTTTTGAAAACATGAAATTGTACCAAAGTCCAGCGATTTACCAACTGAGCTAATGGGGGTAAGACACAAATTTGCAGGTTTACTTGTTCGTATATAACTATGTGTATCGATGATTTGCTCAAAACCCTTTACACCTATGTGCATGGGGCACTTCATGTTTGCATGTTTTAAAAGCTCTCGATAGTAAGCACATATGCTAACTTTCGAGTTTTTACGGTAGCTTGTGAAAAGCGATACATCGCTGGTTTTGCATCACTGTTGCTAATCATGGACAAAAGCAAACAACAAATTTCATTAACATATTTGAAATACCGCAAAGTAAGTATTTCAGACATCCACTGATGTTGATATTAATTATTGCTAGTTGAAGATCAAGAAAAGAAAATTTAGCAAATTATATATCCAGTTGACGGTAATGATTGGTCAATGCAGTAACATTCCTCGGGAGTATTTTTTAAAGTGATGGTTGTCAATCAGGTTGGGCTATATGATCTGGTTGAAATCCATACACCTCTATGGAAGACATGATCTTTAATCACCCACACAGGGGGAGGGGGTGTGTAGATTTGAAATGGAATCACCCATTCAGGAAACCTCATTTGAAATTCACACTCTCTGTGTAGAAAATTTGGGTCATGTCTTCTTTTGGGGGTGTATGGATTTCAACTGGAATAGCCCATTGGCACTCTGAAACAAGTTTAATTTGCTGTTTTGCAAAAGCGATCAATTATTTAACAGGGTTTTATGTTTCATGAAAATGTAAAATTGATTAGAAGTATTCCTTTGTGAAATGGGCTAATCCAGTTGAAATCCATACACCCCCTACAGAAAACATGATCCTAATCTCCCACACAGGGGGTGCAGATTTCAAATGGAGTCTTCCATTCAGGTAACACTATGTGAAATTCACACTCCCTGTGTGGAAGAGTAAGGTCATGTCATCCATAGGGGTGTGGATTTCAACTGGAATAGCCTGTTGATGTTCTGAAACAAGTAATGCATTCTATTTGCTTTCTACAAAAGCAATCAAGTATAAATTCAGCTTTCGGGTAACCCCATTTGAAATTCATACTCCCTGTGAGGAAGATTAATGTCATGTCTTCCATAGGGGGTGTATGGATTTCAAATGGAATAGCCCAATTACAGGGACTGTCTTTTAGAATTTGCAGGAGAGCACTAAATAGCTCTTCTGGAGCCTTCAAGGAAAGCTGTTTAGAGCATTTACAATAGAATGTATGGAGAGAATGGTCAACTAAGGAGAGCTAAAAATCACTCTCCTATATCAGATTTAAGGAGAGCAGTAGAGAGCAATAGCTCTCGTTCTCCTCAAAAGGCATTCCCTGCAATTAATACAAGTGTCAGATGCTAGTTTTGTCCCAATATTCACTTCAGTATTACCTTAATTACATCAGGGATATTGAGACAACATCCCTGATTACAAGTTGATTACATGTTCATTCATATGCAAGGTTTAATTATTTATTAAAGCCATTTTGTAACATGTTTATAAAAACAGATTAGTATTTCCTCTCTATAAAATGTTAGCTTTTACTGTCAGATATGTCCCTTTTAAATTTTGAGCTGAACAAGTGAGGTAAAATTATGTGTGTATAACCATCCTGCATGCTGTATACGTACTGTGTTATGAACATCGCATATGTGGTCAACTAATATTTCCATCATAATTATAAACCACATTATGATGACCGTTAATTCAAAATCTTGGATTTTCACAAAACTACAGCACCTAAAGTCTTGATTTTTGCAGGGTATCTTTGTTTACTAAAGTACTTTATAATCATGTAAAAACCAGAATTTAAAAATATTGAGGGCGTTCTCCTCAGCAAATGTTACAATATGGCTTTAACACAGTGGTCTCAGCACAAGTGCTATTTTCATTAAGAGCCCTGTTTTAACAAAACGGTAATCATGGTAATAAGATAAATTATAATTAACATTAACTTATATACTAGTAATAGTTATTTGGTAATATTTTGAAATCAGAAGGGAAAAAAGAAAGAAACAAGACCCCATTATTTTGGAAGTTTGTCTCAAAGCTCTGCTGTTAACAAGCGAATGCAGAATGTGAGTTTTTTGTTATTATTTTTATTTCTCAGATGGGTACTACACCCATGTCCAATTTTGTGCCTATTTTTGCATTTTTCTCAAAAATTATACCGCATTGGTGACAAGTAAGATATGTATATTATAGGGGCAAGGACTACAACTACTGCACTGGAAATCTTATTTCAGCACAGACAACAGTTGTGGAGTTACAGTCAAAAAATGAGGAAAACCAGTATTTGATCAATAAATCAATAACTACTTGCCTTGAGTTGCTGAATTTTCAGAGCAATAGTTGTAGTCCTTGCCCCTACAACATGCACATCTTAATTGTCACCAATGCACTATAATTTTTGAGAAAAATGCAAAAATAGGCACAAAATTGGCCAGGGGTGTAGTACCCCCTTAATGCTACACAAAATCTTGTGTTCTTTATTTTATGCTGTCGAAATATACCAATCTCCTTTTTTGGCACATTTATCCTTATAATATTTGGACATTATATTTGTCGACTGCAAATCATAACCTTTTGTCATGTTAAACTTAAATGGTAAACTTAAAAGAAAAATGATATGTAAAAGGTTTTTGACAATAATTCAGGCATAACTAACATGCACAAATTTTCTTATGTGCTTGGGAGCTTTGAGAAAAACTTTTCCAATTACTGGGCTCTAACTGACCAAAATTATCTGTATCATGGTAGACATAATTGGAAAATAGTAAATTATTTGTAAATGAATTATATTTTGTATATGAAAAGGATAATAAAGTAGTGTGCTACTGTGTAGCGGGAAATATTTGCAGGGTTTAATCTTTGCGCTTTTCACGGCTGTTTACGGTCGTACAGGCAGCCATAAAAATATTTATTACACATGTGAATATATTTTGAAACGCGAGTTAAACACCCACTAAACTAAGTGTCCAGAATTGATAAAATCATGAAAAATTAAGGAATCTAGAATGAGCGTTTATGGCGTTTCGACAGTATTTTTTGTGGGACATGAGAGCACCTCAGGCGTATCAAATTGCATTCTGAATCTGAAGCATGTCTTTTGAAATTCACGATATAATACAAATTTTATGACAAATTATTAAAATTTGATATTTTTCAAATTTTTGATATATAACAGTCCTCGAAATAAATTTTATAATATTCTTAAAGTGTATGTAGCTGGGAGGAAAAGCCGACGATCAATTGAAAATTTTGACCTTTTATATTGAAGCGGCAGAAAGTATGAAACCAGCATAAGGCCCCCTGAAAAGATTGGTTGCTAAATTGTACATAGACATATCATTTTTATACAGACAGAAAAAGAAAAAGGTACCAGTTATTTTCATCCTGGGTTTTCACCCCTGTATATATCCTAAACAAAGACAGGCAAATGTCATAACAGCTGTATCTTTTTTGGATTTAAGACCTCATTTGTTTGAAATAGGTCAAGAAATATTTCTACAGCGATCTAAAATCCCAAGGAAGATGCAAATTTGAAAGTTGCAGATTGATCTATTGAATGACTTATTGATTTGTACACAAGCATTCTCAAACA
The DNA here is from genome assembly GCF_039555335.1 of Amphiura filiformis. Classification (NCBI taxonomy): domain Eukaryota; kingdom Metazoa; phylum Echinodermata; class Ophiuroidea; order Amphilepidida; family Amphiuridae; genus Amphiura; species Amphiura filiformis. The sequence goes on from NC_092642.1 coordinate 56,751,158, forward strand.
AGAAAACTACAGTTTGTCTACTCTGTAGAACAAAGTGGCAACGCGCACGTATACAGCGCATTAACAGTGCGTAGTGCTGCGTCTCTGCTGCAGGTATGCGTGCCTTCAAAGTCGGCACAATGTGTGCGTCCGCGTCAGTACTTTGTACTTCAGAGTAGACTGACTGTAGCGCTGTGCTTTCCATTGATTTGAACATTGAAGTGCTATTGATTTTGTTACTTCCTTGGGTTTTCGATCACCGTTTCTTTCATTTTATCAACCCGATTTTAACAAATGAGGTCTTAAATCAGAGCTAAAGAGTACAGGGAATTTTGACATGTGATGTGATCTTGCAAATCAGTTGGAAGTTGGATATTCTGATTTTCAGATATAGGCAAACAAAGACAATCATGAAAACTGAAAATTGAATATGCCCGACTTCAGACTGATTTCGCTTGATCACACCACATATTCGTCTTGTTTAGGATGTACAGGGGCGAACATAACTGATAACTTTATTCTTTTGCTCTCTGTAGATGGGATGACCGGTCAGTAAAAGTTCCTTTTCTTTTCTTTTTCTTTTTTCCCCCAAAAAGTGACCAGCATGCATGCGGATATGCCAACATTCATACATTCGCATTCAGGTCTACAACTCACTAAAGGCCAGGAGGCATGATCCGACACTTTTAAGGGATCTAAAATGAGCATTTATTGCATTTCGACAGTATTTTTTGTGGGACATGAGAGCACCTCAGACCTATCGAATTGCATTCTGAATCTGAAGCATGTCTTTCTGATATCAAATAATTTTCATTTTTGAAAATCACAATATAATACAAATTTTATGACAAATTATAAAAATTTGATATTTTCAAATTTTGATATATAACAGTCCTCAAGTAAATTATATAAATCTAATGACATATTCTTAAAGTGCATGTAGCAGGAGGAAAAGCCGACGGTCAATTGAAAATTTTGACCTTTCATATTGAAGATATGGATTTTTTCCCAAAAAGACCTTATTTTTGTTGGTGTTAAAAAAAAAAAAAATCCATATCTTCAATACGAAAGGTCAAAATTTTCAATTGATCGTCGGCTTTTCATCCCACCTACATACACTTTAAGTATAAATCATCAGATATATAAAGTTTACTTCAAGTACTGTTAAATATCAAAAATATCAATTTTTAATGATTTGCCATAAAATGTGTATTAAATTGTGAATTTCAACAAATCTAAATTATTTGATATCAGAATGACATTCTTCGTATTCAGAATGCAATTCGATATGTCTGATGTGCTCTAATGTCCCACAATAAATACTGTCCAAACGCTCATACCCCAGCCCTTAATTCCTGTACAAACTCCTTTGTTAAATGCTTTGTTAAATGCACAGATCATAAGCATCAAGGTCTATTTAATTGCAAATTGAGCGATGCAATGCTATAGTCATGTTATATTGGTATATCCATCGGTGGGGAATATGAACTTTTTGATTTTACTTCATTATGCATCATTTATTTATTATCAAAATAACCATAAAACCTTTCAGAAATTATTATTGCATAATTTTTGGCAAAGAAAAACAAATAAAAATGTGACCAAAATCATCTATTATAATGATTTTTAAAATAACAAACACACACACAAAAAAAACCATACACACAAGACAGTCATCGGATGTAATCATGTTTTGCATAAGAACTCTTCATATACATAAGTCATTTATTTATCAAGTTAGTTCTGTCTTTGAATGTGTCTCATTATGATTATTAATGATGTATTGGGATATTCCAATTAAAATTCATACACCCCCTATGGAAGACATCATCTAAATCTCCCACACAGGGAGTGTGAATTTGAAATACTAGTAGTCACCAATTCAGGTAACCCCATTGGAAATACACACTCCCTGTGTAGGAGATTATAACGTCATGTCTTCCACACAGGGTGCGGTGGAAGTTTTTAATTTGTCTTTGATTATAATGAGCTGATCTATCAGTGCAAAATTAAAACATGTTTTGAAATGGACTTCTCATGAAATACCTTAATTGTTTCCTGTGGTTAAATGACCTTGTAATTCATAATAATCCAAGATAAATTAGGTATTGTTCTCTTGTTGTATAACATTGCAAGCTGTTTTATAATAATCGTAATTTAACATACAAATATGACAAACATGACTTTTTAAGGCACGTGCTGGTGTCATTTCTTTCTTTGTTGTTTATTTGTTCTTTACACCGATTCAATATTTAAACCTAGTGGGCACAAGTTGACATGTCAACGTTGAATCAACGTTGAAATGCAAATCAACCTGATCAACCTGAAGTTGAAATCAGGTTGATATTTCAACGTTGATTCAACTTTGAAATCGGGTTGAAATTTAAATCAACTTGATTTCAACCTTATTTCAACCTAACATTGAGTAAGGTTGAAATAAAGTTGATATTTCAACGTTGAATCAATGTTGATGTGCCCACTGGGAAGGGAAATTCTAGTGCCCTTCTGTTTTTCCATGTGGTCCAGCCACATATTACAATACAAAGTACATCAAATTGATCAAATAAACCATGAAACTTACAAAACGTAACGTTTTAGTAAATAAACAAATTGCATATTTGAATTTTTAATGAAAATAATGAAAGTTTTGGTCAAATTGAAAAGGTGATGCGGGCAGGTGACGGGAAACTTGGAATCGACTTTCATTAGCCTTATTAATTTACCTACAGATATATTCACAAACCTATCAGGATGAAAAACAAGGAATTGTACTAAAACATAATAAATTAAGGACTGCACAGTAATTATACAGTGCGCCTGTGTAAATTGTGGGCAGTGGCGGCGTCAGGAATTTTTTTTCGGGGGGAGGGGATTAGGGGGGAAAAGTGAATTTCAGCGGGGAATCAACAAATTTTGAGCAAAATTACCACAAAAAGTGGAAATATTTGTAATTTTGGGTTTTTTCTGGGGGGAAACAGGGGGAGCAAGAGTTCTGACTGGGGGGCCATGCCGCCACCACTGATTGGGGGGGGGGGTGACTCTTGGTGGACCAAAGGGGATAAGGAAGTAATTTTTGTCGCATTATAATTTTATAATCTAAAATGTTGTATAAAAGAACTGTGAAAATATTCCAACTAAGCCAAATTCGCTACTCACCATGGGTTGGGTGGTTATTTTTTGCACACTGTGGGGAAAGCAAATTTTGGCAAACCATGTTAAAATTTTACCATCTGGGGCCCATAATTACTACACAGTCCCTTTCGATACCGAGTAATTGCAAATACAACTAAATATGATAAATTATAAATTTTTTTAGACAATCACTTAAAAATATTATATCTTTCTTAATATCAAAATAGAAATGTTATGTAGCTTACACAGATAATGATAACATATATTTAAACTAAGCAAAATAGTGTTACATTTTGAGAATAAAGATCTTTTGCTTATCCAATATCGTGTCAACCTTTATGATGCCATATTGGATAGGCAAAAGACAAAATCCTATCTTTTATTATCTAAATCTGGATTCATTGGTGAAAAGGTCGAAGGTCAACACAGTGGCGTATCGTCATATGCACCCCCATCGATCTGAAAATTTAGAAAATCCCATAGGAAATGTGCCAAAAATGGTTAGTGCCCCCCCATCAGGCCTGGTGGTCCCCAACCATGATTGAGGCCCCCCCCCCCCCAGGAAGACTCATACTATGCCACTGGGTCAACAGCTCCACACAGGATAAAACAGAACATTTTCTCCAATTTTTAGTAATCTTGATATAACAAAAAAAAGGAGATTACATTATGTAAGAATTTTGTTACCAAGGAAAACACAAAATATATCAATCAATCGGACTGCATATGTGTATGGACGCATCTTGCTGTATAACCTTGGTAATAAAATTTCCTACATAGTGCAAACTATTCTTTTTTGGTTTGTTATAACAAGACAAACATTTTGGGAAATAAAAGTAACTTAATGAGCTGATCAATCAGTGCTAAATTAAAACATGTTTTGACATGGATTTCTCATGAAACACATTGTTTCCTGTTTTTTGTTAATTGACCTTGTAATTCATATGATTCACCAAAATTTTCCAAGATAAAATGAGGCATTGTTCTCCAGTTGTATAACATTGTAAGCTAAATACTAGTATAACAAACATGACTTTTTAAGGCACGTGCTGGTGTAATTTCTTTTCTTCGTTGTATTATATACAGTTTTATAACATTGCAAGCTGTTTAAAGCCATAATGTACGATCTTATAATATGAAATTAATATAATTTTTTTTAAACCTGATTTTTTGGCATTTATACATGTCCCAACTTACACCTAAATGGAATCATCCAAATTTGTTGTGTTTGAAGGTCAACGGAGCAATTTTGACATAAATGACTAAAATAGCCAGTGGGGTTTCTTTCACTTTCCCTTGTTATTTAAGCTTTGAATGGACACAAAGCCTTTCCCGGCAGTTATTACTAATATTATTTCAGCATTTTGGGTAAAGAATAACAAAATTAAAATTTGAGTGATTGAAGGAAATCGTACATTATGGCTTTAATAACCCTAATTTAACCAATGTTACAAATAATATGACAAACATGACTTTTTGTAATTTCTTTCTTCGTTGTTTATTTGTTCTTTACACTTATTCAATATTCAAAGGGTAAATTTTAGGGCCAATCTATTTTTCCATGTGGTCCAGCCACATATTACAATACAAAGTACATAAATACACTGATTCAATATTCAAATGGACATGGTGCCCTTCCATTTTTCCATGTGGTCCAGCCACATTTTACAATACAAAGTACATCAAATTGATAAAATAAACTTACAAAACGTAACATTTTAGTAAATAATAAATTGCATGTAATAATAATTCTTAAAGGGGTATTTTGTGTGGAACAAGACCTTGTTTCTTGAAGAAATTGTGTGAAAAGCAGAAGCAGCCAGTTCCACACTATTCCACTTGTTCTTTGGAAATGACCCGTGGAAGGATCTTGTATACAAGATCCTTACACTGGTCATACACAGGATCCTTATGCATTCTCACAGATTTCTTTTGCTGGGTGCCAATTATTCGCCTGTGAATGTGGTCCAGGAAGATGTTCCGTGTCAGTACATTTTCCTGTTGTGTCAGTTGGACAACTGCTTGGTTACTGACATGTGCTTAGAGTAGAAGTATTGAAGTAATCTTGTTTGTAATTTTGGTTCATTTCTATGGACAGGATTTCAAGATATTACCTTGTGAAAAATTATTAGTTTCTTTTTGAGCCCAGTTTTCATCAATCAATAGAATTGCATATGGGTACTGACCCGTCTTGTTGTATTACCTTGGTAACAAAATTTCTACATAGTGCAAACTATTCTTTTTTTAAGTTAAAACAAGAGAAATTATTTAAGACCATATTCATCAAAATCAGAGGATTTTTTTCTGTTTTGAATTTTGACCCCTGTGTAAAATATGACCCTGGATATCTCGGAATACCCAAGGGTAGGCCTATAGCCACTGGGCACCCATCAGATTCTTATTCTAACCACCAATGTCAACAAAAAAACACAGCAAAAATGTTAGTCATACCCAACTTTACACTAACATTCAAGTAGGCCTTCTACTTGTGTACATCATATGTGACGCGATCAAGCAAAATCAGTCGGAACTCGGCAATATTGATTTTGAGATATAGCCAAACAAAGCGAATATTTCCTTTTGTTTCCTCTTGTTTTGGAAACTCTTTCATTGCTCATAAAGGGTTCACAAAAAATAACTCCCCCCTTAAAATTACAAGACATTTTTTGCATAACTTGACATACATTTCGCTGATTTGAACAATCTAAAAACCTGTGAATAAAGGAATCATTTTCCTAACCTCCCAAAGTTCTTTCCGTAACAAATCTTTTTTCTTTTGGCCAAAAATAATCACATTTTCCAAAAATGATGCTCTCAGAAAAAGTTGCACTTTTCCACATCCTATACATTTAATGTACAAAAACATTCTCGATATCAATGTTTTGATTTATTTAATGGTGTTTTTGTTTTCTTTAATTTTTATGTATACGATTACCCAGTCACACATGCAATCATCTTGCAGTATAAAACAATGACTAATTGACATGTAAGGGTTTTTTCCCTTTTCTAGAAGATTGTATTGAGACGGTGTTTCAAAAATGGTAAAATCAATTTAAGAGTTACAAAACATTTCTATTCATAACTTAACATTCATTTTGTTGATTTGAAAAAATAAAAAACCTGTGAATAGAGGCATCTGTTTGCTACCCTACCAAAGTTATCTTTTCTTAAAATCTTTTTGTTTTGGTCAAAAATAATCACATTTTTCAAAAATGATGCTTTAAAAAAAGTTGCACTTTTCAACATCCCATACATGTAATGTACAAAACTTTCTCGGTATCAATGTTACGATTGATTTAATTGGGTTTTTTTCCTTCCCCTTTTTGTCTCTCACCCATGCAACCATCACGTAGTGCAAAATAATGATTTGTTGAAGCTAATTTTGACATAAATGAGGATGTTGAAAAGTGCAACTTTTTCTGAAAGCATCATTTTTAGAAAACGTGATTATTTTTGGCCAAAACAAAAGATTTTCAGACCAAAGAACGTTGGGAGGGTAGAAAAATAATTCCTTTATTCACAGGTTTTTAAATTTTTCAAATCCACGAAATTTATGTCAAGTTATGCAAAAAAAATGTTCTGTAATTTTAGGGGGGAGTTATTTTTTGTGAACCCTTTATCTTTGGAACTGGTTGTCCAATTTCAATGGGTTTTTCTGCAAAAGCAGCTTTGTAAATGCTATTTAGTAGCCTATAAGAATCTGAAAATTTAATATTTCCGAGTTCCGACTGATTCTGCTTGATCGCATGACATATGCTTAAATTGAGGGGTGTTGTTTGATTTGGTCCTGTAGCACTATCGGTGCCCCGTAGCACTGTCCCGATAGCTACCGATGGCTCTATGCTTTATAAGAGTTAAGGTTGGTCTGAACCCTGGAATTATGGAAACTTTCGGGCCTCATAACTTCTAAATTGTTGGTCTAAAGTATATAAAAGTATACATATTTAGAATGGCAAAGACTTGATAAGTTCATCTGAGAGGTCAAATTTGGGCCAAAATGGCACTTTTGGCCCAAAATCCCAAAAATAACGGTTTTTGGCCCACTTCTTTTTTGTGCACCGTAACAAAAAATTCTTGGGCCAAAATTTTTTGAAACTAATTTTTAAAACTAGATCAAAATATCTAGGACACGTTTTTCATTTTTTGAATTTCGACTAACTTTGAGAAATTTGCGCCAAAAGTGGTCAAAAAATGCTGATTTTTTAAATAAATTATAAAAAAGCCCGATTTTGGCACAAATTTCAAATATTTTTGGTGAAATTGGTCAAAATTCAAAAAAATGAAAAAACGGGTCCTAGATATTTTAATCTAGTTTTTAAAAATTAGTTTCAAAAACTTTTGGCCCAAGAATTTTTTGTTACGGTGCACAAAAGAAGTGGGCCAAAACCGTTATTTTTAGATTTTGGGCCAAAAGTGCCATTTTGGCCCAAATTTGACCTCACAGATGAACTTATCAAGTCTTTGCCATTCTAAATATGTATACTTTTATATACTTTAGACCAACAATTTAGAAGTTATGAGGCCCGAAAGTTTCCATAATTCCAGGGTTCAGACCAACCTTAAGGGCTCTGGTATGAACGTTTGGACAGTATTTTTTGTGGGACATAAGAGCACATCCGACTTATCGAATTGAATTCTGAATACGATATGTACGAGGAATGTCCTGATGATATCAAATAATTTTGATTTTTTTTTTAAATTCGCGATATAATAAAAACTGTATGACAAATTATTAAAATTTTTGATATTTAACAGTCCTCGAAGTAAACTTTCTAAATCTATAATTGATATGTAGGCCTACTTAAAAGAAGGTACCCACGAGCGCGATAAGACGTGACGGCGTGGATTGTCGCCCGGTCCTTCTGGAAGGAATAAACTTTTCGATTACGCCACTGTTGATGGCAAGTTCACGGCGCTTCATTCTGGTTTCCAAATTTGCCGCAAGTCAGGACATCCTTGGCACTTTTTAATGCATCGACCACCATCTTCTTCAACTCTGGAATGCACTTGCTATACAAGAAGGGATTCACCCCGGAATTTAAGGCAACCATAAGGATGGAGAAATTTAAATATGCTGTCGGAAGAATCGCTAAGCCGAAGCCTTGTGTGAAGTGGTATATCATGCGAGGAAAGAGCATTACTGTTACAGCGATGATTGGGTTGATGACAGCGCGGCCTAGCTTCCACGTCTTGCTGGCGGCAGCATCTGCCTTCCGTTTGCGAAGAATTTCCTCAGCACTCGTTGAGGCTGATTTCCTGGAGGCTGATTCCACTATGCTACCTGACAATGAGTGCAAGGCGGAGGCAGGAACAACGAGCCTAACGTGTTTTCTATGAGCCAAGATCATGTACGTGTAACTACCAAGAATGCCTACGTAGGCCACCACAAATCGAATCCATGTGTAGAGATGAAAGCCTCGATCTTTTACGTCAAAGAATCCTCCCGATATGCAAGTATCATCTGCATTATTCTGAGACTGGAAATCCAGAGAGACATAAAAGACAATTATGCCTGAAAGCGCACCTTCACACAAGGAGAGCACCCACGTAAGAGTGATAACCCACCACACAGCCGACGTTTGAATGTACACGCGGTATTTTAATGGCCACACGACAGAAACCATGCGATCCACGCTGACCATCGTCAAATGATTCAAGGATTCCAGTAGGAATGTCCATGTAAATGTACCGGCAATGATGCAAGTAGCGGCATCACGAATCTCCGAGTGTGGTTGAGTTGCGAAGATTACGTGAGAAACGAACGCCGCAGTTCCTACCAGAAGATCGGATATTGCAAGGCTTACAATATACAGGTGACACTGGATACGCTTTTTCTTTCTTTGCCAACAAATCAGGGATATTACGCAGATATTTATAACAACAATGCATGGACAGATAACCACCCATAGGCTCAGCTGGTGGACACCAAAGCCTACAGTTAGGTCTTCGTTGCTTGGTACATTAGAGATTGTGCTGTCATTTTCATTGGTTTGGTTTTCAACCATGTTGACGATTTACAGATGCAATGTACCTATGATTAAAAGAAGAAGGTATTCGTCTTGCATTATTCGTTCAACAGTCATTCGGTTGTGAAATGGACTTTCAAAAGTCATATCTGGTACAATTAGTAAATTGTCATATTTGTGCATTTGGTCTTAAATCTTATATGGAGGACTTTACCGATACTCTCGGTGAAAACTAGTCCCGTTAGGGGTATGTTTTTATAGAAATCTGGTTCCGCTAAGCAGGGCTGGATATACCTTTTTGAGGACTCTGGGTCGGGCCAAATTTTGGAGGCCCCCAAAGCTCACCTTGAGGAAGGCATGTGCACTCAAGTGGCCAAATTTTGGCGTATCAACAGTGACAGTGGAAGCATGCGAGACGATGATAAGACAGTGACGGTGGAAGCATAAAAGACGAGGATAAGACATTTGCGCGCGAAAAAATTCCAATTTCATACTATTTTAGCCCAAAATGAAGGTGAATGTCGTATCAATGAGCCAGTGCGCGCAAATTGTGCAATTTTACCATATTTTGGCACAAAACATGGTGTTTTTTGACTTTGACCGTTGGTCGGAAAAAGGTTTAAGAGTGGACCCAGCATTGGACGTTGACCATTATCCGAAATAACGAAATTGATATCTTCCTAACCACACACCCTAATTTTCTGGTCTGTGTCCTAACTGCATAATGTGGAGCCCTGAGCTCCATCAATTTAGAATGTGAAACGTATAGTGTTCAACGCCACGCCACGTTTTGCCGTTGAACACACCATGGGTTTCTTGATTAAAGGTTCAAAATTGAGGAACCAAAATTTTAATTGAAGCCTAGAACTTATTAAAATATACGTGCTTACCTTCAAAATATACTCGATTGGCGTCCACAGATCGGTCTACAGCTCAGCACTCGATGAAGTTACCGTGATATGATGAACAGATATGAAACATTCTGTTTCCGCTCTCATATATATTAATTATATTTTCAATTCAACTGGGTGGTCACGTTGAACGGAAATACACTTGTTGACAGATGGTAACGTGGAAAGTAGGCCACATCATACTACAGAATCATAGACTTCATCGTAAAGCCATACCGTAATTAGAGCTAATTAGTCATTATTGTTCTCCCTATCATTTAATGACAATGAAATCTGCTAAATCAAGCACGATTAGGTACGTCAGTGGTTATAAGTCATACTTATACAAGAGAAGATGCCATAAGGTTTGAAAATAGAAATGTTTACATCATCATACTCAGCTTCGATGTTTTACATCATCATATTTTCTTACACATGATGTATAATGTGGTTATTATTTTTCATACAATTTATACAAAGTCGGAATTATTGATCTATTCGACGATTTATATAACAAGGTTAGGAGCCCTTGAAGCTCCTTGAACTACTCAATTGCATGCATGGATCGATCGATATTAAGAGATATTAAGGAGCGATCCGTGATCGATTATGTAAAGGTTGAGGATTCGTCGAAAAGAAAAAGGGCCATATTCCAGATAATCGATTTAGACGTAATATTCAACAAGTTTTTTCACGTGCACAAGTGAATTTTATGTAAAATTGTAGAATTTCCGCGCGCGAAGTTGTCGTAAACAGGTCAGCGTATAGAATTTTGTTTCTTGCCGTTGGCCTAAATAATTTGATCAGTCCAAAATGGTGCACACATCATGCAAAAATTAAAGTATCTTTTAAAGTTTCCCCCATAACAATAGTTACTGGTCTCTGATACACACTGTAGCTTGGGAAAATCAATGTCCAGCGGATGATTATTTTAGTTCTACTTCATTCAGAGGTAGTTCTACTGCAGCCATGGAGCTATCAGAGGTAGCTCTACTTTATTCACAGTGCTATCGGAGGTAGTTCTACTGCAGCCATGGAGCTATCAGAGGTAGCTCTACTTTATTCACAGTGCTATCAGAGGTAGTTCTACTGCAGCCATGGAGCTATCAGAGGTAGCTCTACTTTATTCACAGTGCTATCAGAGGTAGTTCTACTGCAGCCATGGAGCTATCAGAGGTAGCTTTACTTTATTCACGGTGCTATCAGAGGTAGTTCTACTTCATCCACAGTGCTATCAGGGGTAGCTCTATTTTATTCACAGTGCTATCAGAAGTAGTTCTACTTCATTCACACAGTGCTATCAGAGGTAGTTCTACTGCATCCATGGTGCTATCAGAGGTAGCTCTACTTTATTCACGGTGCTATCAGAGGTAGTTCTACTGCATCCATGGTGCTATCAGAGGTAGCTCTACTTTATTTACAGTGCTATCAGAGGTAGTTCTACTGCATCCATGGTGCTATCAGAGGTAGCTCTACTTTATTCACGGTGCTATCAGAGGTAGTTCTACTTCATTCACACAGTGCCATTAGAGGTAGTTCTACTTCATCCATAGTGCTATCAGAGGTAGCTCTATTTTATTCACAGTGCTATCAGAAGTAGTTCTACTTCATCCACAGTGCTATCAGGGGTAGCTCTATTTTATTCACAGTGCTATCAGAAGTAGTTCTACTTCATTCACACAGTGCTATCAGAGGTAGTTCTACTGCATCCATGGTGCTATCAGAGGTAGCTCTACTTTATTCACGGTGCTATCAGAGGTAGTTCTACTGCATCCATGGTGCTATCAGAGGTAGCTCTACTTTATTTACAGTGCTATCAGAGGTAGTTCTACTGCATCCATGGTGCTATCAGAGGTAGCTCTACTTTATTCACGGTGCTATCAGAGGTAGTTCTACTTCATTCACACAGTGCCATTAGAGGTAGTTCTACTTCATACATAGTGCTATCAGAGGTAGCTCTATTTTATTCACAGTGCTATCAGAAGTAGTTCTACTTCATCCACAGTGCTATCAGAGGTAGTTCTACTCCATTCACAATGCTATCATGAGGTAGCTCTACTTAATTCACAGTGCTATCAGAAGTATATAGTTCTACTTCATTCACAGTGCTGTCAGAGGTAGTTCTACTTCATTCACAGTGCTATCAGCGGTAGTTCTACTTCATCCACAGTGCTGTCAGAGGTAGTTCTACTTCATCCACAGTGCTGTCAGAGGTAGTTCTACTTCATCCACAGTGCTATCAGGGGTAGTTTTACTTCATCCACAGTGCTATCAGAGGTAGTCCTACTTCATTCACAGTGCTGTCAGACGTAGTTCTACTTCATTCACAGTGCTATCAGAGGTAGTTTTACTTCATCCACAGTGCTGTCAGAGGTAGTCCTACTTCATTCAAAGTGCTATCAGAGGTATTTCTACTTATTTCCACTTCATTCACAGTGCTATCAGAATTCAAAAAATCAAAATTATTTGATATCATCAGGACATTCTTCGTATTCAGAATGCAATTCGATATGTCTGATGTGCTCTAATGTCCCACAATAAATACTGTCCAAACGTTCATACCCCACCCCTTAATATAGCATATCTTTTTGGTTTCTTTTTTAGGACATGAAGAGGGGGGTTAAAAACATTTTAGACCATAAATGGAGGGGGAGGGAAATCAAAACAAAATCCACCCTTTTTTAGGGTAATCTACAAACTGATGTCGGAGGTTCCAACTTTTCCAACCACCACCAATGTATTTATGAACACACCACACCCTAATATCATGAATATCATCATAAATGAAATAGATTTAACGCATTCTAAAAGTTATAAAAGGAAACCCCTATTTAAAATGATCAAACTCTCGGTACATCAAATTAACTGTACCCTGATGAAATGACATAACATTACTGCATGCGTGACAACTCAAGATATGCATGCGTTGGATTGAATGCGTGTTTCGTCATACGCGCGTGATTGCTGTTCGCGTATTTGTCATTACGCGTTTGTATCACAGTTACCCACTTTCATTGTGCGCACAAGATAAAATAAACAAAAGCACATTTTCGCACTATTTGGTCGTAAGTTGCGAAACACTGAGCTATTTCTGTCAGAGAAAAGAGAGATTTGGTGAAAGTTGTGAAAATGCGTGATCAAATTAGAGTCACGCGGTAGCATGACCAGCAAGTTTTAAAAAAAAACGACTGATAAAGAAGAATAAGAAGATGCACCGCGGACTATATTTACACGAAACAAAACGCTATTGTTCTATGATATTTTTCGCTGGGTACAAAATATATCTAAAACCATGCTAAATCGTATTTACTATCCAAAGTGTAATATTTTAATAACTCATTAATTCAAAAAGTTACACCAATCATACAGTCAATCCGATTGTTTGATAATAAATAAACATTCTTGCTTTATTTCACGCGGTATTTCATAGCCAAAATTAGTGGAAAATCATAGCTAATCATACTGATATCCACAATCTTTCGTCACTGCTACAGCCATACATGGCTGTCACTGTCGCACTACCTTTTGAGATTCACTTTCAAATATACCCTAGTATATTCCTGGATACCCTACATACAAATTCTGGATCCCATTCGCCAAAAAATCAAGTTTTTCGCAATTCTTTTATTCTTTCCGGACCACAGCATACATTCATATTAATAAATACTCCACTTTCACACGTCGTTATAACGGGTCGTCCCGTGGCGAAGCGGTTAAGGTCCTGGACTTCTAATCCACTTATGAATTTTGCTCAGGTTCGAAACTTCCCACCACTTTTTTCTTAATGTTTTATTAACCAATGTATTGTCATAAATCAAGAATAACACCATCTCGAACATCCATTGTTGCTATTATGATATTATTTTTTTTCATCAAACAAACATGTCTGATTTTTTATTCTCATTTAGGCCTAGGCCTCAGGCCTGAGCCTACTTTCACCATCCAGATGCTTTCACCATGCCTGACTATCATGACATCTTCGTTATTTAAAACACATTTATCATTGGCTCTGTTCACAGTTCAATCTGAAATTATATTTGCAATAAATATTATAAATTGTCACAAATTAAAATCACAAACCGCGAAAGATCGCCAACAACTGCCGCTGAATATTGATATCAAACTAGATTTCACCGCAGGGCTATAAAGAACCACAAACCGCGACATTTGGATATCCAACTAGATAGCCCAGCAGGGCTACAAAGAATCACACACCACGAAATATGGATATCCAACAGGCTTAACCTATAAATTAGCTCCCGATAGAGGGCAGGGCCTGATAAGGGTAATTAAAATCACAAACCGCGAAAGATCGCTGACAACCGCCGCTTAATAGGGATATCCAACTAGATTGCCCCGCAGGGCTACAAAGAACCACAAACCGCGAAATTTGCATATCCAACAAGATTGCCCGCAGGCTTATCGATTATAAAGAACCACAAACCGTGAAATATGGATATCCAACAAATTAAGACCACAAACCGCGAAAGATCGCCAACAACTGCCGTTAAATTTGGATATCCAACTAGATTGCCTCGCAGGGCTATGAAGAACCACAAACCGCGAAATTTGGATATCCAACAAGCTTAAACTAATTAACTGCCGATAGAGGGCTTGATAAGGGAAATTAAAATCACAAACCGCGAAAGATCGCCGACAACCTCCGCTTAATAGGATATCCAACTTGATTGCCCCGCAGGGCTACAAAGAACCAAAAACCGCGAAATGTGGATAGCCAACAAATTAAGACCACAAACCGCGATAAAATGAAATGAAATGAAATGAAGAGCCACAAACCGCGAAATTTGGATATGCAACTAGATTGCCCCACAGGGCTACAAAGAACCACAAACCACGAAATATGGATATCCAACAAGCTTAAACTATAAATTAGCTCCCGATTGAGGGCAGGCTTGATAAGGGAAATTAAAACCACAAACCACGAAAGATCGCAGATAACCGCCGCTTACTAGGCATATCCAACTAGGTTGGCCCGCAGGGCTACAAAGAACCACAAACCGCGAAATTTGGATATCCAACTAGATTGCCCACAGGCCTATAGATTATAAAGAACCACAAATCGCGAAATATGGATATCCAATAAATTAAGACCACAAACCGCGATAAACGAAATGAAACGAAATGAAGAGCCACAAACCGCGAAATTTGTATTTGTAACTAGATTGCCCCACAGGGCTACGAAGAACCACAAACCACGAAATATGGATATCCAACAAGCTTAAACTATAAATTAGCTCCCGATAGAGGCCAGTGCTTGATAAGGGAAATTAAAACCACAAACCACGAAAGATCGCAGATAACCGCCGCTTAATAGGCATATCCAACTAGGTTGGCCCGCAGGGCTATAAAGAACCACAAACATTCAAACACGATTATCTTGCCTAGTCGGGGCATAGACGCTTCCGTAGTATAGGCTTAAATATATGCGCATTTACCAGTTCCAACTTGGAAGTAAATCGGACTTACTCTCCGTATCTCTCTGGCATTGTCAACATTGGGTGTGTGCTGTTTATATTTACATTTTCTGTACATATTTACGTTGCCTTGAATAATTAAAGTATATTAAAATATATATTGATCATTGTGTACGCCTCAGTCACGCGTGACGAGCAAGTTTTAAAAATAAACGACTGATAAAGTTTTGTTTAATTATTTATTGTCATAAATCATGAACAGCAACTTCAAACATCTATTTTTCGTTTTATGGAGCACTTTGTAACCTGATGACTTTCCAAGCTTGGAGCTGCTTGGTTACATTCATAAAAAGAAAAGAAATCTACCAAAAAAACGTTGACAACGTAAAGAAATCAGCAAGTTTAAAAAAAAACCACCTCGGCTCACTTTTTGAAACTTGGTCCCATTTTGAATACCAACAGGAAATCAGTGTTTTTATTTTATTTCAACAGAATACAGCGTTTCCAACAAGATTACAAGCCTACTACACTTCTGGAAATGTTTTAAATTTATATAAATATGATGAAGTTTAAATTAATACCTTTTACAAATGGGACCAAGTTTCAAAAAGTGAGCCGAGGTGGGTTTTTTTAAACTTACTGATTTCTTTACGTTGTCAACGTTTTTTTGGTAGATCATTGTATACAGTGAATCGGAACAGGTAAGTCAAAACATGCAGACCAGAATAAAAATCTAACTGTGGTACAGAATCTTTATTATTTAGGGAAAAGATATTGATGACAAAGCGAGATAATGTTGACAGTGTCTCTGCATACATGTACAATATTACGTTTTATATATACTTAGGGCCTATTATTTTTAGATCATCTGGGAGGCAGATTTTTTGGCACGTTCATTGGGGGGCCCGGATGGGGGTGATAATTATTTTTCAGTTCATCTTTAATACGGTTTATATATTTATATGGTTTGTGATAGGCCTATTTACGAATTTGCTTATAGGGTAAAACTAAACAATAATGAGAAAGATCTTGAAAATTATAAAATAAAACATGATATCGCAATTTCTATTAAAGCCATATTGTAACATTTCCATAAAAATAGATTGGTATTTCTTTTCGGTCGAACAAGTGAGATAAATTTACTACTAGGCCTAGTGCGAATGCGTGTTACTCCGAGCGTCGGTCGTGCTACGGTACGGTTCTTTCATGTTTGCGTATGACCGTCCCGCACGCATTCAAAATCTCGGATTTTGACGAAACTACAGCACCTAAAGTCTTGATTTTTGCAGGGAATCTTAGTTTACTAAAGTACATTACAATTGTGTAAAAAACAGAATCTAAAAAATATTGAGGGCGTCTTCCTCAGCAAAAGTTACAATATGGCTTTCAAATTCAATTGTAATGAAAATAAGATATCGAATTCATCTAACATGCATACAAACAAGTCTCTGGTCCAAATATTATAAAATAAACTTCAAATGTACGTCTTGAATTTAAAAAACAACCTCATTTTCTACGAAGGTCAAAGTTTAGCCTAAGATTATTCAATTTGGCCTGTTGAACTATACAATTGCATTGAGACGGTTCTACCAAAGTATCACACCCTATAATGCGTTGTAAATATTTACTACATTAACATTTTGAATTACATTTTTTCATCTCTCTTTTTTTCTTTTTACATATGCTGTTACCATGGTTACAGAAGTGTTTCCCACGTTTGAGGTTAGTATTTGAATTGGTTTGAAATTTGAAATCAACATTTATATCATTAGAAATACAAAATATTAACATTTACATTTTTGCTGCAACTTTCTATGGTCCGCTCCGATGGAATGAAATTTCTTTAAAAACAAAAGCTGTGTACGATCTGGTTCAAATATATGATCTAATTTCAACTTTGGTTTGTTTTCATGAATTACGGGAGGTTCTTATCGGCAGTAACTATGATATGCTTGCACAAAGACAGCTATGAGTTACCCAACCAAAGGGTCACCCCATCGGGGTTTAATTATGAGGAAGTTGAAGTATCCTCCTGCCACAGGCCACGTTGTACAAATCTGCCTGATCTGGTGAGTACAATCACGGTAGTAATAGTTCATCAATGCACATAAGTTGCTGATAGTTACTTCATCAATGCCCATATCAATAGTAGATAGTTACTTCATCTATGCTTATATCAGTGGTAGATAACTACTTCATCAATACTCACATCAGTGGTAGATAGCTACTTCATCAATGCACATATCAGTAGTAGATTGCTACTTCATCAATGCACATATCAGTATACAAATATTGAATGTTTATGAGTACAATGGTAAGAATATTTTCGCAGAGTGCAGATATCTGTGGTAGATAGCTACTTCATCAATGCCCATATCAGAAGTAGATAGCTACTTCATCAATGCCCATATCAGTAGTAGATAGCTATTTCATCAATGCCCATATCAGAAGTAGGTAGCTACTTCGTCAATGCCCATAATCGGTAGTAGATAGTTACTTCATCAATGCCCATATCAGTAGTAGATAGTTACTTCATCAATGCCCATATCAGTAGTAGGTAGCTACTTCGTCAATGCCCATAATCGGTAGTAGATAGTTACTTCATCAATGCCCATATCAGTAGTAGATAGCTACTTCATCAATGCCCATATCGGTAGTAGATAATTACTTCATCAATGCCATTTCAGTAGTAGATAGTTACTTCATCAATGTACATATCTTATTGTCAGATTGTAATTGTGTGAAATGATAATTTTTAGATCAATTTTAATAGCAAATCTTATAATATGGCTTTGATATCGTTTTTTCATTCCGTTCCGCAGGTACCGATAAAGGCTAAAAAGAGTGTCTCATTTTATGAGTACGTCAGAGTGCGCCATTTTGAGGTTGGAAGAGACATGAAAGAAGAAGCTTTGCTGAAATGGAAGATTATGTCGATAGTTTATGATGAAGACATTGATAATTATAATTACTAGCGGGATACCCGCGCTACGCGCGGGTCCCCGCTAGGTGAGTAAATGGGAGCGTTCACTAAAACGGAAGGAATTACTGAACAGGTAGAATCATTGAAAAGGTAAATTTCATTTATCTGAGTCTGACCCTCGTTAAGCCTAAGTTTCCATTTTAGCTTCTTTAGCTTGTGATTTCCCGTTTTCATGTTATTTATTTAGTCCTCAGTTTAATAGCTTTTTTTATTTAAATCATCTAATTTTATTAGATTTTATTATTCTTTCCTTCTTCAGCCTATTTTATTCCCGTTTTCATTTTCTTACTGTGACTAACTATAGGCTAACCCACATACTCGTAGGTCGGTCGTTCACCCGTATTATCATTCATTGCGCGACTCTGCGTCGTTAACGCGCGACATGGCGTAGTGCTGCGTTACCCGCGCGCTATCGCTGCGCTACGCGAGCGGCTTGGCATTAGATACGCCCGTACGACGCGCACGGGCTAGCTTGACAACTGACTCCCTTTTTTTTTTTTACCCAGCATAGCAACGTACCACATTTTCACTGATTTTGAGGCCAATTCTTGACCGTTTTCAACCAAATAAAGTTTAAACACGTTCCCGTATATTCATCGATCTCCCGTATGAATTTGGCGACATTTGGATCGAAACTGACGGAGCCTTTATAGCATACATAGATAGATAGATAGATACATAGATAGATACATACAACATTTCCCTATAATTATAATTACTAGCGGGACACCCGCGCTACGCGCCGGTCCCCGCTAGGTGAGTAAATGGGAGCGTTCACTAAAACGGAGGTATACCGTAGAATCATTGAAAAGGTAAATTTCATTTATCTGAGTCTGACCCTCGTTAAGCCTAAGTTTCCATTTTAGCTTCTTTCTTTCTTTTTAGTTTCTTCTACATGGGCCAATTTTGTTCCATTTTTTAAAAACATTTTGCTGCTAAGCTTGCAAATTTCCGTTACCATGTTTTTTATTTACTCAATCCCGTTCCCATTATTTTCTCAATCTGTCCTTTCTTACATTTCCCTGTTGACTTCATTTTTTATTTGCTGCTTAGCTTGTGATTTCCCGTTTTCATGATATGTTATTTATTTAGTTCTGTCCTCAGTTTAATAGCTTTTTTTATTTAAATCATCTAATCTAATTTTATTAGATTTTATTATTCTTCCCTTCTTTAGCCTATTTTATTCCCGTTTTCATTTTCTTACTGTGACTAACTATAGGCTAACCCACATACTCGTAGGCCTACCTGTTTGTCCTCATTTTGTTTTCTTTTTTAATTACAGTAGGCCTACCTCTTCATGTTGTTTGTACTTTTTAACACACATCTTTTCCCCGTATTTATTACGCCTACGGTCGGTCGTTCATCCGTACCATTCATTGCGCGACTCTGCGTCGTTTACGCGCGACATGGCGTAGTGCTGCGTTACCCGCGCGCTATCGCTGCGCTACGCGAGCGGCTTGGCATTAGATACGCCCGTACGACGCGCACGGGCTAGCTTGACAACTGCCTCCCTTTTTAGTTTACCCAGCCTAGCAACGTACCACATTTTCACTGATTTTGAGGCCAATTCTTGACCGTTTTCAACCAAATAAAGTTTAAACACGTTCCCGTATATTCATCGATCTCCCGTATGAATTTGGCGACATTTGGATCGAAACTGACGGAGCCTTTCCATGATACATAGATACATAGATACAACATTTCCCTATTTATAGTAAGACTAGCGGGACACCCGCGCTACGCGCGGGTCCCCGCTAGGTGAGTAAATGGGAGCGTTCACTAAAACGGGAGGAATAACTGAACAGGTAGAATCATTGAAAAGGTAAATTTCATTTATCTGAGTCTGACCCTCGTTAAGCCTAAGTTTCCATTTTAGCTTCTTTCTTTCTTTTTAGTTTCTTCTACATGGGCCAATTTTGTTCCATTTTTTAAAAACATTTTGCTGCTAAGCTTGCAAATTTCCGTTACCATGTTTTTTATTTACTCAATCCCGTTCCCATTATTTTCTAAATCTGTCCTTTCTTACATTTCCCTGTTGACTTCATTTTTTATTTGCTGCTTAGCTTGTGATTTCCCGTTTTCATGTTATTTATTTAGTTCTGTCCTCAGTTTAATAGCTTTTTTTATTTAAATCATCTAATTTTATTAGATTTTATTATTCTTTCCTTCTTTAGCCTATTTTATTCCCGTTTTCATTTTCTTACTGTGACTAACTATAGGCTAACCCACATACTACCTGTTTGTCCTCATTTTGTTTTCTTTTTTAATTACAGTAGGCCTACCTCTTCATGTTGTTTGTACTTTTTAACACACATCTTTCCCCGTATTTATTACGCCTACGGTCGGTCGTTCACCCGTATTATCATTCATTGCGCGACTCTGCGTCGTTTACGCGCGACATGGCGTAGTGCTGCGTTACCCGCGCGCTATCGCTGCGCTACGCGAGCGGCTTGGCATTAGATACGCCCGTACGACGCGCACGGGCTAGCTTGACAACTGACTCCCGTTTTTGTTTACCCAGCATAGCAACGTACCACATTTTCACTGATTTTGAGGCCAATTCTTGACCGTTTTCAACCAAATAAAGTTTAAACACGTTCCCGTATATTCATCGATCTCCCGTATGAATTTGGCGACATTTGGATCGAAACTGACGGAGCCTTTATAGCATACATAGATACATAGATAGATAGATAGATAGATAGATACATACAACATTTCCCTATTTATAGTAAGACTAGCGGGACACCCGCGCTACGCGCGGGTCCCCGCTAGGTGAGTAAATGGGAGCGTTCACTAAAACGGGAGGAATCCTACCTCTTCATGTTGTTTGTACTTTTTAACACACATCTTTTCCCCGTATTTATTACGCCTTCACCCGTATTATCATTTATTGCGCGACTCTGCGTCGTTTACGCGCGACATAGCGTAGTGCTGCGTTACCCCGCGCGCTATCGCTGCAGCTACGCGAGCGGCTTGAGCATTAGATACGCCCGTACGACGCGCACGGGCTAGCTTGACAACTGACTCCCTTTTTGTTTACCCAGCATAGCAACGTACCACATTTTCACTGATTTTGAGGCCAATTCTTGACCGTTTTCAACCAAATAAAGTTTAAACACGTTCCCGTATATTCATCGATCTCCCGTATGAATTTGGCGACATTTGGATCGAAACTGACGGAGCCTTTATAGCATACATAGATAGATAGATACATACAACATTCCCCTATTTATAGTAAGACTAGCGGGACACCCGCGCTACGCGCGGGTCACCGCTAGATGAGTAAATGGGAGCGTTCACTAAAACAAAAGGAATTACTGAACAGGTAGAATCATTGCAAAGGTAAATTATATTTATCTGAACCTGACCCTCTTTAAGCCTACGTTTCCATTTTAACTTCTTTCTTTCTTTTTAGTTTTTTCTACATGGACCAATTTTGTTCCATTTAAAAAAAAAAATTCTGCTGCTAGCTTCCGATTTTCCGTTTCCATGTTTTTTATTTATTCAACCC
Source organism: Amphiura filiformis (assembly GCF_039555335.1). Classification (NCBI taxonomy): domain Eukaryota; kingdom Metazoa; phylum Echinodermata; class Ophiuroidea; order Amphilepidida; family Amphiuridae; genus Amphiura; species Amphiura filiformis. The sequence continues at coordinate 56,773,057 of NC_092642.1, forward strand.
CGTTCCCGTTATTTTCTAAATCTGTCCTTTCTTACATTTCCATTTTAGCTTCTATTTTATTTGCTGCATAGCTTGTGATTTCCCGTTTTCATGTTATTTATTTAATTCTGTCCTCAGTTTAATAGCTTTTTTATTTAAACTTCCTGATTTTATTATAGCTTTTTTTCCTTACATTTCCTGAAGAGTTTCTTTCTTTCCTTCTTTAGCCTATTTTATTCCCGGTTTCATTTTGTGACTAAGTATAACCCACATACTCGTACAGCCTGTTTGTCCTCATTTTGTTTTCTTTTTTATTTATAGTAGGCCTACCTCTTCATGTTGTTTGTACTTTTTAACACACATTCTGTTTCCCGTATTTATTACGCTACGGTCGTTCACCCGTAATATCATTCATTACGTGACTCTGCGTCGTTTACGCGTGCCATGGCGTAGTGCTGCGTTACCAGCGCGGTATCGCTGCGCTACGCGAGCGGCTTGGCATTAGATACGCCCGTGCGACGCGCAGGCCTATAGCTTAGTAACGGACTCCTTTTTTTTTTACCTTGGATAGCAACGGACCACATTTTCACTGATTTTGAGGCCAATTCTTGACCGTTTTCAACCAAATAAAGTTTAAACACGTTCCCGTATATTCATCGATCTCCCGTATGAATTTGGCGACATTTGGATCGAAACTGACGGAGCCTTTTATAGCATACATAGATAGATAGATACATAGATACATACAACATTTCCCTATTTATAGTAAGACTAGCGGGATACCCGCGCTCCGCGCGGGTCCCCGCTAGATGAGTAAATGGAAGCGTTCACTATAACAGGAAGAATTACTGAATAGATAGAATCATTGAAAAGGTACATTTTTATTTATCTAAATCTATCTCTTCTATACATTTTCTTTTTTAGTTTCTTCTGCTTAGCTTGTGATTTTCCGTTTCCATATGTTATTTATTTATTTTACCCGTTCCCGTTATTTTCTAAATCTGTTCTTTCTTACATTTCCCTTTTAGCATCTTTTTTTTATTTGGTGCTTGTGATTTCCCGTTTCCATGTTTTTACTTAATTCTGTTCTCATTATTTTAGCTTCTTTTTTTCTTACATTTCCTGATTAGTTTCTTTCCTTCTTAATTTGTTTCGTTCCCGTGTCATTTAGTTACTTTAACCCGTTGGCCTAATTACTCGTACCCTTTTGTCCTCATTTAATTTTTCTTTATAGTACCGCTTCATGTTGTTTATACAACACACATCTTTTCCCCGTATTTATTACGTCCTCTCATAGCGTGTCTGCGGACGTGTTCACCGGTATCCCGTGACCCGTCCATGTACCTTTTTGTCCTTTATTTTTCCTTCTTTCCGTATTATCGTGTCCACTGGTCTCTGGCTCGCAAGTCGTGTGCCTCTGCGTCGTTTACGCGAGCATTGGCGTAATGCGCATTACGCACGCGGCGCCGACGCGATGCCGGCCAGCTGCAGTGACGCGGACTGACGCGTAGGCTGGTAACCGATTTTCATAACAAAAAACCCGTTTTTACCCATATTTTCACTGTTTTTGCAGCCAATTCTTGACCGTTTTCAACCAAATAAAGTTTAAACACGTTCCCGTATATTCATCGTTCGCCCGTATGTATTTGGCGACATTTGGATCGAAACTGACGGAGCCTTTATAGTGATACATAGATAGATAGATAGATAGATAGATACATACAACATTCCCCTATTTATAGTAAGATGAAGAGGATGAAGAAATGAAGGCACTACTTGATGAAATCAACAATTGGTAGTGATCTGCCGAGGTGACTGATAGAGAAAACTGCAGAAAAAAGAAACTATACCGACAAAGAAAGACAGAAAGTAACAGGACGTGGGTAGTCACCATGCAGAATATATTTCCATTATACATTTCAATAAAATATTTGTTAATCTTTTAAAGTATTTATGTGATGTTACTGGTTTTTTTATTTTAATTATTGCTAGTAAGGGACCGTTCACAAACACTTGTTAGGGGGGCCTGATGCAAAAATTGGGCCCTGAAAATTTTTGGCTGGGGGGCTGAAAAAAATGATCACAAATTTTGCTGGGAAAATTGAGTTTATATGCTTTTCTATGGGGTTGACCCATAATTTTCATGTCAAAAAGGTAGGTGGTGAAATTTTTGAGGTCTGTAAAGGGGGCCCGAAAATTTTTCGCGATGAATTTTTTTTGTTTTTGCATCAGCCCCCAAGTGTTTGTGTACGGTCCCTAAAGTGGTATGGATAACTTAAATATTCTACAGGGTGCTCCAAAAAGAACGTTACCCAATTTGAAAGCTTAATATTTGAAGAATTCAGACCAACCATTTCCAATATTGTTATCATATTCTAAATATATAGATTTTTCTAAGAATATGTGGTGAAAAAAATTAGAGGAAAAGAAGCTACATTAACAAAATGGCAGTAGTTTTACGTCAGAGGGTCAAAAATTACTTTGTCTAAACGTAATTCAATGGGATTAAATGCTAGCTGTATAAGCTATCTTCAGTAGTGGGTGCCTGTTATCTTCAAAAGATAGCATGGTGCAAGCTATCTTCAGGAGATAGCAAGGCACAGCATAAGCTATCTTCAGTAGAAAACAAGGTGGGCAGCTGTATAAGCTATCTTCAGAAGATAGCAAGGTGCCAATATAAGCTATCTTCAGGAGATAACAAGGTGTCAGCATAAGCTATCTTCAGGAGATAGCAAGGTGTCAGCATAAGCTATCTTCAGTAGATAACAAGGTACAAACATGTATGAGCTATCTTCAGGAGATAGCAAGGTGCCTGTAGAAGCTATCTTCAGTAGATATCATGGTACCAGCCTAAGCTATCTTCATTCAGTAGATATCACGGTGCCAGTTGTAAAGCTATCTTTAGTAGATGGCAACGTCCCAGCAAACACAGAATGTTTTACAGAAAACGTTTAAATGTCGGACTGGATCATCAAGGTAATGCAAAACACTCTAAGATAATGTTATTTAACAAAATATTTTGCAAAAACGTTTGCCCAAAACATTTCACAATGCGTTTTAAACATGTTTTCATGACCATTATTTCTATATACCCCGACATTTAAATGTTATTAAAACGTTTTGAATAAAGGTTTAAAGAACATTTTTGTGTTTGCTGGGTGTCAGTGTATATCTTAAGAAGATAGCAAGGTACCTGTATTTAGCTACTTCAGAAAAGGCTGTTGTACGTTTTTATGTGTAGGCCTACTTGTAGCGTAATTCCGTGCTTTGTTGATTAAAAACAAGAATCCCCCTCCTCCATACTCGCGTGCTTCCCACCCCACCCATCCTACCGGTACCCCAGCCACTCACCCAACATACATGACATACGCCGCCTTTCATCTTGTTGAAGCCAGGGATGACCAATTTCTTATTTCACATCGGTACGCATTTTTCCTATACCAAAAATGGATCGTAAACAGGATAGCAACAGGCCGATCGTGGATATTCCACACGTTTGGGCTCCTTTGATGATTCAACCGTATCAAAGCAAACTGTTAAGGAAAGGTTGGGTGGCTTTTTAGGACGTTTTCAGCAGCGTCTTGCCATTTGAAGTAATTAGCAACACCGAAATCACGAAAGGGAAGCCAACAGACACCATCTGATGCAGATCTGAATTTATCATAGCACATGGGAGGGGTGAAATTTGAAAGGAATAAATCCCTAGGATGAGAGAAATACTTCGTGGTGGTTAAACCAAAATTGACCAACTTTGAAATTCTATTTGCCCCCAAAAAACAATGGCATTTTGGCCAAAATGAACACCTTTTTTCGCGCTTTGCACGCATAATACCAAAATTCACCTCATTTGAGGCCGAAAACAGTATGAAATAAAAATGTCCAAATATACAAAAAAAAAAAAAAGAGGCTATGCTCGCCCCCCTAAATTTTAATGCTACTGTCGCCACTGCCCCTTCTCCACCCCACTGGCAGTACTCCGGTGGTACAGCACCCCACGCCACCCAAACCCATGAGGGTTCCTGAGTGTAGGTTCTGAGCGTTGAACCATTTTCGGTTCTTGAATAGGCCTACTCCTAACTCACAAAAGTTTGGAACGTGTCGGAACAATCCCTGGGTAGTGCCGAGGGTAGTGTTCCGAGTGTTGACCGTTTTTGAAAATTCAGGCTCATGAAAGCAAGTAACTCATACAAAAGTCTTTAAAATATATATAGGTCTATATATAAAGAGCAATACCATCTGACACCATCCAATTTGGGACATGACTGCTAACATCAAATGTTCAGCTGACTACCGTCTTGTCTCCCTTTTTTCAATCTTTCCTCTTTTTATTTTATTTCCTTAAGTTCCAAATTTCGCTCCTCTCATTTTTTCGTTGATGATAAATTAAGACCTGTATCAGACGGTGTCTGTCGGCGTCCCTGTCGTGATTTCGGTGTTGCTAATAACTTCCAATGGCAAGACGCCTCTGAAAATGTCCTAAAAAGCCGCTCAACCATTCCTCAACAGTTTGCTTTGATATTGATCGAATCTCCAAAGGAGCTCAAACGGGTGGAAAATCCACGATCGACCTGTTGCTATCCCGTTTACGGTCCATTTTTCATATAGGGAAAATGCGTGTCGATGTGAAATAAGAAATTGGGCGTCCCTGGCTTTAACAAGATGAAAGGTGGCGTATGTCACCTATATGGTGTCGGTAGTTGGTGATGCTGTGTACTGGGGTGGATGCAGTGGCGTAGCGTGAGTCATCCTAGGGGGGGGGGGCACCGACCATGATTTAGGGAGGGGGGGGTGGGCACTGGGCCTGATGGGGGAGGGGGCATAAGCCATTTCGGCAATTTGATTTTCTACATTTTCAAATAGGAATCTGTGATTGGTTTTTGTCAAAACCTCCCTTCATCCAATCAGATTTTTTTAATATATCGAACGAAAGCTAACACTTTCCCCTAAAAACAATTTTTTTCATTAGGTCAACATATAACGCAATTCAATTTTGATAACAAGGTGAATGTGGTAGGCCTAAAACGGACGACATATCCAAGCACTTTTTTGCTCAAAATGTAGCAGTATAGGGGTCATGCAGCCAAAAGGGCTCTTAGTGGGTTTTTAGCGGGTTCGCCGTCGGACAAGTTTAGAAGGGCTCTATTTAACGGTTTCATAGCAGGGGTGTAGGACAGGCGGGAGGACAGGGTGGACGAAGTCCATGGGCCCCGAGGGTTCAGTGGGTAGTTCCACAGTGCCATCATAGGTAGTTCTACTTCATTCACAGCTATCCGAGGTAGCTCTACTTAATTCACAGTGCAATGCTTCATCCACAGTGTCCTCCTGTCAGAGGTAGTTCTATCATATCAGGGATCTTATTAACAGTGCTATCAGAGGTAGTTCTACTTCATCCACAGTACCATCAGAGGTTGTTCTACTCCATCAACGGCGCTATCAGAGGTAGTTCTACTTCATCCACAGTACCATCAGAGGTTGTTCTACTCCATCAACGGCGCTATCAGAGGTAGTTCTACTTCATCCACAGTACCATCAGAGGTTGTTCTACTCCATCAACGGCGCTATCAGAGGTAGTTCTACTTCATTCACAGTGCTATCAGAGGCAGTTCTACTTCATCCAAAGTGCTATCAGAGGTAGTTCTACTTCATCCAAAGTGCTATCAGAGGCAGTTCTACTTCATTCACAGTGCTATCAGAGATAGTAGTTCTACTTCATCCACAGTGCTATCAGAGGTATTTCTACTTCATTCACAGTGCTGTCAGAGGTAGTTCTACTTCATTCACAGTGCTGTCAGAGGTAGTTCTACTTCATCCACAGTGCTGTCAGAGGTAGTTCTACTTCATTTCACAGTGTGCTATCAGAAGTAGTTCTACTTCATCCACACTGCTGTCAGAGGCACTTCCCTCCGCTGACGCGTCGGGAAGTAGTCAAATCATCCAACACCTCGGGACCATTAGTTTTGACTACTTCCCCTCAAAACATGTTGTATTTGTATACTACTTCATTCACAGTGCTATCAGAGGTATTTCTACTTCATTCACAGTGCTATCAGAGATAGTTCTACTTCATTCACAGTGCTATCAGAGGTATAGTTCTACTTCATTCAAAGTGCTATGAGGTAGTTCTACTTCATTCACAGTGCTATCAGAGGTAGTTCTACTTCATTCAAAGTGCTATCAGAGGTAGTTCTACTTCATTCACAGTGCTATCAGAGGTAGTTCTACTTCATCTACAGTACTATCAGAGGTTGTTCTACTTCATTCACAGTGCTATCAGAGGCAGTTCTACTTCATTCACAATGCTATCAGAGATAGTAGTTCTACTTCATCCACAGTGCTATCAGAGGTATTTCTACTTCATTCACAGTGCTGTCAGAGGTAGTTCTACTTCATCCACAGTGCAATCAGAGGTATTTCTACTTCATTCACAGTGCTATCAGAGGCAGTCCTACTTCATTCACAGTGCTATCAGAGGTAGTTTTACTTCATCCACAGTGCTGTCAGAGGTAGTTCTACTTCATCCACAGTGCTGTCAGAGGTAGTTCTACTTCATTCACAGTGCTATCAGATGTAGTTCTACTTCATCCACAGTGCTATATCGGAGGTAGTTCTACATCATTCACAGTGCTATCAGAGATTCTACTTCATTCACAGTGCTATCAGAAGTAGTTCTACTTCATTCACAGTGCTATTGGATGTAGTTCTACTTTATCCACAGTGCCATCCGAGTATAGTTCTATTTCATTCACAGTGCTATCAGAGGTAGTCCTACTTCATTCACAGTGCTATCAGAGGTAATAGGACAGATGTTTCAAATGGACGAATCATTATATCAAAATGGGTTTTTTTAACTTAATTTTGAATTAAGACGTCATTTTTGAGTGTTCAAAAGTACACTGCATAAAATTGTGGTTGATTTGCACCAATATCAATTGCCTTATACCTAAACAAATGCGAGTATCGAATCCAGTAACTTTTCTTCAAAATTTGTCACAGAATTTCATGATTTTACGACAAAACAGAACGCGCGTGTGGGCTTTGAGACATAACATTTTTTAGCCAAACTCCAATGAGTTAAGGGATCTGGAATGAGCGTTTTGAGCGTTTCGACAGTATTTTTTGTGGGACATGAGAGCACATCAGACATATCGAATTGCATTCTGAATACGAAGAATGTCTTTCTGATATCAAATAATTTTCATTTTTGAAATTCACGATATAATACAAATTTTATGACAAATTATTACAATTTGATATTTTTCACATTTTTAATATATAACAGTCCTCGAAGTAAATTTTATAAATCTAATGACATATTCTCAAAGTGTATGTAGCTGGGAGGAAAAGCCGACGATCAATTGAAAATTTTGACCTTTCATATTGAAGATATGGATTTTTCCCCAAAAGACCTAATTTGTTTTGGGAAAAAAATCCATATCTTGAATACGAAAGGTCAAAATTTTCAATTAATCGTCGGCGTTTCATCCCACCTACATACACTTTAAGTATGAATCGTCAGATTTATAAAGTTTCCTTCGAGTACTGTTACATACCCAAAATATCAATTTTTCATCATTTGCCATAAATGTGCATTACATTGCGAATTTCAAAAAATCAAAATTATTTGACATCAGAAGGACATTCTTCGTATTCAGAATGCAATTCGATATGTCTGATGTGCTCCAATGTCCCACAATAAATACTGTCCAAACGTTCATACCCCACCCCTTAATAGCATAATCTTGTTGGTTTCTTTTTTAGGACATGAAGAGGGGGGTTAAAAACATTTTAGACCATAAATGGAGGGGGGGGGGGTCAAAACAAAATCCACCTTTTTTAAGGGTATAATAATCTACAAACTTTTGATGTCGGAGGTTCCAACTTGTCCAACTACCACCAAAGTATTCATGACCGCACCCTAATATCATAATGAAATGGATTTTTAAATTTAACGGATTCTAAAAGTTATAAAAGGACACCCCTATTTAAAAGGACCAAACTCTCTTTACATTAAATTAACTGTACCTTGATGAAATGACATAACATTACTGCATGCGTGACAACTCAAGATATGCATGCGTTGGATTGAATGCGTGTTTCGTCATACGCGCGTGATTGCTGTACGCGTATTTGTCATTACGCGTTTGTATCACAGTTACCCACTTTCATTGTGCGCACAAGATAAAATAAACAAAGGCGCATTTCCGCACTATTTTGTCGTAAGTTGCGAAACACTGAGCTATTTTTGTCAGAGAAAAGAGAGATTTGGTAAAAGTTGTGAAAATGCGTGATCAAATCATTGTATACAGCGAACCGGATCAGGTAAGTCAAAGTTGCAGACCAGAATAAAAATCTAACAGTGGTGCAGAACCTTTATTATTAGGGAAAAAAGATATTAATGACAAAGCGAGATAATGTTGACAGTGTTTCCCATATTGGGTGTGCCAACATAATGCCAACATTTCAACTATGCATACAATATTATGTTTTGTTATATACTTATAGGCCCATTATTTTTAGATCATCTCGGGAGGCAGATTTTGGCACATTCATGGGGGGGTGTAATTATTTTTCAGTTCATTTTAATACGGTTTCTACATTTATATGGTTTGTGATATTTACGGATTTGCTTATAGGGTAAAAACTAAACAATGATGAGAAAGAACTTGAAAATTATAAAATAAAACATGATAGGGCCTATTACTGTGACTAGCGGGATACCCGCGCTACGCGCGGGTCCCGCTAGGTGAGGAAATGGGAGCGCTCACTAAAATGGGAGGAATTACTGAACAGGTAGAATCATTGAAAAGGTAAATTTTATTTATCTGAGTCTGACCCTCCTTAAGCCTAGGTTTCCATTTTAGCTTCTTTCTTTCTTTTAAGTTTCTTCTACATGGGCCAATTTTGTTCCATTAAAAAAAATTGCTGCTAAGCGATTTACCGTTACCATGTTTTTTTATTTATTTAATCCCGTTCCCGTAATTTTCTAAATCTGTCCTTTCTTACATTTCCCTTTTAGCTTCTTTTTTTATTTGCTGCTTAGCTTGTGATTTCCCGTTTTCATGTTATTTATTTAATTCTGTCCTCAGTTTAATAGCTTTTTTTATTTAAATTACGGTATCTGATCTTATTATAGCTTTTTTTCCTTATTAATTTTCTGATAAGTTTCTTCCTTTCCTTCTTTAGCCTATTTTATTCCCGTTTTCATTTTCTTACTGTGACTAACTATATAACCCACATACTCGTACCTGTTTGTCCTCTTTTTGTTTTCTTTTTTATTTATAGTAGGCCTACCTCTTCATGTTGTTCATACTTTTTAATACACCTCTTTTCCCCGTATTTATTACGCCTATGCGTTCACCTGTAGGCCTATTGTCATTCATTACGTGCCTCTGCGTCGTTTACACGCGCCATGGCGTAGTGCTGCGTTACCCGCGCGGTATCGCTGCGCTACGCGAGCGACTTGGCATTAGATACGCCCGTACGACTCGCATGGCTAGCTTAGCAACTGACTCGTTTTTTTTGTTTACCTAGGCTAGCAACGGACCACATTTTCACTGATTTTGAGGCCAAATCTTGACCGTTTTCAACCAAATAAAGTTTAAACACGTTCCTGTATATTCCTCGATCGCCCGTGTGAATTTGGTGACATTTGGTTCGAAACTGACAGAGCTTTTGCGTGGACACACATACACACATACATACAACATTAGCCTATTTATAGTAAGATATCGCAATATTGTAACATTTCAATAAAAATAGATTGGTATATCTTTTTGGCCGAACAAGTAAGGTAAAGCAAAGAAAATTGGAATTTACTACCAGTGCCAATGCGTGTTACTCCGAGCGTCCTCCGTGCTACGGTACGGTTCTTTGATGTGTGTGTATGACCGTCCAGCACGCCATTTATTCAAAATCTCGGATTTTGACGAAACTACAGCACCTAAAAGTAGCCTAGTCCTTAAAGTCTTGGTTTACTAAAATTCATTACAATCGAGTAAAAACCAGAATTTAAAAAAATATTGAGGGTGTTCTCCTCAGCAAATGTTACAAAATGGGTTTCAATTGTAAATCCGAATTGGGTGCCCGTCCTGGGTGAGATAAAAAAAAAAACAACTTATAATTTAGGTCACACTGCATGTATAATGAAAATAAGATCTCGAATTCATCTAACATGCACACAAACAAGTCTCTGGCCCAAATTTTATAGAATAAATAAGAATGTACATCTTGAATTCAAAACCAACCTCATATTCTACAAAAGTCAAAGTTAATGGATCTAAAATGAGCGTTTATTGCGTTTCGACAGTATTTTTTGTGGGACATGAGAGCACCTCGGACCTATCGAATTGCATTCTGAATACGAAGCATGTCTTTCTGATATCAAATAATTTTCATTTTTTGAAAATCACAATATAATACAAATTTTATGACAAATTATAAAAATTTGATATTTTTCAAATTTTTGATATATAACAGTCCTCGAAGTAAATTATAAATCTAATGATATATTCTTAAAGTGTATGTAGCAGGAGGAAAAGCCGACGGTCAATTGACAATTTTGACCTTTCATATTGAAGATATGGATTTTTTCCCAAAAGACCTATTTTTTTTTGTGTGTTTTGGGAAAAAATCCATATCTTCAATACGAAAGGTCAAAATTTTCAATTGATCGTCGGCTTTTCATCCCACCTACATACACTTTAAGTATAAATCATCAGATTTATAAAGTTTACTTCAAGTACTGTTAAATATCAAAAATATCAATTTTAATGATTTGCCATAAAATGTGTATTAAATTGCGAATTTCAAAAATCAAAATTATTTGATATCAGAATGACATTCTTCGTATTCAGAATGCAATTCGATATGTCTGATGTGCTCTGATGTCCCAAAATAAATACTGTCCAAACGTTCATACCCCAGCCCTTAAGCCTGACATTGTTCAATTTGGCCTGTTGAAGTAAGTATACAGTTACATCGAAACTATGCCAAATAAACATCATCACCCTATGACGCCTTGTAACTACTTACCATGGTTACAGAAGTGTTTCTCACGTTTGAGGTTAGTATTTGAATTTGCTCAAAATTTGAAATCACCATTATTAGAAATACTAAATAATTAAAATTTAGAGCGATGTACATTTTTGGTGTAACTTCCTATGGTCCGCTCCGATGAAATGAAATGTTGTTAAAAACAATTAAGCTTTGTACGATTTGGTTCAAATATACGATCTAATTTCGACTTTGTTTTGTTTTCATGCATTACAGGAGGTTCTTATCGGCAGTTACTATGTTATGCTTGCACAAAAGCAGCTATGAGCTACCCAACCAAAGGGTCACCCCATCGGGGTTTAATTATGAGGAAGTTAAAGTATCCTCCTGCCACAGGCCACGTTGTACAAATCTCCCTGATCTGGTGAGTACAATCACGGTAGTAATAGTTCATCAATGCACATAAGTTGCTGATAGCTACTTCATCAATGCCCACATATCATAGAAGATGGCTTCTTCATCAATGCCAATATATAGCTACTTCATCAATGCACAAATCAGTATTAGATAGCTACTTCACCAATGCCCATATCAGTAGTAGATATCTACTTCATCAATGCCCTTGTCAGGCAGTAGTAGATAGCTACTTCATCAATACCCATATCAGTGGTAGATAGCTACTTCATCAATGCCAATATCAGTGGTAGATAGATTAGTTTGCCACAAAATAATTAAATGCATTTGGTTTGTATCTACAATATACAGTTTATTGGAAGAGTAGGCCTATCTTTGATATCGGGTTTTCTTCCGTTCCGCAGGTGCCGATAAAGGCTAAAAAGAGTGTCTCATTTTACGAGTACGTCAGAGTACGCCATTTTGAGGTTGAAGACACGAAAGAAGAAGCTTTGCTGAAATGGAAGATTATGTCGATAGTTTATGATGAAGAAATTGATGATTATAATTATGAAGAGGATGAAGAAATGAAGGAATTACTTGATGAAATCAACAATTGGTAGTGATCTGCCGGGATGACTGATAGCGAAAACTTCAGTAAAAAGAAACTATACCGACACAGAAAGACAGAAATCAACAGAACCGGGGGGTGTTCACCATGCAGAATGTGTATATATTTCCGTCACAAATTTCAATAAAATAATTGTTAATCTTTTAAAGTATTTATGTGATATTACTGATTTTTTATTTTAATTATTGCTAGTAAAGTAATATGGATAATCGAAATATTCTACAGGGTGGTCCAAAAAGAACTTTACACAATTTGAAAGCTTAATATCTCAGAGTATAGAGCCGCCATTCCCAATATTGTTACATATTCTAAATAAATATTTTTCTAAGAATATGTGGTGAAATGTTAAAGGAAAAGAAGCTAAATTAACAAAATGGCAGTAGTTTTATGTTAGATGGTCAAAATCACTTTCATATTTAATTCAATGGGATGTATCTGATTACCATCAGCATTACGTTAAGCATACATTATTGGTAACACTCTTGGATTGTCATTCAAAGGAGATTACTGGTACTTCAATCTTGGCACCAAGGTTTTCTTGAACACAATTTAAATAGGATTTCTAATAATTGTTGGTGCTCATTTTAACAAGGTGCAAGCCTGAGACGAATATAGGCATGCATGATAGGTATGCCGGTATTCGTCTCAGGTGCAAGCTGTATAACATGATCTGCAGAAGATAGCATGGTACTATAGGTTAAATACCACTAATAGGCCTGGGCGATACATTGAAATACGATGAGGAACTATTTGTTTTCATGGCATTCGAAAAGACTGCATTAAAATCGCTGAAATTGATCAAGTTATATAGCCAACAAATTACTTTTTAGAGTTTGATGCTTCAAAATGGTACATTTTCTCTCATTATATGACATTTTTGATGTAATCGTACCAAAATTCATACGCACGGCTTCGGTTTTTAGTAAATAGTCGCCCTATCATATTGTAACTTTCAGCTTCGAGGGCGCACTGTCATTTTAAGGTGTTTACGGTTCAGTGCGTTAAAACAAGAAAAGTCTCAGGTCAACCTATGCTGAAATTTTGATCATTTGGCATCTAAATCATATAGTTTCACCTGATATTGGTGGCATTGAACTGTGAGAGTTCTGAATATGAGAAAATTCCACCCGAAATTAGGCATTTTCCCATTGAAACACGTGTATACATAATTAGTGGTATTTAACCTATAGGTGCCTGTATAAGCTATCTTCAGTACTGATATATGAAGGTATTTATCTTCATTAAGTAGATATCAATTAAGGTACCAGTTGTAAAGCTATCTTTAGTAGATAGCAACGTCCCAGCAAACACAGAATGTTTCACAGAAAACCTTTAAATATCGGGTTATATCAAGGTAATGCAAAACATGCTAACATAATGTTATTTAACTGTTGCCAAAATATTTTGAAAAACGCTTGCCTAAAATATGTTACAACAACGTTTTACGTATTCATGACCTTTAGGCTCCCGACATTTAAACGTAAAAAACGCTTTGAATAAAGGGTTTAAGAACATTTTTGTGTTTGGCTGGGGTGTACGTCTGTGTATATCTTCAAAAGATATAGCAAGGTACCTTGAGGCTGTTGTGCGTTTTTATGTGTAGGCCTACTTTGTAGTGAATTCCGTGCTTTGTTGATTTTAATCAAAAACAAGAATCACCTCTCCTCCACACTCGCGTGCTACCCACCCCACCCATCCTACCTCCTTTGACGATTCAACCGTACCAAAGCAAACTGTTAAGGAAAGGTTGGGTGGCTTTTTAGGACGTTTTCAGCAGCGTCTTGCCATTTGAAGTAATTAGCAACACCGAAATCACGAAAGGTTCGCCAACAGACACCGTCTGATACAGATCTGAATTTATCATAGCACACGGGAGGGGCGAAATTTGAAAGGAAAAAAAATACTTGAATCCTTGTCAGGGCCGGTTTTACCTTTTTGGAGGCCCCCAAACGCACCGTGAAGAAGGCATGTGCCCTCAAGTGGCCAAGGTTTAGATTTCACTAGAACATTTGCCCGCGAAGAACGTTTACCGTTTTTGAAAATTCAGCCTCATGAAAGCAAATAACTTGTATAGAATAGTCTTTAAAATATAGGCCTATAGGCCTATCCCGGGCCTATATAAAGAGCAACGCCATCTGACACCATTCAATTTGTGCCAGCACTGCTAACGTTAAATGTTCAGCTGATCACATCTTGTCTCCCTTTTTTATTCCTTCCTCTTTGTTCTTTTTATTTTTTGTTAATTCAAATTTCGCCCTTCTCATTTTCTCGTGCCTATCATTGATGCAGACCGGTGTATCAGACGGTGTCTGTCGGCGTCCCTGCCGTGATTTCGGTGTTGCTAATCACTTCCAATGGCAAGACGCCGCTGAAAATGTCCTAAAAAGCCACCCAACCATTCCTCACCAGTTTGCTTTGATATAGGTCGAATCGTCAAAGGAGCCCAAACGGGTGAAAAATCCACGATCGACCTGTTGCTATCCCGTTTACGGTCCATTTTTGATATAGGGAAAATGCGTGTCGATGTGAAATTAGAAACTAGAGGCAAATGGTGGTCATAGACCACAAACCTAGCTGGGGCATGTTGGTGTTGTGGAGGTATCTGACCCCTGCAAAATGTTCCAAAAATGTTCCCCTGTCATGAGGTTTATTGTCACCAAGTTTTGAGTCCTGTACTCCTCACAGATGTCCAGAAAATGCAATTCTAAGATTTGACCCAGATGACCTTTGACCAGACCCCTGCAAGATGTTCCATAATTCACCCCTGGTCATGAGTTGTCACCGAGTTTGAGCCCTGTACCTCTTACAGATGTCCAGATAACGCAATTCTAAGATTTGGCCGCAGAACTTAGTGATGTCTTTTGAGCTGACCCGTGCAAAATGTTCCAATATGTTCCCCAGGTCAATTGCAAATCCACAGTAGGGTTGCAAATATACCATATGTCACTCGGAGTGCGACAATTTGTACAGATAAATTTATCACAGGTATTTTTTTTTGTTCTTTATGACCAGAGGAAAAGTTTGACATATCGCACGACTCTGTGGGATATTTGGATAAAAAGATAGAGGGTTTGGTGCATAAAGTACAAAAAGTGACTATATCTCATTAACCAATGATCCTACAGAGATGTGACCACTGACTTTTTGTTCCTTATGACCAGAGGAAAAGTTTGACATATCGCACAACTCTGTGGAATATTTGGTTAAAAAGATAGAGGGTTAAGTACACAAAGTACAAAAAGTCATATCTCATTAACCAATGATTCTACAGAGATGTGACCACTGACTTTTTCGTTCTTTATGACCAGAGGAAAAGTTTGACATATCGCACGACTCTGTGGGATATTTGGTTAAAAAGATAGAGGGGTAAGTACACAAAGTACAAAAAAGTGACTATATCTCATTAACCAATGATCCTACAGAGATGTGACCACTGACTTTTTGTTCCTTATGACCAGAGGAAAAGTTTGACATATCGCACAACTCTGTGGGATATTTGGTTAAAAAGATAGAGGGTTAAGTACACAAAGTACAAAAAGTGACTATATCTCATTAACCAATGATCCTACAGCGATGTGACCACTGACTTTTTCGTTCTTTATGACCAGAGGAAAAGTTTGACATATCGCACGACTCTGTGGGATATTTGGTTAAAAAGATAGAGGGTTTGGTGCATAAAGTACAAAAAGTGACTATATTTCATTAACCAATGATCCTACAGAGATGTGACCACTGACTTTTTTGTTCCTTATGACCAGAGGAAAAGTTTGACATATCGCACAACTCTGTGGGATATTTGGTTAAAAAGATAGAGGGTTTGGTGCATAAAGTACAAAAACATGTGCAATTTCACTTAGTTGCCAGCGGAAGAAAACGGGAAGATTACAGTGGTTTGTTGTCAGCGGAAGAACCCGAACGATTACAATACCTAGCTGGGGGGTGTAAACCCCCCAGCTAGGTAATTGGTCATCCCTGGCTTAAACAAGATGAAAGGTGGCGTATGTCACTTATAATAATTGGTGTCGGTGGTTGGTGATGCCGATGCCGTGTACTGGGGTGGTTGCAGTGACGTAGCGTGAGTCATCGGGTGGGGGGGGGCACCGACCATGGTAGGGTGGGGCGGAACTGGGCCTGATGGGGGGGGGGGGCATAAGCCATTTTCGGCACTTTTCCCATGGGATTTCCAAAATTTTCAAATGGGGGTGGGGGCACGTCCCGTGCCGTAGGTGTGTGTGGGGGATCATGAAGATGTGAGTATGGAGGAGGGGTAATCCTTCTTTTAATCAACAAAACATGGAAATACACTTCAAAGTAGGCCTACACACAAAAACGCACAGCTACTGAAGATAGCTTAACAGCCCCTATCTTTTGAAGATAGCTAAATATGGTATACCCTGCTATCTAACAAAGATAATATAGGCCTATATAACGGTGGCACATTGATATCACATGAAAATAGCGTATAGGCACCTTCACAGCAAACACAAAACGTTTTACATAAAACGTTTACATGTCGGGTTATATAAAGAGTATTAAAATGTTTTATTTTAATAACATTCAGAAAACATTTTTGAAAACTTAATGCAAAACATTCTAACATAATGTTATTAAGTGTTAGCAAAATATTTTACAAAAATGTTTGCCCAAAACAGTTTGCAGTAACATTTTGGCAATATTTTCAAAATGTTGTTGTAGTGTGTTTGTTTTTGTTATAAATGTTTTCATGACCTTTATTATGTTATTATAACGTTTTGACCCAAACCAAAACGCGCTTATAACACGCTTGTAATGTTTTAAAAACATTTTTGTGTTTACTGAGTTGTTATCTGCTGAAGATCGCTAATGCTGACACCTTGCTATAATACTGAAGATAGCTTATAATACAGCTGGCACCGTGAAATCCCCTGAAGATAGCTTATACCTTGCTATCTTTCAAAGTACAGTTGGTATCTACTCATGCTGGCACTTTGCTATCTACTAAAGATAGTTTATACAGGCACCTTGCTATCTACTGAAGACAGCTTATACAGGCACCTTGCTATCTACTGAAGATATCTTATACAGGCTCCTTGCTATCTACTAAAGATAGCTTATACAGGCACCATGCTATCTTCTGAAGATAGCTAATACAGGCACCTAACTATCTACTGAAGATATCTGCACCTGAAATCTCCTGAAGTTAGCTTCTACAGGCACCTCACTATCTACTGCAGATAATTTAACATAGGGTCAATACGCCTATTCTCGGTCACACGCCTATTCTCGGTCAGTTAGCGTATTGAACAACCGCTGACGATCGTTGCTTTAATTTCAGCCGTGTCTTCCGAACGAATCATTTAGCCGTACCGGTGCTGCAGGTTTTGTTGACTTTTTAATATCACGACAGCACAGTTCACCTCAAATGATAGATTTTGAGATGGTATGGTGACCTGAAATATCGGCATTTAAAAAAAATAATGACGTCCTTTAAGAGGTGATATTGTAATATAATCAGTGATGCGAAATTGTACATGCATTTTAAAGCTGTAATTTTAACAAGTTGATCCATCTGCATCGTAAATAACACCATAGCAAATGATTGGTGTTGTGTTTATGTAAATTCCCATAGAAACAGGGGTGTCCGAGAATAGGCATACGAATTCCGTTGGCATTCCTATTCTCGGTCAGTGTTCCCTAGTATGAGCTATGTTGACATTGTTGTTGCCATGTGTCCTACAAATGATCATGCATGAGCACATGAGAAGTGTTGCATTTTGCTCTGCAGGCCTATAGCCATTTGTCGAATACAAATGAGCGAGGAGAAATTATTTGTGACCGCCCGCCCTCCCTCCTCTACCCCTTACCCATCCCCTACCCTGTCGTATTTTCGAGCTTTTTCGGTCGGAAAAATTGGGTCAACAATGTCACATTTCTGTCGGCAAAAATGGTTCCTGCCCTGGTGCGAGAAAGGCGCTATAACTGACTTGCGCAGATAACATACACTATCTCCTCGGGCCTACACGTGCTATTAGCGCAATTTTGTCATTACTTTATATACATGTTAGCACAAATAGCACCGCTATTTTCATGGGTGTGCTATTTGTGCAATTGACAGTGTTATTTTTTGAGGACTTAGAAAAAACCCATTAGGGACATTAAAATAGCTTTAAATGTTAATATATTATTAGCGCAGTTATCATGGTTATGCTATTTTTGAGTTCTCCTATTACTTGGAGGGGTGTTATTAGCGCGGTTGTGCTATTCTTATGGTTAGACCTTATAGCGTGCTATTAGCGCTATGGTGCTATTCTTAAAATGGTTAAGCCTTATAGCGTGCTATTGGTGCTATTGTGCTCTGGAAATTGTTTTGGCCTTAGGGGGCATATAGCGCGTTATTATCGCAATAATGTTATTTTTGAATTCTTGTACACTTGGAGGGTGCTATTAGCGCTATTGTGTTATTCTTAAAATGACCTAGACCTTATAGCGTGCTATTAGCGCTATTGTGCTATTCTTCAAGGGGGCACAACACTAAATCCTTCCGCATTTAGTGTAACCTTGTATAGTTCCGGTTAAAACTAGCGCCTGAGCAAAATGTATCAGCCTCTCGTGTGTACTAAATTCAAGTGAATCGTGCTTGTTTTTATGGGAACAACAGAGTAGGACCTCAACATTAAAAATCTATTCAAAAAATGTTTCAAATCGATTGTGAATTAGTGACAGGCTGTCGGAATAATATCAAGGCCGGAACTGGTAAGGAGGCTAAATTGTCGGCTGAAATTCGTGAGGGCGCTGTTTAGGTGCCCGTAGCGCAAAAATTTGACTTGGATGCTAAATTGGTCAATTTGGCGCCCCCTAAGGTATGTTGTCCCCCCTGCAATTAAAATTGCTTTTAAAATTGCTTTTAAAATAATTACTAGAAAGTTAGAACAACCAATTAGCTACATATTGATACCAAAATGAATTCATTTTCATCAGCAAAACTTGAGTTGTTCGTGATTTGTATGTCCCCTACCCCTTAATATTGTCATATTTTACGTTGTTAGATATGGAATATTAACATATTTCTCATATCCCAGCAAACACAAAAACGTTCTAAAAACGTTTTAAATAAGTTATATTTTGGCTTTTGGTTTAAGTAAAAACGTTTTAATAACATTAAAATGTCGGGTTATATAAAGGTCATGAGAACGTTTTAAAACGTTTTGTATGAAAACACACTACAACAATATTTGTAAATGTTTCCAAAAAATGTTAATGTAAACAATTTTTGCAAACATTTTTTCCAAATATTGTGTCAATACTTAAATAACATTATGTTAAAATGTTTGAACCCAGCAAACACAGAAATGTTCTTAAAATGTTTTTTCCAAAACCTTTTAATAACATTTAAATGTCGGGTTATATAAAGGTCATGAAAACGTTTTTAAAACGTTATTGAAAATATTTTGGGCAAACATTTTTCGCAAAATATTTTTTCAAGCCCAAAATAACATTTTGTTTAGAATGTTTTGTATCAAGTTTTCAAGAACGTTTTTGGAATGTTATTAAAACGTTTTTATACCCTTTATATAACCCGAAATTTAAACGTTTTCTGTGAAACATTTTTGTTTGCTGAGCAGTAGATTATCAAAACATGTTTTTTAAGGTTATGAAAACGTTTTATACTCTTAATATACCCTTAATATAACCCGACATTTAAACGTTTTCTGACAACCTTTTCTAACCTTTTGCGAATGATGTCGAAAACGTTTTGTGTTTGCTGGGATATTATGTTTAACTACCTGACAACTAATGGTTTAAATGCTTTTAAAATAATGCTAGAAAATGAGAACAATCAAATAGCTACATATTGATACCAAAATGAATTCATTTTCATCCGCAAAACTTGAGTTTTGGTGATTTGAATGTCCCCTATCCCTTAATATTGTCATATTTTACGCTGTTAGACATGGAATATTAACATTTTCGTATATTTTATGTCTATCTAGCTAACAACTAATGGTTTAATTGCTTTTAAAATAATACTAGAAAGTTGGAACTATCAATTAGCTACATATTGTTACCAAAATGAATTCATTTTCATCAGTAAGACCTGTGTTTTGGTGATTTGTATGTCCCCTTACCCTTAATATTGTCATATTTTACGCTTCTACACTTGAAAAATTGATATTTTTTACATTTTAAGTCTATACAGCTAACAACTAATGGTCATTTTGCTTTAAAAGATTACAAGAACCAAATAGCTATGTATTGATGCCAAAATGAATAAATTATAATTAATAAACATCGAGTTATGTTGGATTGTACGTCCCCTACCCCTTAATATTGTCATATTTTACACTGGTACACATTGGAAAATTAACATTTTTCACACTTTATGTAGACCTGATGGTTTTTCTGTTAAAAATAATACTGGAAAGTTAAAACAATCAATTAGCTACATGTTGATACCAAAATGAATTCATTATTATGAGTAAAGGTTGAGTTATGGTGGTTTTTATTTCTCCTAACCCTTAATAATACCATATTTGACATGGTTATACATGAAAAATTAACCTTTTCTCACATTTTATGTCTATATACCTGACAAATAATGTTTGTTTTGCTTTAAAATAATACTAAAACATTTGAACAATCAATTAGCTACATATTAATTCCAAAATGAATTCATTATCATGAGTTGAAGTTGAGTTATGATGGTTTACATTTCCCCTACCCCTTAATATTGTTACACGCGCTGCTACAGGTGGAAAAGTAACTATTTTTTACATTTTCAGTCTATTTTCCTGACAAGCAGTGGTTGATCTCACCCCGCGCATATTAATATTCAAAATATTACATGAATGGTAACTTACCAAACAAATTTTGTTAATGGAACTTATATAGATCAGCTGAGTGACATATTAAGACACGTAAAACACCCCAACCCCGAACCCTATACACCCCCACCCCCCACCCACATACACACCCCACCTACCCCAAACCTACACAACACAAACCAACATGCACGCAAACATGCACTTATATAAATATTTGAACCAGAACATCAATGTTTGCCTAGATATGCTTGATATTAAAAACAAAATTAAAAATGGAGCTTAATTAATTTTGAAAATAGAAATTGGCACAATAGTAAAATTTGAAGCCAGTGCCATAAAAACACCCACCCTACGCATTGTTGTGAAAAATCTGATTTTCCACTAGTGTATGGACTGGCCACTTCCAATCATGATCTAATGAAACCTAGGTTTGCTTTCAAATAATACTAGAAAGTTAGAACAATCAATTAGCTACATAGTCATACCAAATTAAATTCATTATTATAAGTAAAAGTTAAGTTATGGGAATTTATATCTCCCTACCCTTAATTTTGCCCTATTTTTGTGATTTTATGTGATTATACGTCCATATATAAAATGACCTGTAAAAAAGTGTTACCACAATTTTAGACCAATACCTACTTAGCAGTGATCTAGAGGGTCCATACTAACTACCTATGGTGTCAAACCTTGTATGTAGTGGGGGTGAACGAACTCCTTATTTAGGGCCTTGTGTGATCTTGCTCCTGGACTAGTCGGGCGTGCCACCGCATTCCGCTGTACGCTCCCACAAAATAGGACCACCTCGGTCCCCGATCGGATGGTACGAAAATTTTTGCCAATAAACCGTTTTGAAAGGATCGCTCCTTGTCAATGTATCTGAAAATACTGCACACGTATTTTATTATGGGTTTAAGTTATCAAAACCGCATCATACCGATCAACCAGGCTTCCAAAAGAGAATGACCGAGAATAGGTATAGAAAAACTATACGGTGACCGAGAATAAGAGTTTAGTGACCGAGAATAGGAGTTGTCGCCAACTTTGACCTTTTGACCTTATACTTCCAATACAAGTTCAATGGGAGATGTCATGCAGGGTATGTTAAACGGGGTGTTGTGTGGAATGCACGTTCCCATATAGCTAACTTTTATAATCATTTACGCAAGAAATAGAGCGGGTTGTTTCTTAAGTGACCGAGAATAGGCGTATTTACCCTACTGCTATCCTGAACATAGTGGTACATCGCAAATAGGTCAAACTATACTTTTTTGGACTACTTAGGATGAGAGGAATACTTTGGTGTGGTTTTAAACTAAACTATACCAAATTTGACCCCTGTATTACCCTTTAAATCTAAAATATGCCCCGATCAAGACACCATTAGTATTATTGGTGCCAAGATTGTACCAGCATTATTTGATAAATTACAGCTCCAAGTGTTCTATATAAGTCTTGACAAAATGCACTTACATAAGTTCCTCAATATTTTTGCTCTGTACAAAGTGGATACCATTGTAAGTCTTAACCCTGGAATTGTGGGTACTTTTTGGGTCTCATATTGCTAAAGTATACACATTTAATATGACATACTTGACGAATCTTCCCAATAAAAACTCGGAGGGTGGATGCATTAATTTTGTAAAATTGCATTTATTTACGAACCGCGAAAGACGGGTGACCGCTAGTAACATGAAATCGTCTGGGGATAAAATGACATAATATACGCATGCGTTGGATTGACTGCGTGTTTCGTCATACGCGCGTGATTGCTGTTCGCGTGTTGCGTCATACGCGCGTGATTGCTGTTCGCGTATTTGTCTTGACGCGTTTGTATCACAGTTACCTACTTTCATTGTGCGCACAAGATAAAATAAACAAAAGCACATTTCCGCACTATTTTGTCGTAAGTTGCGAAACACTGAGCTATTTTTGTCAGAGAAAAGAGAGATTTGGTGAAAGTTGTGAAAATGCGTGATCAAATCATTGTATACAGTGAACCGGAACAGGTAAGTCAAAGTTGCAGACCAGAATAAAAATCTAACTGTGGTGCAGAACTTTTATTATTAGGGAAAATATATAGATTTTAATGACATTGCAGTGTTTCCCATATGGATGTACCAACATAATGCCAACATTTCAACTCTGCATACAATATTTTGTTTTGTTACTTAATATTTTTAAATCATCTCGGGATTTTTGCCAGTACAATTTTTGGTTAATTAGTTTTTCAGTTCATTTTTAATAGGCCCTATGGTTTGTGATATTTACGGATTTGCTTATAGGGTAAAAACTAAACAATGATGAGAAAGAACTTGAAAATTTTAAAATAAAACATGATAGGGCCTATTATTCTGTGATATCGCAATTTCTTATTCTTAAAGCCATATTGTAACATTTACATAAAAATAGATTAGTATTTCTTTTACATAAAATGTTAGCTTTTACTGTCAGATATGTCCCTTTTTCGGCCGAACAAGTGAGGTAAAGCAAAGAAATGGGAATTTACTACCAGAGCCAATGCGTGTTACTCCGTCGGTCGTGCTACGGTACGGTCCTTTGGTGTGTGTGTGTATGACCGTCCCGCACGCCATTTATTTAAAATCTCGGATTTTGACAAAACTACAGCAAGTCTTGATTTTTGCAGGGTATCTTAGTTTACTAAAGTACATTACAATCGTGTTCAAAACAGAATTTAAAAAAATATTGAGGGCGTCCTTCTCAGCAACAGTCCCAGACAAACGAGAACGTATGTCTATGGCAACAGTTACAATATGGCTTTCAATTGTAAAACCGAGTTGGGTGCCCATCCTGGGTAAGATCGGATAAATAAACT
This sequence comes from Amphiura filiformis, assembly GCF_039555335.1. Lineage (NCBI taxonomy): Eukaryota > Metazoa > Echinodermata > Ophiuroidea > Amphilepidida > Amphiuridae > Amphiura > Amphiura filiformis. The sequence goes on from NC_092642.1 coordinate 56,796,689, forward strand.
TACAATTTAGGTCATCTGCGTGTATAATGAAAATAAGATCTCGAATTCATCTAACATGCACACAAACAAGTCTGGCCAAAATATTATATAATAAACTTTGAATGTAGGTCTTGAATTCAAAAACAACCTCATATTCTACAAAGGTCAAAGTTGAGTCTGATATTGTTCAATTTGGCCTGTTGAACTATACAATTGCATTGAGACTATGCCAAATAAACATCATCACACCCTATAACGCCTTGTAACTACTTGTAATTTGTTTTTACTACATTAACATTTTGAATTATTTTTATTCACAATATTCATCTCGGTTTTTTTTCTTTTTACATATGCTGTTACCATGGTTACAGAAGTGTTTCCCACGTTTGAGGTTAGTATTTGAATTTGTTTAAAATTTGAAATCAGCATTATTAGAAATACTAAATAATTAACATTTAGAGCGAGGTACATTTTTGGTGTAACTTTCTATGGTTCGCTCCGATGAAATGAAATTTCTTTAAAAACAATTAAGTTTTGTACGATTTGGTTCAAATATACGATCTAATTTCGACTTTGTTTTGTTTTCATGCATTACAGGAGGTTCTTATCGGCAGTTACTATGTTATGCTTGCACAAAAGCAGCTATGAGCTACCCAACCAAAGGGTCACCCCATCGGGGTTTAATTATGAGGAAGTTAAAGTATCCTCCTGCCACATGCCACGTTGTACAAATCTGCCTGATCTGGTGAGTACAATCACGGTAGTAATAGTTCATCAATGCACATAAGTTGCTGATAGCTACTTCATCAATGCCCACATAGAAGATGGCTTCTTCATCAATGCCAATATATAGCTACTTCATCAATGCACAAATCAGTATTAGATAGCTACTTCATCAATGCCCATAATCGGTAGTAGATAATTACTTCATCAATACCCATATCAGTGATAGATAGCTACTTCATCAATGCCAATATCAGTGGTAGATAGATTAGTTTGCCACAAAATAATTAAATAAATTTGGTTTGTATCTACAATATAGGCCTACAGTTTATTGGAAGGGTAGGCCTATCTTTGATATCGGTTTTTCTTCCGTTCCGCAGGTGCCGATAAAGGCTAAAAAGAGTGTCTCATTTTACGAGTACGTCAGAGTACGCCATTTTGAGGTTGAAGACACGAAAGAAGAAGCTTTGCTGAAATGGAAGATTATGTCGATAGTTTATGATGAAGACATTGATGATTATAATTATGAAGAGGATGAAGATATGAAGGAACTACTTGATGAAATCAATAATTGGTAGTGATCTGCCGGAGTGACTGATACTAGTGATAGAGAAAACTTCAGTAAAAATAAACTATACCGACACAGAAAGACAGAAATCAACAGGACCGGGGGGTGTTCACCATGCAGAATGTGTATATAGTTCCGTCACAAATTTCAATAAAATAATTGTTAATCTTTTAAAGTATTTATGTGATATTACTGATTTTTTATTTTAATTATTGCTAGTAAAGTGTTATGGATAATTGAAATATTCTACAGGGTGGTAAAAAAAGAACTTTACACAATTTGAAAGCTTAAATATCTCAGAGTATAGCCATTCCCACTATTGTTATTCTAAATATATATTTTTTCTAAGAATATGTGGTGAAATAATTAGAGGAAAAGAAGCTAAATTAACAAAATGGCAGTACTTTTACGTCAGAGGGTCAAAATCACTTTGTCCAAAGGTAATTCAATTAGATTGAATGCCAGCTGTATAAGCTATCTACACTCATAAAAATTGTTCGTTGGCATTACTCAGTAAGTTGAGGTAAGTCGTTGCGTCAACTTTCCGAGTAATGCCAACGCGTACAATTTTGAGTAACGCTGACTAGATATCTTTATGTTGGTCGCACTCATTTGCACTTACTTTATTGAGTTGTTACAACTCAGAAAATGAAACTAGGTTAGCATAATTTTCTAGAGGTGTGCTATAGTATACAAAATTTTGCACTGATTACAAAAATAAATATTTGAATACTGCTAATTGTGCAGAAAATGATCCAATTACGTGAATTAAGTAACAAAGTACCAAATTGGAATAACTCAAAACAATAAGTACCAGTAACTTAATATGAACGAGTTACATCAACTTACATGTTGAGTTACAATAACTCAACTAATTGGTTCTTTGAACCTTGTTTATTTTTCTAAGTTCCCTGAACTTGAATTCAGAAGTTGGCATTACTTAAAAAGTTGACGCAACGACTTTAATACATCAACTTTTTAAGTAATGCCAACAAAGTTGACTAGTTGACGGAACTTTTTCAGCTTTTTCAGCATTTTCGCCAGCCCATTCGGGGCTGGATCTGTTTCAGGTTTGGGGTCAGTTTACTCAAGAGATTATATTTTAGTGGTATTGGAATGATTTTTTTTTTTTACTTTTTGTGGTTAAATTTTTTTTAAATATTTTAATTCGATTTGTTAGGAAAAGTAAGTATGTTTTGCCGTTTCAACGAACGAAAACGAGTGAGTATTACCAAAGTTATGTTTGAATTAATATGACTTTAAAAGTTTTAGGTATAGGCCTAAAATGTAACAATAATAGTTAATATACAGCATCATATGGTCAGCAGAAGAAAAGTATGTCATTTCAGTGTCTTTGACCCGGTATAGCATAATTATCAACATACTTTTAAAGTATGATGTTTTGCATAGACTTTTTGTATCGAGTTTGGTGATAAATTACGTGTTCGTAACTATAAAAATATTTGTCAACTTGTGAATCAAATGTGAATTAGGAAATATATTGCATTATATCCTAACAATTTTGATTAACCTTTTGCGTGGTTCGCAAATAATTTTAAGAATTTTTGCAATTTTTAGGAAATATCCCACCCAGTTATGTATCACCACGTGGTCATTTTAATTCAAGGGCTTATACCACTAAATCAGACTTCTGCCAGCTTCTGCCCAAGTTTATCAGTCATATAGTGCCATCTTTACATTCAAAATGTGACAAATTGATATAATATTAGCAATTTTAGTGTTCAAAATCGTGTTTAAATACAATTTCTTATTGTGAATGTCACACAGGTTAAAAAGAAACGGGAATATTCGGGCAATATTTAAGACTATCTGCGCATGAATACACAAGGGAAAAATGTAGTTAGCAGTCGTCAAATCGGTCTTTTATGTATCGCTGATTTTCTCAACAAGTAGCCGAGCAATGTTAAAGCTAATGCATACCATGGTATGCAAAATGTTCTTCTCTAAGATGATATACATAATTTATACTTTAAAACTGGGAAAATATCTACTTTTGCACATAAACGTGAACTCTACTTTCATAACTTTGCGTGTATAAAATCAATGCGAAGAAGGTTTTTGTGGTGTGTTCTCTTTATCATCACACAGCTTGTCTCCCTTCGCAATGATGAAAATTTCCACACGACGGTGTCGCTATTACGCTGAGCGAACGGTAGTGTGTTGTTTTGCAGTGTATTCGAAAACATTTCATTTTCTCAAAATTTTTGAGAATCTATTACAGTCAAGCCAGAGAAGTAATTGGTGTGGTTGATGCATTCCTAGCCAGGTAAGCGTTTGAGTTTCTTTGCAAATTAGCTATTTTAAGCTCAGTATCATGTCATGCAATGCATGACATGGACATGGTACATTGTGTACAGCTATGTACATGTACAGTACACCCATCGTATGGCTCGACATTACACAATTGTCACACTATGTCAGGCTGACGAGGCTGTGTCAGTGTTCATTCAATTGAAAATGTATCCTTGCTCGAGAAGTCAAGTCACAAATTTGTGCACCGCAGTGACCGATGAGCTTCACATTCGAGGCTACACTGGATTTCAGAAAACAACGTCAACGGCAATCCCCTTGGCTTGCTCAGATTGGTGCGAGCGCCCTGTTAATGGTCGACGTACGCGGAACTTTGTGTTCACTTCAAGGGCGCCGATCTGCAATGAGTAACGATATGGTCGCAACCTTCGCAATGCGCATAAATTCACCCAACTGCGGTTCAGAACCTCTCGCTTCCAAAATAGTCCCATACCATACTTTGTGGACCTGCTAAACAAGTAATATGTAATTTTTCTTTTTTATTCATGTGCTCATTGTATCCTGCATGCACGGTGGCCGTGCAATCACCCCCTTTTCTGAAGTGTATTATGCAATGTGTTTCTTTCCTTTTCTTTTTATTTATTATTATTTAATGATACTATTTTACAAGTGCAATATTAGTTTCTGTAAATGAAATTTTATACCATTTTATGTGTTTTATAGATGTTATTCTTTAAAAAAATATTGTTGAATGTTTGTTTTTATCTTTGTAAATTTATCATGTAATTTGACCTTCGGGTCACCTTTTGATAATAAAATATGAATATGAATATGAATAATATATGATGCACAATCAGCTAATCAGATTATCTGTCTGTTGATACGATTCAGCCAATCAGTACCCCACCTCCGTAAATACATGTACTCAAGACTGTGCACACGCTCTCAAAATGTAAACAAGTGACATTCATACATTTGTGCTATATAACAGCGCTGCGATTGGTCAAGAGCCGGGCATATTCAGCGCTCATACATTCACACTATGTAACGGTATGTGATTGGTGTCCCGGATCGCCAGGTAGGAAAAATAAGGAAAATCATGATTTTTGATATACGGTAATGTTGCTTGTACGCTTTTTGTTATTATTTTTATGAAATAAGAATCACAAAATGTACTGGTACATGTATGTGGTCATTTTCACGGTAAAGGGTGTAACTTTGGATTTTTAACATTTTAATCCGTAGTGTTCTAATAAAGCCACAGAATTCCATGATTTTTGGCCACATAAGTCATCTAGTTAGCTGCTACCTTGGGTAGCATAATCAGCTTTGGGAGTTACTGTGCTCAGTTTTAGCAGGCTTAAATGTACTTAATATTGCCATTTTGAAAAACTATAAAAACAGTAACATTTTTGTAAAACCCTGTGTTTTCTTCAGTTAGTTCATGGATAATTTTTCTTATCCTGAAAGTACAGTCATATGTTCAGTAAACACTGCCACATTAGATTTAATTGTGAACAGCCCTGTATTTTTGAGAACCGGACTTCGATATTTGTCGTTTCGGAGGCTTCATTTTCCGTTAACAATTGTTAACAAACTTTGTGGGTGTAGATTTGGTTCATAATTCTTGGTTATTTCTTCACTTCTTCTTGATTCATAACAGTTGTTATCTTAACTTGAAATGGGTAACAAAAATTAGTCGATTTGCAAGCTTTTAAAATTTTTATAAAATCTTGACTTCAAAGAGCCGTGTTTCCGTTAACTTTTTGAAGCCTCCGAAACAAACTGTTCAGCAAGCTTGTGCAAATATAAATAAAAGAGCTCATCCAATCTATTTATCAAAATGTAGCAAAGTAGAACCTCAAGTCACATGTTTTTAAATCGTGGAGATATATATCACCGTTTGAAAATGGGACCCAATACAAACTTTCCGTTAACAATTGAAGCCTCCGAAACAAATGAAGCCTCCGAAACAACAATAAGATTAATTATCATCTATGCATATCTAAATTGGTGTGTTTCATACTGATATCTGCATTGTAATTATTACTTGACATGTGCAGAATGTCATAAATTAAAAAAAAATTTGACATTATGGTTAATGTTTGAAAAATATACTGATACCCAAAAAAGCCTGTTTCGGAGGCTTCACATGCAAAAAACACCATACTTATCAAATGGATGAAAAAATTAACATGTGATAAATCTACAATATCTGCCGCATAGAATCATTGATTCAATATACACAAGAAAATAACAGCTTAGATGATCCCAACACTGTTGTTTTCAAAAAACTACTTCTGCAATGTTTAACAATTGTTAACATGAAGCCTCCAAACAAAAAAAATGACTTGCTGTGATAATTTAATTTTTGTCACAACTGAAATTCAATACTTAGAAGCAAAGCATGAAAATTGGTAATTGTGATATTTTTTACCTATTTTTTATGTCAACTTGTAGTGGTTAGCCAAATATTTTACTTTTATGATCACCTGTGTTGTTAACTGAAGCCTCCAAACACAAATCGCTTGAATTGCCAATTCTAAAAATAACTCCAATTTCTGTGAAACTTGGCTGGGAGGTTCCTTTCATCAAGTAGTATTTGTACATGAAGTTAGACATTCAAATTATTTTAGGAACCCAATTAAAACTTAAAAATATGTTTAAGGTTTGGAAATTTCCATTGTAAATGACACTTGATGTTAAAAATTTTCAAAACTGCAATTACAAACATAGCAAAACATGGTATAAAATTTAACTTATATCTGTTGACTAACTTTGGAATGGGATTTCACATGTATTCCAGCTTTCATGTCATAATTTTCTGAGGTTATGTAAAATACATTTTTTCTTAGATTTTAACCAAAATGTTATGGAAATGTCAAATTTTTTATTAGAAATCAAAAGGTTTAAGCCTTGAAACATTATTTTACTGGAATTTAAGTTGCTTCTAAGCATGATTTCAGTAAACAGAAACATATTTAAGTGGTTTGAAATTTTGACCCAAAAAATCAAAAGTTACACCCTTTACTGTGAAAATGACCATGTATGAACTGGGTTCATTCATATATTTTCATGACTAAAACCATTTAGTCATGAAAATATATGAATGAACCCTAATTCATGCCCGCTACTTCAGCGTGATGATTTCGGTATAGAAAAGAATGCAAGAAAATCGCGTTAAGAATCTTACATCTTATTTTTTGTTATTATTTGATGAAAAACAATCACTGAATGTTTGGGAATGTATGAAAGGGGCTTATTCATATGCCTCAGGCATAAACAATCAATCATGCGGGCCCTCAATTTCATGAATGAACCCCTAATTCTTCTCTGACAAAAACTTTACGAGACCATTGCATTTGAAATCTAAGCATGAATGCCATGTACATGTACATTGTACTAAGCGACAGTTCAAAATAGCCAATTCTCTCGGTCAGGGTTGTTCCATCCATTGCACTTATTGCGACTCTGTCGGTCAACATGATGTCACTTTTGCCATGATTGGGCTATTCCATCTTGCCCCTAGTGTGACACAAAGGGGACACTTACCGTTGCACTCAATGGGGAAATCACAAAACATGCAACAAATAAATACTCTTGATGAAATAATTTTAAGCTCGATTTCTTATCAGGGAAATCAACTTTTAAATAAATTACCATACTAAATTAATTGGTATTTTCTGTGCTGAGAAAATTTTCTTGAACTGAAAGGCCCTGTACAAACCAATAGGGATTTCGTGAGGGTGTCCGCTTTGACATACGTGGGAAGAAGTACATACTTTTACTAAATTCCAAAAGTACGGTATGTGTTTTTGTATACAATTTACAAAATTTATGTACATACAAAAGTAGGCCTACATACTTTTGCAACATACTTCCATGTGTGTACGTAGTCGTTCTCCTGTATGCATTTTTGCATATACCGTAACCACTCGGGTATAAGCCCACCCCCATTTTTGAAGTGAAATCTGCCATCTAGGGGGTGGGCTTATACCCAGTGGTTACTGTATATGCAAAATGCATACTTTGTATAATTCAAGTATATACATTTGTATATTATGTCATTATTGACTGAAAACTACCTCATGTGCTGTGTGCAAAACTACAATGTACATAGTATTTAATACATACCGAACTTTGGCAAAAGTATGTGGTTTTGCATATGTATGCAAAAGTATACAGTACTTTTGCAAAATACGCAATATATGTAGGCCTATACGCCATATAATGCAATTTCTACATACATGTACCGTATAAGCACCCAGGGCACTTAACAAAGTCATTTTGGGTGGACAGTTATTTTTAACCTGGTTTACCTACATGTAATCTTTCGCAAGGGCGTTTATTAGAGGCAATTACATTATGTTATAGGTCCTGAGACGTTCTAGTAGCTTTTCTGGTGCAGAAAATGCATTGCAAGTTTACACTAGACTTGTAGTCCTCCAACTATTTCACTGTATTGACGGCTTGACGTCTAACTGTCACTTCAACATTACATGTAATGTTACCCTTAATTGAAAATACCCTACATGTAGGTGGGTGCTTATTGGGGCATGGGAGCTTATTGGAACAAATTTATACGGTTTATGCAAAAATACATGCTAGTTTTTTTTGTTTAGCCAGGGCTGAGTATCCCCATTTTGAAGGACTTTTTTTTTTGCACCAATTTTCGCTCAAATTTTGGGACTTCAGGCAGAAATATGCCTGTACAGTGTTATGGGGAAAATTTTCAAGTTGATAAAAATGTTTATGTCAGATTCAGTTTCTACACAAAATTTCACCCTAGAAAATGTTCCTTTTAATTAGGATATCTTTCACTTAAGTTTCCACCATTCTGGCTGCCAAACGATAGTCAAAGCTTGAATGCTGTTTTATGAATATTAATTACGGTACAAATCAATGCATCAACCAAAAACACGATGGCAATGGACTCTAGCATCGAATGCGTAACTATGTGCCAATTTGAAGATTCCACAGTTCACAAGTAACTCAGTTCAGGTCACGAAGGCGAAGCCCCGGGCGAAGCATATCAGTAATGCTAAGTGCACCTGTAGTCGTTCTTCTGTATAGCCACACCACATGCAATCTATTCAAAAATGCATACTGTGCAAAGTATTCAAAACTGCCTTATATCTGCATACAAAACCATGTACAGTTTGATGTACAATGTACTCACTACTAGCCTGTATTTATTTCATATTTTTTGCTCAGGTACACCTGAGTGAATATATACATTCAGTTTAGACCTTGACCTTTGAACCTAAGTAGCTCCAAGTCAGGCTTCTTCTGCAAATGCTTTTGCTTTGTCTTCACTAGAAATATTTTATAGTATAATATTTGATAGGATAATGCCTGGTAATGGAAATGCAGACTATAAATGCTAGCTACTAAATTAACCTCACTCCCTATGACATAGTTCATAATATATATGCAGCAGTGAGATATCTAACTTGAGGTGGACATAGAATATTAGCCTCATTTCCCATGAAATTATTTATAAAACTGTGTTCTGTAGCCCATAGTGAAGGGTTTTTTTTAACCTGGGGATGATATTAATCATAGGTGTTGACAGATTGATAGTGGTCTGGAAGTTCAAGTTAGTAAATTACATACTGCTCATGAACTTATCAGATTTTGTTTGCCAGCTAGGTCAGTGTACATGGCCAATACAATGTACAATACCAAATACCCATGAACTTCTTACTTAAATTTGCATTGAGAGGTAAGAAGGCTTGTTCTGACCAGGGTATGGATTTGATATAATCAGTCCAGCATTTAACAACATTATTAACAACATTGAATTTTAAGGCCAAATGTTTACCTTCTCCATTACATTGCACACAGTATTTTGATGCATTACCTGAATAGGTTTAGTTTCATTATTACCTTCAACTTTTACTTTTACTCTCTAGTTGAAAGTGGCACTAATGAGGTTTTCAGCATTTTAATAGATCCAGTTTTAAACCTTTAACTTTTACCCCATATCCCTGCTTTAACCCTCTTTCAAGTTGAAGTCCAGTGCATAATGAATATCATCAAAATGTCTTCTAGATATTATATTCATACATATTCTAAGCTAACTGTATTCTAATTCAATATTTTCTAAAATAACACATTGCCTTTTGATTTATTCTAAAGACTATGGTAAGTTCTGATGTTAAAGCCACAATGTACCATCTTATACATGTAATATGAAATTGGTTAATATTTTTCAAACCTGACTTTTTTGGCATATTTGTAATGTTTACACATGTCACAACTTGCACCTAAATGGAATCAGCCAAATTGGTTGTGTTTGTAGGTCAACAGAACAAAGTTTGACATAATGTCATTTATATAATTCAAAGAATTGTGACATTATGTCCTCCTATAGAACTGCATGTTAAATGGCCAAAATAACTAACCAGCAGGGTTTCTTTCATTTTACCTTGTTATTTCAGCTCAAAATGGACAGAAACCCTTCCGATAATTATTACTAGCAGTATTTCAGCATTTTGAGTATAAAACAAATTTAAAATTTGAAGGAAATCATCTTTAATTAAAGCCTTGTTGTTTTCATACAATTTTAATTGAGTTTGTATTAAATTATACAAGTTTTTGGTTATTTCATGATCCCCTCCAGCTTCATCATAATTTTTCACTTCCCTACCAAAAACAAAACAAAAATACCAAAAACAGACTAAGGGATATTCTTATCATTTTGGACAATGCTATAATCAGCCTTCTGGAACGTTAAAATTTTACTGTATTTCCTAAAACTATTTATGAATCATCCAAATCATAAGAAACCTTATCATTATCTATCACACATCATATCCTATATATACATATCCCAACAGACTCTACATTAGTAGATATGCAGTCTCTAAATATTGAAGAGCTAATCACCTAGTGGAACGATTTACCCTTTTTAATCAAAATGCTTAAGGATCTTCACAATCTGATATCTTAATCTTAAGTAGGCCTACATATAAAACAATATCATTAGCCCTAATTATAAGAAACGCGACATTATTCAACACCAACGACCTACATTGCACAACCATGTGTTCCAATCATGCCTGATGAGCACTCCCTTTTAAAGGGGTTTTTATTATACGGTATACATGTATGTACAATTACTTTTCCAAAAGTATGTGGTTTTGCATAAGTGTGCAAAAGTACATACTTTTAATACAAAATAGGCATATTCCTTTCCGATAGCCAAAACCCATGATTAGCGTTAGGGTTAGTAGGCCTACATTTTCCTTCATTGGGGCATGCTTAACTCTATAAAATCTTACAAAGAAAACCACTGCACATGTATGCATTGTCATACCCAGGGAATCGATGGCTGATGGGCCAGTGACACCACCGTAGCTACAAGTGGGTGTCTAAGGTGTGAATCCCAGGTTGCCAAGTGAAAAATTTGTTCATCTTCTCCTTTTTCATTCCTCTTCTCCTTTAATTTCTGATAGCCAAAAACCATATTTAGCATTAGGGTTTATATTCATAAATATGCCAATAGTATATGATGCAAAACTATACAGCACATCGGGCCACCATGCATGTATACTATCGCAATATACCAAGAATGAAGTTGATTGGTTGTTGCGATGTTGTGTTAAATCTGCAGAGTGGATTATTAATGAAAATATGGGTAAAATATGCAATAAAAGCTGCTGAGTAGATTTATGAAAATGTAGGCAAAATATGCAAATTAGCTTATTAATATTCATAAATATGCAAATAAAACATGACATAGAACTATAATACAGCAGATTAGACCACTATGTCCTATCACCATACCAAGTTTGAAGTTTAAGCTGCAGAGTAGATTAATGGTTTTGCTTCCGCCCGGACAAGCCAAAACAAACAACCATTTGGATGATAACACAAGCTCCACATATGTGTGGAGGCCAAAAATTCTAATATGGAGTCAACAGGTTTACAGAGAGAAACTCCTATCCTATAGCTAGGCAAATCAAACAGTCCGCTGCTGCTCAGAGATAAAATCAAACATGTATGAATATAGTTAAAGGAAAAAAAAATGAATGGAAGACTACAAACTGTGGATGGTAACATAAATATATGAGAAGTTCTTCTTCAACCTATTTTTTTTCTTTTCCAGATTTTGCTTGCTAAATATGTGAAAGGAGATTACAACAAGAGTGCTGTAACAGTTGCAAAAATACTTTTCTGTTCTCTCTGCCGAACCCCACAAGAGCTGCAATCAGACAATGTTGTACATTTTACAGGTGTTTGGCTCAGGTAAGGTGTTCATCTAAACACCTCAAATAAAGAAAGTCCGCAGTCATGTAACCCGTCCTACACCAAACCCTAATCTTGTTATGACAATTTGATTGATAAGGTCGTGTGCAGAATCTTGTTAGCTGCAATTTGGTACCAAATTTGCTACCGAAATCTCTAAATTCATAGAGATTGATAGCAGTATATGAAATTTGGTGCATTTTCAAAAGTTGCAAATTAAAAACAGACCACGCGAACCTGTAGAGGTGAATGGCAGAGCACGACCATTGACATATTGACATAGCCCGAAACAACCGCTAGGTCATATCGATCACATCGTGCTCTAGTATTCATCAGTAAATCACTGTAGCCATCCATGCGTTTTAAACTGACAATTGAATAAAACGCGCATTTGGGATAGTCGACAGGGGCCCATCGTGGGCAAGCAAGGTTGACCATATTGCCACGCTTAAGCCATTTTCGACCAAGATGCTTTGTTTTGATTTGCAACTTTTGAAAATGCACCAAATGCCATAAACTGGTATCAACCTTTGTCACTTTTGAGTGTTTGGTAGCAAATTGGGTATCAAATTGGAGCTAACAAGATTCTGCATACGACCGTATCAATCAAATTGTCATAACAAGATCAGGTTTTTGGTGTAGGATGGGTTGTATGACTGCGGACTTTCTTTAATTGAGCAGTTTAGCTCTATGAGCAGGGCTGCAAGCGGTCCTATATTTCCTATATTTTTAAGATTTTCCTATATTTCCCTAGAAAGTTTCAAAAAGCCCTATAATCCCTATATTTTCATATTTGGAATATTTTTTGCTGAAGGTCTTTGTATTAAATATAAATTCCTCCCTGGACCCCACCAATCAGGTTTATTTGTATCCATTTCTATAATTCCAGGTTGCATTTTTGCCCTGCAATTTCAGTTAATTCTCTAACTTCTTGGGGCTTTGCCATATGAACCTACACTAGACCTTTTCACAGTTCATGTTGAGATTTTGCATATAAAATAGAGATAATCAGTGTGGTGTTGAATGCTGACATCTTGTGGGTACACGCTGCGATGGCCGTTCGTCGTTCGATCTCCATGAGTGAACAGCAAAATCACCGTGTTGATGTGTGGTCGTGCGTCTTGAACTCGCCACTCAAAAAAGGTGGCAATGTCAAATTAAATGATGATATCTCTGCCAAGCAAGAAGTTATTGTCACGCTTTGTGGTCTCATTTTATTGCTAAATAAAATGCACTTTCAACCCAGTAAAAAGAATTCTGTTAGCCTTTTTAATACTGACACTGCTTCATAGAATTCAGAATGGGCAGAGTGGCGGAGGTGGGGGATGTGGAGGTGGGGGATGTGGCACACACAAACTCTATGGGATTGATATTTTTAGTGCATAATCTGCTTCTGTAAAGACTGTAAATTGGATTTTTACACTATTTAGTATCTAAAAGACTCATGAACTTACATCTAATCAATTCTACTTATTTGTTTAGTCTAGAAAATACAAACTTTTCCATACAAAACTACCGCTTTCATATCAAACACTGTAGGGTGTCTTCAAAATCTAAAAGTTACTGTAAAATTTTAATTACCCAGACTGACGCTTGAGTATAGTCCCACCCCGTTTTGGGTGAACATTTTTCAAAATTGGGGGTGGGACTATACTCAATTTCAAAAAAATTTTAAGTTTTTATTTTTTCGGTTTTGTAGTGTCCCTGGACCTAGACCTAAATGGTAGGATCATTCATGGTTGACCTAAAAAAAAAAAAAAAAAATTCAAGATGTTTTGTATTTTTAATATGAAAATTGATAATTTGTATTCATGTCATAGTCTATTAATGATTTCAAAATGCATTGAATTTGAATGCATTTTGAAATTAGAATTCAAATTAGAATATCTCCAAAGCTATCAACCCTAAACTAGCAAAAGTATACATTTTTGGAAAGCTAGAGGCAAAAGCAATTTAAATATACACATTTCAACTCATTGTACAGGGTGACCTTGAAGTTATACAGGGTGGAATAAAAAAAAAATCCAAATAAAAAATGGGTCACTTAATGTATTGCTTATTACTAACTTGCAGTTATAAACTGAAAGTAAACAACATTGATTTGGTTAGAGGTTAGGGGAGCCTACTGACTTTGGAAGAAAAAAATCACAGCTGTTTGGCAATCTTGGAATACAGGGTGTCCCAAAATATGTTCAAATTTTTTTACAATTCAACCTATTTTGAACTGAAACATTTTACCCCTAACCCATACAAAAAAAGTAAGTCCATAATTAGATTCCTCATCAAATTTCCTCTCAGAAAATGTAAACTATGACTATGATAGGATAAGTAATTAAAAATTTAGGGCAACTTTTAGATTTTGAAGACATCCGCATTGCTTACTACAGTGTTTAGTATGAAAACAGGTAGTTTTGCACATAAAAGTTTGCATTTCATAGACTAAACCAATCATAAAGAGTTCAAAATTATTAAAAACAATTAGCAGAATAAATAATTTTTCAAAAGAGCTCTTAACCATGTCTGTAGCCCATATGGATGCAAAGATATGATCAGTTGATTCAACGCGCACACACAAAATCTTTATTTCCCATAGACTTGGCACACACCGCCACCGCCTCATCCGCCACCGCCTCATCCCCCACCTCGGTCATTCTGAACTCAAACAACTCTAACTCCACTATCTTAGCTGATAAACAATAATATTATTCTCCTTTGGAGGTCTGTTAGGGCACACATTTAGCTACAACATGACACCAAACACACTTCAATACCTGTTTAAGCAGAGATATAACAATTTGAAGGAGTCTCAATTTGGAAAAGCGTAACAAAACCACCATTTTTGGGTGGCGAGTTCAAAAGCGTGGCCATAAATACTATTCATCTGCCAAATATGACAACTGTAACATGATTTGCACGATTGTAGTGCATGTAAACTGAAATCTCATTGCACTATTTCATGTTCTAAACCATAATCCTCGAAGCTGTAAATAAAGTTTTAGCTCATTTTGGACTTAGCGTACATTATTCTCTTCCAATTTATTTAATATGGATTCCCCGGAAGTAAATGACTGCCCAATTTACCCTTTACTAAACGTTTGTTTATAGTTATTGTTATATGCAGTATTTTTAACTTTTTATGGCCCCACTGAGCCCACCATATGCATATGGGTGACCCTGCCCCGCTTCACAAATTTGTTTGTCTCCTTTACTATTGTAAGGCTTGCAGTCCTGAGATTAGGTTTGTATGTAGCCAAGACACATGGCTTTCATATGGCTCAGTCAGGTCCCTTCTAACCTTAAAATTGACATCCCTAGACTAGTCAGAAAAAGGGCAAACACTGCTCGGTCACCCCTATTGCACTATTTGAAGTTGCTTTGTCCAATAAAGCCTTGAAATTATTGTATTATTCTTATTCCAGTTATATTAGCAATTCTGTAAACAATATTATCCAGATACGCAACACAAATATTCTTATGCATGTCATTTTAAGTGTCCATGTGCCATTTTCGAAAAACTAGGTGAATGTAATACAAAAGCAACCCGGTTCCAAATGCTTTTGAACTATGTTTATTCAAACAAAAGAAAGGAATTCCACTATTGCTGGAGTGTGGCTAACATGCAGTACAAGCAGATCAGGAAATAAAGTTACATTAATTATAACTGTTCCAAAATGCTAATAACACATTCATGAGTATCCACAGTCAATTGTACAAATGTATGTATTTCTTACTATCTTCTCTTTCTGTGACTCTTTTTATCCATAGAATCATTTGATGCCCTCGTTGATGCTACAAGGGAACAAGTGACAACATCCATAGCGACACAACAGTCAGTCATGTTAGCAGAGGGAAACTTTCTCAATCGTCAACATCCACAGATATGCGTATAAAAATGAATGATACAAGCTGCATAAATATTATGAACAAATACATTCACTTTATCTATTTAGAAATGAAAGGCTTTTAAGACCAGCACATTTACATGGATTTGTTTCAGTGAGTGGTCATTTCATATTACCAGTGTTAGCAGAACTCATTGTAAAGCTGACAATGTGGCTATAAATTCAAGTCAAATCCCTACCTTATTAGAATGAGAAGCATGTTCTTAAAACATATGGAAACTATATTTGGCAAATAATGTGAACTACATGTATAATATAACCTTTCTTAAGATTTTGTGAATGATTAGCAGTGTTTGAAATATGCCTCAAAAAGTTACAGGCCAGCCGGGCTTGACCTTAAAAAGTTACCGGCCAGCCGGGCCGGCAACTAGATGCCAGTCAGAAAAGTTACCGGCCAGGCCAAAAAGTTACAGGCCAATGGCCTGCTGACTGGCCCTATTTGAATGCTGATGATTAGCCAAGTCAAGTCCAGACAAGTCAAGTAATACTTTATTATACTATTCAGCAAATTACTTCAGCGGTGTCGATGTCCTTCTGCTTTGTCTGATTATCACATAAAAAACTACAATCTTAGAAATAATTATTCGAACACTTTTAAGGGCTTATTGGAAATGGTCGCCCTCTCTACCCCTGTATAATGTTTGCATGCCCAATATGCTCATCTTCACCATATCATCTCCCAACATTGTTTGGTGGGGAAAGGGAAGGTACGTATGCTGAAGATGAACATTGAGATAACACTACTATAATCCTTAGTTTCCAGTGACTCGTATAGCGTGCGCACTGTACTAAGAAGAACGGGGGAATTGGGTGTTCGAACACATTTTGTCCGGGATTGTAGGTCACACGTTGCTACGCAGTTTGACTAGCGAATGAGGTGCCAATGTGATTCTAGAGTTCAGTCTTTGATCAAGTAATCTCAGGGCGTAGCAAGAGCATCAGGGGCCTATGGAAAAGGAGCAGCACGGGCCCTTTTAACCAGGGCGGATTTAGCCTACCTTATTGGGGCCCTGGACCAGGCCAAAATTTGGAGGCCCCGAACTCACATGCCGAGGAAGGTATATGCACTAAAGTCAGTGGCCAAGTTTTGGTTTAACTAAGGGGGACTAACATATTATGTTGAATTCAATTTCAGACTATCTTGGCCCCAGATCAACATAAATTTCTGAATTTGAATGAGCGCGAAGCACGGAAAATTTTACAATTTTGCCTTATTTTGACCAAAAAAGATGCTGTTATTGGGGTTACAAGAAAGATGCATAGGGCAATTTTGGGGGCCCCCCCAATTTTTTTTGGGGGGGGGGCAAAATTGCCCTGGACCCGGGCCCATCTGGCCCAATGCTATAAAAATCCGCCCTGCTCTCCATTATCAGCCCTTATTTAATTTTTCGCTTTTGTGCTCGGGTCCCTGAACCTCGGGGCCCATGGACTTCGGCCCATCCTGTCCCCCACTTGCTACATGCCTGAGTAATCTTCATGTGTATGCCAATTGAGTTTGTCATCAAAATAAATAAATTAATTTCAGAATTTATATAGCGCTTTTTCCAGAGGATTCAAAGCGCTGTAATTTCGCTTCGTGGTGAATCATCACAATCAGATCGCATCAACTAGGCTAGTTGCAGCGAACCTGGCGCAAACCTATCCGCACTTAGATTGTAACATCCACCCATTTTCTGCAGCTTCCCAAATTCCATTGGGTGAAGGAAGTTTTTGATAACGAAACAACTAATCACCGATTTTGAAAGCAGGAGGAAACCGGAGATCCCGGAGAAAACCTGCGAGAGCAAACATGGATCGGGATAAACCAAGTGCACATGAGTCCTTGGGGCGCGGCCGGGCTTGAACCCGGGACCTCAGTGGTGCAAAGCGAGGGAACTACCGCTGCGCTTAACTCGCCTCCCTCAATCATAGTGCCAAGATATTTATATGAGGACACATGCTCCACAGTACTATCCTTCACCCCTAGGGTCTGGAGTTGTACTTGACGTCCTAAAATCAATTATCATTTCCTTAGTTTTGGAAACGTCTCAAGCTATGCAATGTTATTTTATGTATGTATACAACATGTCACATTATCCAATTCATTCCAAGGCATAGGTTTTAAACCTTTAGACACATCTGCTTCTGCTTGAGAACATATTACTGCAGCACTGAGTAATTCAATTTGATCATTTATCTTACAATTTAAAGCTACTTCATGAAAGTTGGGAATTCCCTTTACCGTGTAATCACAGTAAACAAAGTCAGGACTATTTATGTACTCGGAATCCCCTAGAATGTAAAGTGGATATTACATCATTTTGGAAATTCCCCAGGAAGTGGTGTAATATGAAAGGTTAATGTTTAAAATTAGTCTTGGGAATTTCCAGATTACATCTTATTTTGTAAAAGAGTGCTATAGAACGGGACATTTATTTATGTTTATGTATCAGAAGATTATCATGTTTTACTTTTATTTATTCAGATACTGTTAACTTTTCAAACAGTGTGTTTTCTTGTGCACTCTGAAGTGAATTTGGGTGAAAGGTGTGTTTGGCCTTGACGACTCGGTAACAATATTTGACTCACGTTGCTGTTGAATCGCACCTGCTGTCCCAAATCTACAGAGTGTATACACATTATACACACATACAGATAATACAACTTCTTTTGAATAAATTAATGTAGTTTTAGCCGACAGAAAAAGCATAATATAAAAAACATGTGTTGTGCATCTTCAGTGTTTTAAGGAAATCCATTCAAGCTATTTTAAGTTAAGAGCAGTCCTTCTGATTTCATGCCATTGCAACTCAAGTTTTCAAATTTTTGTTAACTGCTCTGAAACATGGGAAGCATCATTACATAAAGGGTTCACAAAAATAACTCCCCCCCTTAAAATTACAAAACATTTCTTTGCTTAACTTGACATACATTTCGTTGATTTGAAAAATTTAAAAACATGTGAATAAAGGAATTATTTTCCTACCCTCCCAAAGTTCTTTTTAATAAAAATCTGTTTGTTTTAGCCAAAAATAATCACATTTTCCAAAAATGATGCTTTCAGAAAAAGTTGCACTTTTCCACATCCTATACATGTAATGTACAAAAACATTCTCGATATCAATGTTTTGATTGATTTAATGGTGTTTTTGTGTTCTTTCATTTTTATGTATACGATAACCCAGTCACCCATACAATCATCTTGCAATTTAATTTTTTTTTTA